>NW_003852414.1:14886578-14911821 GCF_000181295.1 Otolemur garnettii | reverse complement strand
AAAAAAAAAAAATATTAACTTAATGGTTGACCTACCTACCTACCTTCCTGCTGAAGGAACAGTGTACCCTTTTTCTGTCCCTTAAATACTGTACTTTGACTAATTGAACCCTGTTTGACATTTTACAGCGGAAGTTCAGAGTGAAATTGAAAGAATTTTTGAACTTGCAAGAACGCTGCAATTGGTGGTTCTTGATGCCGACACTATCAATCATCCAGCTCAACTGAGTAAGACCTCTTTGGCCCCTATTATAGTATATGTGAAGATTTCCTCTCCTAAGGTAAGCAAGGCTGCTATTCTTTGCTCTATAATCAAACCTTACTAAAATGAATTTTATGCTCTTAATAGTAACAGCTTACATGATGAAATGTACAGACTATGAAGAGATTTGTTCATCAACAATTTTTAACAGAGTTCTGAGACACTTTCAGAGAGCCCATGAAGTCCAGACTACTTCTAGGGTAGTACTAAGACATTATTCACCTTTTTCACTGTTGTGACATTTGTATGAAAGATCAAATGCAGTGGCAGATAAAACTGCTGGAAACTAAGCATGAATCAAGACTGGTATTAAAAATCATCATTACCATGTTCGCGCTGTTTAAGGTAGAAAAAGGCAGTGTCACATAAGAAATTCTGATGAATTGACATTTAGTTTATTAAATTTTGACTCTTTAGTATGAGTCTTTTCATGAGTATTCTGTCTCATGAAATAGGGAGTACATACCAAAATAAGTCATCTTTGAAGGACAAGCACTGATGTGATTATTTGAGATATAAACTAACCACTTTTTCATGGAACACCATTTTTATCTCACAGAACTGACAGGCTATTCTTACTCATTTTATTGAACAAAGAGAGCCTGCCGGTGGTTCATGCCTGTAATCCTCACACTTTGAGAGGCCAAGACAGGAGAATTGTATGAGGTCAGGAGTTTAAGACCAACCTCAGTAATGTAGTGAGATCTGCCCTCTACAACAACAACAAAAAATTGTTTTTAAATTGCCTGGGTTTGGGCAGTGCCTGTGGCTCAGTGAGTAGGGCACCAGCCCCAGCCAAACTGCAATAGAAAAATAGCTGGGCACCTGAGGTGAGAGAATCACCTAAGCCCTAGAGCTGGAGGTTGTTGTGAGCTGTGATGCCACAGCATTCTACCGAGGGTGACAAAGTGAGACTGTCTCTAAAAAAATAAATTGCCTCGGTATAATGGCATATACTTGTAGTCCCAGCTTACTGGAGAGGCTGACACAGAAGGATTGTTTGGGCCCAGCAACTGGAGTTTACAGTGAGCTATGATCCCCCCACTGCACCCCAGCCTGAGCAATAGAACAAGACCCTGAGTCTTTTTTTGTTGTTGTTGGTTCAAGGACAGTGATGTTTATTGATCATGGAGGCCATGGTCTCAAGTGCCTCCTACCTGCCCAAGGTCTATGGGGACCCTCAAATCGTGTCCTTGACCATCAGCGCTGACTGAGCTCTATGTGCTGTTGCTGCACCAGGCTGAGTGGACAACTCGGACCTTTCCCCTGAGCTGATGATATGTTAACACAGCACGCCCTGCAGTAGCCAGTCAGCAAGACCCTGAGTCTTCACAAAAAAAAAAAAAAAAAAATTGAACCTATCACTTCAAGGAGAACATCTAACAGTATGTGTTACTAGTAAAAGAACTCAGGGAACCAATATTTTTGAGGTTAATGAATAATGTTAATTTCAAGGTATTGAGTTACTTCACTGATTATGTTTTCAGATGCCACGTGCCAACTAGTCTTTAAAAAAATCACCACTTGTTGAGTTTTGGTATCAAAGAGGAACATCCACAATTATCTGGGAAGGCTAAAGTATGCCTCCTTTTCTCAATAACATCTGTAGGAGGTTGGATTTTGTTTGAATATTTCAAACAAAATAATACACTGTAGTAGACTGAATGGAGAAGATTGAATAGAGAAGCAGGCAGACCTCCTGAGTCTTCTGTGAAGCCAGGCATTAGAGAGGTTTGTAAAAGAAGAAAAACAGGCACCTATTTTTATAATAAGTTATGTTAACATATAACACATTTATTACTTTTACATTAATGTTGTTAGACTTTCTAGTTTTAATTTTTAATGTTACTATATTAAGTATTTAAATTTTTAATGTTAATATAGTAAGTATTTAAATAAAAATTCTTTGGGATTCTCAACAATTTTTTAAAACCTTGAAAGGTTTTGAGACAAAATATCTGAACTACTAGTCTACATGTAGCAAAAAAAAAAAAAAGCTCCATGCTGTCCTCAAAGCTTACACTGAGATTTATGTCCACATGTTCATTTTGCAGATGACCTTATACCATGTATTTTCTAGCTCTATTATAAGTCTTTATTGTATATATAAAAAGGTCCTATAGGCATGTATAAAAAGACCCCAGAGGAAGGAATCAGCATTGTGCCTTCTAGTTTGTATAAGTAAAGATATTCCTGTTAAAAATTCCTATCTTTTACAGGTATTACAAAGGTTAATAAAATCTCGAGGGAAATCGCAAGCGAAACACCTCAATGTCCAGATGGTAGCAGCTGATAAATTGGCTCAATGTCCTCCAGTAAGTTCTCTCTCTATATAGGGCATAATCCAGTTGAAAAGATCAGACCCAGCATTGTATTTTTACAGATAAGCAAACAAAAAACAGATGGTCAAACACCTGTCAGGGAAGAGACTCCTAATTACTTCAAGGGGTATTTGTTCCAGAGAAATGAAGGATCCCATGGTGATTTCATTTGTTAATATCTAACACAAGATCATGGGTCCAAAAATTTTTTTGGTATCTTTTTCACTGTTAAGAGTGAGACAGCACAGAAAAGTTGTCTATTATGAAGCCTGTTCACTTTCCAGGGGTTGTGACTGGTTATGCATTCAGTGTCTGAAATACAGAGACAGGCAGGAGCAGGTGACCCCGAGCAGATACAGTAGCTAGGGGGCCAGCTCCTCTGCCCTTCTCTCCGTCCTTTTTGGGATTTGGGGAAGGAGGCGGGAACTCAGTCCTAGGCTGGCATAACTGTGCTGTCTGAAATGTCTGCCCCTGCAGGAGCTGTTTGATGTGATCCTGGATGAGAACCAGCTTGAGGATGCTTGTGAGCACCTGGCCGATTACCTGGAGGCCTACTGGAAGGCCACCCACCCTCCCAGCACCAATCTCCCCAACCCTCTCCTCAGCCGGACTTTAGCCACTTCCACTCTGCCTCTTAGCCCAACCCTGGCCCCTAATTCACAGGTAAGAGGATTTTTTTTTTTTAAACAGTCTTCAAAGAGAACCTAGGCTGCTTAAAGGAAGACCACTGAGCTCCAACCCCAGAAAGCCAGCATGGGGCTTATTCCCCCTACACTAACTCTACCCCTAGACCAGTGGTTCTCAACCTTCCTAAGGCTGTGACCCCCAACCATAAAGTTAGTTTCATTACTACTTCTTTTTTTTTTTTTTTTTTTGAGATGGAGCCTCAAGCTGTCCCCGTGGGTAGAGTGCCATGGCATTACAGCTCACAGCAACCTCCAACTCCTGGGCTCAAGCGAGTCTCCTGCCTCAGCCTCCCCAGTAGCTGGGACCACAGGCGCCTGCCACAACGCCTGGCCATTTTTTGGTTGCAGCCATCGTTGTTTGGCGGGCCCGGGCTGGGGATTCGAACCCGCCACCTTAGGTGTATGTGGCTGGTGCCTTAGCCGCTTGAGCCACAGGCGCTGAGCCCATTACTACTTCTTAACTGTAATTTTGCTGCTGTTCTAAATCATAATGTCAACATTTGATATGCAGCATGTATTGAGGTGACCCCTGTGAAAGGGTTGAACAAAGGGGTCACGACCCACAGGTTGAGAACCGCTGCCTTAGGCCAACATTACAAACCATTTAACCAAGTCCAGCATAAGCTGTTAACCTGTTAGAAAAGCACTGTGAACAATACAGGGCCAGTCAAGTCAATAGCACGGGCTATGGAAGCAGACTACCTGGATTCCAGTCCTGGCTCTGCCTCCAACTGAATTTTCACCCTTCAAGTTCCCCAACTGCTCGTAACTCAGGAATAATGAGGGTGGACTATCTCTTATAATTAACTGATTTACCTCCTGTCTTTTGTCATGAGTTGACCTTATCTCATAGGGCTGGCAGATTAATTATAGAGGAAGGCTGTAGAACAGTGCCTATCCCATATTGTGATTGAAGCATTTTTAATTATTTTGGGTTCTTTTTCTTAATCCTCCCACATTTACTTAAGCTGAGGTAGTTAAGGTTCCATCCATCTGCCAAAAACTCTTGGGGACCTGCATGTGTATTTAACCACAAAAGAATATACAAAATGCTGCTTCTTTGTGGGTTTGTTTTTTAATTTCTATGTGCACTGCTCTAGGCACTTACAAATCAATAGACAGTACAAACCTTACCAATGCCACTGGACACAATCACAGGAACTGAGAGAGGTTAGAATTCATTTCAACATTTCAGAGAAAGAGTGTGCTAGTTCCTTACACACTGACCTTGGTTAACGCCCATGTGCTCCCCTCCTTGGCAGGGTTCTCAAGGTGAACAGAAGACCGATCGCTCTGCTCCTGTCCGCTCTGCTTCTCAAGGAGAAGAAGAACCCTGCCCGGAACCTGTCAAGAAATCCCAGCACCGTTCTTCCTCCTCTGCCCCCCACCACAACCATCGCAGTGGGACAAGCCGAGGCCTCTCCAGGCAAGAAACATTTGATTCTGAGACCCAGGAGAGTCGAGACTCTGCCTATGTGGAACCCAAGGAAGACTATTCCCATGAACACGTGGACCACTATGCCACACACCGTGACCATAACCACAGAGATGACACCCATGGGAGCAGTGACCATAGACACAGGGAGCCGCGGCACCGTTCCAGGGACACAGACCGAGAGCAAGACCACAACGAGTGCAACAGGCAGCGAAGCCGTCATAAATCCAAGGATCGCTACTGTGACAAGGATGGAGACGTCATATCCAAAAAACGGAATGAGGCCGGGGAGTGGAACAGGGATGTCTACATCCGCCAATGACTTCTGCCCTTTTGTGTGTGTGTGTGTTTTTTTTTGGAAAGTCTTGTATAACAGCACCCTCAAACAAACGCTTTGGGGTCTCTATTGCAATCATATGTGATCTGTCTTGTAATATTTTGTATTGCTGTTGCTTGAATAGCAATAGCATGAAATAGAGAATTCACAGACTTTGTTTTGTAAGTGCTGTATCCATCGGCCTGGTACGGCTGCAGTCCTCCGGTTCTATACTGGACTCTTCACAAACTGTCTCGGGTAGCTGCCACTTGAACAAAAGCTGTTGCCATCCAGGTGATAACTAGTGTTTTAAGAAATGTAGTGTATCCAGCAAGCCAGAATCAGCACAGATAGAAAGTGGAGTTTGTTTCTCCAGATTCTTAATATGCAGGCACCTTATTTGCATATTCATTCATTCATGGACCACTGTTTCGTGCTTGTACCTCTGGCTGACTAAATTTGGAGACAGAGTCAGTCTTGCCTTACACAAAGGGGATCATAAAGTTAGAATCTATTTTCTATGTACTAGTACTGTGTACTGTATAGACAGTTTGTAAATGTTATTTCTGCAGACACCTTATTATAATTATATATATAATATATATAAATCAGTTTGATCACACTATTTTAGAGTCTTAATGCCAAGTCAGCAGATTTGCTTTATGAATTACAGGGACTAGAAATGCCCACATTCAGGAAATTTGTAATAACATTGTCTACACACGATCCTCATTCTTACTAGAAAGCCTGTACATACTGTAAATATGTGTGATTGCTTGACTTGAAAAGGTTTGATTTCTGAATGTTATACCATCCTTGTAAGTTTATAACTTTCACCATAAATTATGGTAAATGTAACCAAACTCCAGAGGTTGTTCTACTCCGTACAGTTAACACGGATTGTGACGAACACATTCTGAGTAGCTGGTGTCTGCTGTAGTCACTGCACTGGAGGATCTGAGCCGGAACCCGCTGTGTCCCGTGTGTGTGTCTGTGTGTGAGTGCGTGCCTGAGACCGAGGACGAAACTAGAGACTGGTATGGAGAATGCTGCCCACCTGGCTTTGTGTCTGCTTGTGCTCCGTGTCGCTTTAGAATCCATTGAGCAGTCAGGGAATGTGAGGACGCTTGCTGCCAAAGGTAACTAGGAAAGCATTCATCTGCTGGCTCCTTGTTTTTGCTCCTAGAGAGTAAAAATACAGGCAACTTTTACTGTGAGTGTTTCACTGGAAATGTACAATCGTTGTGTGTTAGAGTATTTGTTTTAGTAAGAAACGTTTACACAGCTTGTGGAATTATTTCGTGGGAAAATAAATTTTTATGACTTCTCCCACTTCCTTTTCTAAGCTTGCCTACTTACTGTTCCCGGTGTTTCTCTCCAAGCTCACCCACCGTTCTTCCCCACCACCAGCTCCCACAGTCTCACTGTCAGTACCCAGAAGTGCTTCTTACAACCAAAGTTTCTGCTCTTCAGAAGTAATCAGGGTAAAATGGGGGGGACCTGCAATGAATAAAATGTTGAGAACATTTTCCTACCTGAAGGGGCACCTTGAAGACACTATCTCTCTGCCCCATGACAATGCTGTTAAGAAGCTTCCAATGTTGTTGCCGTGTTAATGCTACAGCTTTTTCTCTGTCTCTTTAAGTGTATATTTTGTCCAGTCACGACTGGACAGGTAAGACAGTATTAAGTGAGTTTATCCCAGGAAAATGCCTATCTGTAAATTCAGATTTGTACATTAGCTAATTCAACAAAATACTAATTTTATTTTGTTTTGCTTCCTTGCATAATCCAAGTTATTGCCAAATATTGTTAGACTTGTGTAAGTTTAAAGTGTTTTAACTCCCTACTTACCATACCTAAAGAAAAGTCGGTTTTAAAAATCAGTTACATGTATAGTATTTTCTCAGCTAACATACAAAAAACTTCCCGTAGAAGCAATTTACTTGTTAATTAGCTCTATACTGTTTACATCAAACTCAATAAATATGAAAGTGGTCCGAATATATAACTTTTTGACAAAATCCTCACAGCGATGGGAAACCATATTTCAATTACATGTATACAATATTTCTGCTCAACTTTCATCATAGCTAAATGTGGCTGATTACCAGTCTGACCCTCTCTGGTTTTCATCCCAGTGAGTGACTTTGGAATGTTTCAGTATTCCTCCAAAAATTATACTGAAGGGTTTGGCATCCATACATCAAATCTGTAGAGTAAGCCTATGTGTAAACTGTGTAATGAATTGGTAAATGAAGAAAAAGTCCCAAGGACGATGGGATTCACTGACTTGTGGAATGTAAAAGTATAGTCTGCACACAGCAAAGGCTCAATCGTAACCTACTCAGTTGTAGAATCATCATTTTTTTAGTCATCCTAGAAAATGCTAGCCATGTGTTTAACAGCTGTATGTTTCTGTCAGACCCATTTCAGTCTTTCTATGCCCTTTCTCTACTGCTCATGTAAGTGTTACAAAAAGGTGCTGCTAAATGCAGGGTGTCTTAGTCCTACTGTACTTTGCGACAATGCCACATTTCTAACATGGTCTGCTATGCATTCCTGTTAGACATTCACTGTCAGCTACACTCAACTGTTTTAACAAACCTGGTTTAAAGTAATTCATAAAAAAACAAATAAAGAGCTGGCTTCTGCACTGTTTCTTAGTAGTAGTATTAATTGCCATTGTAGGAATGATTCATGTAATTGAGGATATGTGGAATATCCAACAACTCCTCCCACTTGGGGAGTACCGTCCTTAGAGGCAAGGCCAAACACCCGATGTTGCTTTAGTAATCTTCCCACTGTGTCTGATTTAAAATTTAAAGCTCAAGGTAGGTAAAAGATTTAAGATGTGATCTCTAACAGAATAATCTGTGTCACTTCTTTAATTTCTGCTAAGTTGTATTTTTAACCATAAATACGTTGCTATTTAAAATGTGACACAGGGTTTTAAAGTAAAATAACTCCCTGTTGATTTTAACTGCTTTTTCTGTTGCACAGACCTGTGTTAATACTAAATATGTTAAAATACATATTTATTAACTTTCCCTCACATTTTCCTCCCTACAGCTTTTTTTCCCCTTACATTTCCATGTCTCTTAAGATTAAGTATTTTATGTTCCAATATGTTTAATTTTTTTGAAAGGAAAAAATCTACTAAAACTTGTCTACCTTTAAGGAAAATTCAACAAAATTCTCTGTGTCCTTAATGTTTTCAATATGCAAGTATTTTTCTTCCCTTTTGCTGGTAATGCTTAAGCTCTGATCTTTGCTGCTATTAATGGTTTACAATTTTGTTGTTATGCTGATTCTCTACCATTTTCATCCCACTTAGCCCATAAGGCTTTGCAGAGACCACAAAGGATTTTGTCGGGTTTCTCAACATACATTTAAAGCTTAAGAAGGTATGCTAAGCCCTGGAAAGAGAAATGTCACAGGTAAAGTGTTTCTCTTCAGTCAAATAACATCTACTGGATACAAGGCAGAATGAGGGACATCAAAAACACACACATGTGGTTGAAATCATTTCTCTCTCATTTGATAACATTTACTGACTACCTGCTCTGAAGCCTCCAGGGTGTTTCCCAAATGTGATTGGGGGTGGGGGGGAGGTTAGAGGGCAAGGCTAGTAAATTTGAATGAGAAGAGTGTTCACTGCTGGGAGACCAACAGAGACTGGGACTGGCACCCAGGGAGGGGCGCCTAACAACTTCAGGGAAGCGTGTTTCAGCCAGGCTTCTCCAGGTAGGAGTCTTACCTGATCCAAGAGACCTTGCAGTCATAAAGACACAGTGACAGTTAGGAGGAATTCCCAAAGGAAACCTATGAGGGAGAAAAGAGAAATCAAACTTATTAGGCAATAGTTGCCAATTATGCATTGCATTGGCCTAGGGCAGGTAGGTTCAGGGTGAGCTAATAGAACAGTTGGATGTTAATGACCACTACAGGAACCAGCCTTTAAACTCTGGTTGGGTGCTGGGTATTTTAGTCTTATCTAAAAAGCCACAGTGAATGAAATAAGCTGAGGCTATAAGGATGTTTTTAAAAAGCTGTCACTTCTATTGGCCACCATATGGTCATCTTTGCAGTTCCAATGATGCTCTGCTTTTTGTCGCGGTCCACATTCGATTGTGAAGTAGTCTTTTTTGGTCTGGATCTGTCACAGGCACAGTCGCCTTGTCTGATGTTGGTTTTGTGTAAAATGGTTTATGTTCAATAGAACATCAAGGCCCAGCTCTAAGGGCCGGTCCCACATGTCCAAAGTTGGTTTTCTCTTTTTCAAACATTTTCTAATAATTTATGCATGTTTTAAAAAATAAGGTATTCAAATTATAGAATATTGTCATTTTTTAAATTTACAGTGTAAAGAAAATAATTATTTTACTTTCTAATTTAAAACCATGAACAAAATTACATGTAGGGAAGGTAGACTATCATTTAGAAGAGTATTCATAATTCATTTGAAAGAGGGGCTGATGTCCCAAATAAGCAGCAGAGATTAAGGTGAAATATTTACCTCAGTTGTTGGTACATAGTAAATAGTATACTTCAGGTGTCCTGAATTCGAGGAATTCATAGGAACTTGGGAACAGAAAACAATTATTTTTTGTAACCACATTAAATATGGCTAATTTATTCCTTTTGTTAGATTCACTAATTTTTAACATTACAAAATGACTTGTCTTTTTTATAAATACTAGACCCCAAATGAAAATATGTTCCAGACATCTATAGACATCTTCTCTTCTTCATACTCCACTAAACCTATAAAGAAAACATCATTTAAAAAACACAAAATATCATTTCCCACAACTCCCTTCTTCCTCTATCTCTTGATCTTGGTGAAACAGCTGGCAGCCATTTGTTTCCTTAGCAACCACGCCATCGCTCAGTTGGCCTGACAACACTTTGGCTTAAAAAGAGAAAAAAAAAGAAAACAACCCAGAAATGTCCTCCTCCTACGTGCTTCTGCATTTTACAAATTTTGCAATGAAAAAACCTATACAATCCTTATTTGCCAGTCTCATCATGTCTTCTGCTGCGGCGTCTCTCAGAGAGTCAAGGTCAGTGTCCTGCAGTGGCACAGCAGATGGATCAAATCGCTGCAGCTGTTTCAATTGTTCAAATGACAGGCCAGCTCCCAGCATCCCTTCTCCTCCAATCTGCGGTTCCTGTTTGGAGAAAGTGAATAACTGTGGAGGAACGTCCTGTAATTAGTAAGTACGCCTGCTGCAATTTAAGCTAAAAGACACTTTGTGTTATAACGACCACATCTTCCAAAAATAGAAAAATGAGTAAATGCCTTTTACTTTTGTGGCACATATGTGCTGTTTTCCGGGCAGTGAAGTGGGAAAACGGGAGTAGGTGGTGATGAATTATGGTCACCTATTCTGTCCTGAGTGCTTATCAAACACTATGAAGTTACACAGGCCTCAGCTCTGTAGTTGGAAACACATGGACTCCAATAGCTGCTGCTACATTTTAGCTTTTGACCTTAAGTAACTTATAGATGAGGAAATTGGGTTAGCTAAAAACAGATAAAACACTCAGGTCTAAGGCTTAAAGAAGGTGGTCTCATTCCTTTCACAGGCACCCACTGGGCACTGAGTAAATAGAACATCATCATCAGGGAAGAGGTGGGTCAAACGGCTTTATCACTATCTGAAACTCTGAAAGGAGTTAGGCACCTAAGATACCTCTCCCTGACCCATACCAACTGGATGATAAAAGTTTTGTGGCTGTTGTTTTTACATGTACTATAAGAACAAATATTAGGGGCACATAAATTAAGGCTGTATCGATTAGTTTCAAGGAAAAGAATGAAAAGGAATTGAGTGATACCTGCAAATCACTACTGAAAAAGACCTATAATCCTGACTTTAAATCACTATTTCACAGACCAATGTTTTTATGTTAGTAAGGCGGGTTTTAACACATAGTTAAGAAAATGTAAGGGGAAACTTTCCATCTCTTTTACGTCTATACTGAGATACATATGTATGTGGACATGTATACAAACTTGCAAAGTAAGTCTGAAGTCTTCCCTTCATCTACAGTTTAATTATTTTAATTTCTGAGTCTAGAAACCATCTCTTACATTTATTTATGTATTCCAGTTACCTATTTTCTGTATAGGAAAGTTCTACAGCTAGATGTTCAACATATGTAATGCACATAAGCCTTATTTGGGGTTTAAAGTTAATTTCAAAGGACCTGGGCTAAAAATTGACTTATAGTGTTAATGAAGACTGTAACAGAAAGTTAGACTAGTGCTAGGCAAAAGGTTTAAGAAAGCTCCTTAAATGTTACATGGTTTATATAATAAATTGTAAAGAAACAGTAATCCTGAACGACTTTTTTTCCTCCTGGCTGGTCTCTTGATCTCTCACAGTTATCAAAGCCTGTCTGGGCTTTGATGGGACATGAAAAAAAAAAAATGCTTCACATTTCCCTTAGCAGAAAAACACAGGATTTGAAAGGGGAAGAAGAAAAACCTTTTAGAAAGAAAGGGCCAAATAACACAAATAGTAACAAGCTTACAAATGGAATAAACACATAATCCACCCAAGCTCTGTGCCACTTTAACAGGATGGTGAGGAACAGAGACAGGAATAAACTTTGTCAGGACATATACAAATTCTCTCTGGGCAGTCTTAAACATTATGGTATATTACAGTATTCATTTCAGAAGCTTTCCTTACACATTTCTTCATGTAATATGCCGTGTTATCACCTGCTTCTGTTTCTGTGATTTATCTGATTACACAGCAAGAAGTGAAACTATTATTACCTGGGGCTGAAGCTTCAGGCAAGGAAAAGTTTTGAGGGCCCAGGCAACTTGTTCTTCATTTTCTGCCAGCGTCACAGTGCACGTGCTGTACACAAGCACACCCCCTGGCTTCAGCAGCTGGACTGCCTAAAGAAAACTGTGATCAGATCACACAGACCAAATACACACCTGAAGAATTCCAAGGCAGAATGGACAATCATTTTTTAGTATCTGGGAAAAATACAATGATGTTCTGTAAGGATCCCGCCTCTAATTAGAGCACGTAAGAACAATCCTTGCCCAGAGTAGACCCATTTCACCATTGTGGAGCTGTCATAATCCATATGGACCAAGACTCTCTCAAACACACTCACATTCATTCCTTTAGATACCATTTGTAGGCTGAAACTCAGATTTACATTTTTCGGCCAGACATCCTTTCTGAAGTCCATATTCAAATATTCAGTTGCCACTCAACATGTCTACTATCCACTTTGACATTTCTCCAAAGGAACTCCTGTCTTCTCTCTGAAACCTACTGACATCTTTGCATCCTTCCAGATGTTCCCGTCCCAAAACTTAGACTATCTTTTATGCTTCTCTTTCTCTCCTATTTCCCATCTTCTGGAAATTCTATTGAGTCCACCTTCAAACCTCAGCCAGATTGGCCACTTCTCACCACTTGCACTAACACCGTGGTCCAAGCCTGGGTTATTGCACAGTCTCCCACTTAGTCTACCTGCTTCCTTCCCTGCCCTCCTGAGATCCAGTCTCAGTACAGCGCCCAGAGCAGTCCTTCTAAACTTGTCCCTTCTCAGCCCCAAACCCTTCAAATGCCCTCCGTTATCACTCAGAGTCAAAGCCAAAGTCCTCACAAGCCACGGAGGCCGACACACCCAAGTATCTGTTTGCCTTTCTGACCTTCTCTCCTAACCTCTTCCCCTTGCTCACTCTCCATTAGCAACACAGGCGGCCTGCTGGCCTGGCACACACCCACCTCAGGAGCTTGGCACCAGGGCAGAAAGTTCTAATTCTCTAGACACTTGCTCCTTCAGATGCTCCTCTACTCACGTGTCGTGTTTTCAGCCATGCTCTTCCCAAACCCTAGGTAAACCTGGAACTGTACCAATGCAGCACTCCTGCCCCCTCCAGCCCCCTACCTGTCTTCACTTTGCTCCACAGGGCCTAGAATTACTGCCTCATGATACGCTGAGTAGCTTAGACATATTCTTCCCTCCTCTGCTAGAACAGAAACCCCATAATAAGGCCATGCATTCCCTGCTGTCTTAGGACAGTACTGTCAAACATCTAGAATAGTGTCTTGCATACAGTAGGCGCTCAGTGAATATGTGTGTAATAAATAAGTGTATCAGGAAATAAGGTGTTATGCTAAAGTGGATTTGTCTGAAAGACCTGAAGTTTATATTTTCAAACCCAGATATTTTAAAAATTTTGAATGAATTTTTTTTTTTTAGAGGCAGACTCTCACTTTGTTGCCCTTGGTAGAGTGCTGTGGTGTCACAGTCATAGCTCACAGCAACCTCCAGTTCTTGAGCTTAGGCGATTCTCTTGCCTCAGTCTCCCAAGTAGCTGGGACTACAGGGGCCTGCCACAATGTCCGGCTATAAAAATTTTGATTGAAAATTTTAAAAAATATAGTATATTCTTCTGCTTATATTATTTTTTAAAGAGGCAGACTTTCACCCTGTGAGGCTGGAGTGCAGTGGCATGATCAAAGCTTACAATAGCCTCAAACTCCTGGGATCTAGTGATCCTCCTGTCTCAGCCTCCCAAGTAGCTAGGACCACAGGCACATGCTACCATGCCCAGCTAGTGTTTGTTTTTTGTTGTTTTTTTTAACAAACAGAGTGTTGCTGTGTTGCCCAGGCTGGTCTCAAACTCCTGGCCTTGAGCAATCCTCCCACCTGGTCCTCCCAAAGTGCTGGGTTTATAGGCATGGGCCATGGCACCCAGCCTACTTGTGCTTTATAAACCACAGTATGCTGGTCAAATTTTACTTTGTTGCTATGTGCAGTTTACAGGGATTTTCTCCATAAATCCTTGTTAACAACAGTGAGGTAAAGTCACTACCCCCAGCATTAGGACAAGCTGTTGTCCATCATGAAAGCCTGTGCACCCACGGTCACTGATGTGGATGAGCCACGGCTGGAATCAAGACGTTCCTGGTTCTTAAGTCTGATTCTCCATTTCTGTCCAGGCCAAAGGGCGCTCCTGCCACACTGTTAAGCTCCTGCTCACCACTGCCAGCGTTCCCTTTTACTGCGATCGTGACTGCATCTACTCCTAGCAGCCTTTTAAATTTTTCCTTTTTGCTATGACCTGAAAAGAACAAAAAGCCAAGTCCTTTACAGCAGAATCCTAATTTTACCCTCAAGTCAAAGTGTGTCTCAACTATAAGAAAAGCTTCCTTTTTGCTGCTTGCTCTTTTAATTCCAAGGATGTGTTCTTTGAAGGCTATTTAGGAAAAATAAGAAGTTGAATTATCCACAGCCAGTGCTACCTCTGAGAATGAAAGGAGGTATCAGGACAGCTGAACAGAAATGTACTCAAAGACAACTTTAGAGACTGAATAATTACAGAGTATCCACTGCTGCTATAGCCTATGACTTTATAATTGGAAGGCTGAGAAGAAATAATCAATTCATCTTTGATCAAATGTTGTTTATACTCTGTGATATCCAGTCATTTTTGCAAGACTGAGCAAAATCGTCAAATGTTCTATCTGGACTTCTAAAATAGTGGTTCTCCACCTTCCTAATACCAGGGACATTTAATACAGTGCCTGTGGGTCGTGACCCACGGGTTGATAACCGCTGTTCCAAAACATACTGGAGACTGGTAAAATTTGCAGTTTTCGTGGTTCTTCTATCCTGCACCAGCCTGCCATTTTCCAATTTTATCAATGGGTTTGCCTCTATTATACTTCCTAATTTGCCCTTTAAGATGACCCAGGAACCTTATTTTAAAAAGTGATTAATTTTATATGCAATTCTTTGTATCAATTAGTAACTATATGTTAACAACTCAGTAACATTTCTGGGATAGAGCAGAATGTTTGAAACTTATTAAATCTATCAGTGAAGAAATTCTACTCTTGCCCTTACATTTTAAAGAGTGACTCAACATAAAGGAAAACTCCCTGTATTTACAACTAAATTTTCTCAATCTTTTGTGTAAATTCTTGTGTATGTAGTAAAATATATGTAACATACAATTTACCATTTTAAGTATACTGTGAGATTGTGAAACCATCCCCACCACCCATCTCCAGAACTTTATCATATCAAACAGAAAATTTGTACCCATTAAGCTCTTCATTCTCCCGTTCCCCAAGTCCCCAGTAACTTCTATTTAAATTTGCCTATTTCTAGTTACCCCATATAAGCACAATCACACAATACTTGTGCTTTGGGGTCTGGTTCTTATCACTTAGCATTGTATTTTCAAGGTTCATCCATGTTGTAGCACGTATCAGAATGTGATTCCTTTTTAAGGCTGAATAATGTTCCATGTATGTATGTATCATACTTGGTTTATCCATTTATCTGTCAGTGGCCTTTGGGGTTGTTTCCACCTCCTGGCTATTGTAAATAATGCTGCTATGAACATTAATCTCAACAGTTCACGCATCAAACTAGCAAAAGTCAACACTCCTTTACAGGAAAGGCTCATCACTTACCACTGTGAAGAGTCTTCGCTGTAACGGTTGATACGATGTCACTTCCTTCAAAGTCCAAGTACAAGCCATGTTTGGTCTCTGTCCCATGCCACTACAGGGTGCATCAAGAAGAATTCGGTCAAAAGTTTCTGGCAAGAAAGGAGGTCCCCCTGGAAAGAGAATTAGAAACATTTACTATTTGCCCTACTGGTCTACAATAGAAAAAACTCTTGAGATAGAAGCAGAGATCACAAATTTAAAATCATAATCTGGAATAAAGAAAAACCACCTCCCCCTTCAATCAATTAGCTGGTTAAACTAATTCTGACTTACATTTAATACAGATTTTAGTTTGTGGAAAGGTTAAAAATGTGCTTATTGAAGTTAGGGGTTAGGCTCTAATTAAATAAGACCTTGTACGGGCAACTTCAGGAGCCACAATTTATCAGAGATAGGACTTGGAATTGATTCTAGTCATTCTGGAAACATGTACTTCTTCGGTTAGTTCCTATTGCAGACAGCACAGAAAAAGAGGGTGTACTGGGGTAGTGAGACATAGGAGTTCCAGCTGTATATGTGAGTCTCCTTGTTTCTGTGGCCATGCATACACCCGGGGGACCCGGAATGAGCAGAATGAGTCAAGACCTCCTTGGATTGAATCTTATAGCCCATGTGTTCCTTTGCACTCACTCGAGTCATTTTCTTCACTCCAACTTCTGATCTATTTACTATTACTAGAAAAAGTCACAAAACCACATGCTCTGCTTATACATTTATGCTACCTACCTGCAAGCGCGAGACTGCTGCTGACTGGATTTGTATGTAAAGCTGCTTGCTTTTTTACAGGCTCCCAACAAGGTTCCACACCTCACTGCAACATCATCTGCTTTTCAAAGCTGGTTCAAGTAAGCTCTTATCAACTGAACTCCTCTCCATCTACAACCATCTTTACTTTCTTACCTTCTCTCCCAGAAGAAATTCTTTCCAAGGTAAGCAATTACTTTTAAAGTTTTTGACACAAATTGATAAAATCCTCTACAAAGACCCCTCCAATTTATACTTTTATCATCATAAGTGCATTTCTTTTCCCTAACTGCTATAGAAAGCTGAATTTTATTGGCCATCTGCATTTTTTCTTTACAAGAACATATTCTTTGTCTTTGCCCCTTTTCTATTGAGACAGTTGTCTTTTCTTATTGCTCAGAAGAGCTCTTTATATATGAAAGGTATTAATCTTTCCTACATTAAATATTTTATAACTTTCCCTTGACCAATATAAAGTGACCATCCTTGTCTTTTTTGACTTTGGTTGCTTTAAATCCACATGTATCTGAAAGTAAGAATGCAACCCCTCTTTTCTTCTGAATTGTTTGCCTAAAAAATTGACTGCCAACCCCTTAACTCTGACTTTTAATTTGTCTTTTGTGAGGTGTGTTTCCTGCAGACAGCAAATAGATGGCTTGTGTTTTTTAATCCAGTCAGCCAATCTGTGCCTCTTCAGTGGGGAATTCAAGCCATTGACATTTATTGACATAATTGATAAGTGTGGTAGTGTTCTAGTCATCTTATTTTGTGAGAGTCCATTGTTTAGTTTTGTCTTTTGCATCTTTGTGGAAACTAGGTTCTATCTTTTAATTTCTGGGTGTTTACTTTGCTGAAGGTCCACTGTGATGGTCAGTGTGTACAACAGGTTCAAATATTTCCTGTAATGTTGGTCTTGTTGTGGCAAATTTCCTCAGTGTTTGCATATCAATAAAAGATTTGATTTCTCCATCAATTTTAAAGCTTAACTTAGTGGGATATAGAATTCTGGGCTGGAAATGGTTCTGCTTAAGTAGATTAAAGATAAATGACCACTGTCTTCTGGCTTGAAAAGTTTCATTAGAGAAGTCTGTGGTCACCCTGATAGATTTGCCCCTGTAGGTCAGTTGGCGCTTACTCCTAGTAGCTTGCAAAATCTTTTCTTTTGTCTTGACTTTAGATAGATTCATCACAATGTGTGTTGGAGAAGCTCTATTTAAGTTGAGGTGACCAGGGGACCAATAGCCCTCTGAAAGGAGTATGTCAAAATCTTTGGTGATATTTGGGAAGTTTTCATTTATAATGTTCTCTCGAATGGCTTCCATTCCTCTGGGGCATTCTTTTTCCCCCTCAGGGATGCCTATAACTCATATGTTTGAATGCTTCACAGAGTCCCATAATTCTGTCAGTAAACATTCTGCTTTCTCTCTCTTCCTTTCTGCCTCTTTAACTATCTGAGTTATCTCAGTTAACTATCTGAGATTCTATCTTCTGCATGGTCTAATCTGTTGTTGATACTTTCTATTGTACCCTTAAATTCCCTAATTGACTGCTTCAGTTCCTTCAGCTCTGCTATATCCTTTCTATATTGTTCATATTGTTCAACTGAGGTTACTAGATAAAATCCAGCATCCCTTTCTAATTAGAACACTGAGGAATATAGGCATAGATGACATATTTCTTAAACTGATCTAAGCTATCTATGACAAACCCACAGCTAATATTTTACTGAATGGAGTAAAACTGAAATCTTTTCCTCTTAGAACTGGAACCAGACAAGGTTGTCCTCTGTCACCATTACTATTCAACATACTGCTGGGAGTTCTAGCCAATACAATTAGACAAGACAAGAAAATAAAGGGCATCCAAATAGGAGCAGAAGAGGTCAAACTCTCCCTCTTTGCTGATGATATATATGATCTTAGAGAACCCTAAAGTCTCAACCACAAGACTCTTGGAAGTCATTAAAAAATACAGTAATGTTTCAGGATATGAAATTAATGTCAATAAGTCAGTTGCTTTTGTATATGCCAACAACAGCCAAGATGAGAGGTTAAAGGCAGAACTCCCTTTAGTATAGTCCCAAAGAAAAAGAAATACTTAGGAAAAGAGGTGAAGGACCTCTATAAAGAAAATTATGAAATCTTAAGAAAGGAAATAGCCGAGGACTTTAACAAATGGAAAAACATACCATGCTCATGGCTGGGAAGAATCAACATTGTTAAAATGTCTATAATTCACAGAGCAATTTACCGATTCAACACCATCCCTATTAAAATACCAACATCCTATTTTCAAGACTTGGAAGAAATGATTTTGCATTTTGTATGGAACTAGAAAAAAACCCGTACACCTAAAGCAGTTCTTAGTAATAAAAACAAAGCCGGGGGTATCACCGTACCAGATTTTAGGCTGCACTACAAGGCCATAGTGGTCAAGACAGCATGGTACAGGCACAAAAATAGAGACATAGACATTTGGAATCAAACAGAAAACCAGGAAATGAAACCAGCAACTTAGAACCACGTAATTTTCTTTTTCTTTCTTTCTTTTTTTTTTTTTTTTGAGACAGAGCCTCAAGCTGTCCCCCTGGGGGGAGTGCTATGGCTTCACGGCTCACAGCAACGTCCATCTCCTGGGCTCAAGCGAGTCTCCTGCCTCCGTCTCCCAAGTAGCTGGGACCACAGGCGCCCGCCACAATGCCCAGCCATTTTTTGGTTGCAGCCATTATTGTTGTTTGGCGGGCCCGGGCTGGGGATTCGAACCCGCCACCTTAGGTGTACGTGGCTGGCACCTTAGCCGATTGAGCCACAGGCGCCAAGCCGAACCACCTAATTTTCTATAAACCTAACAATAATGTCCACTGGGGGATAGACTCCCTGTTCAATAAATGGTGCTGGGAGAATTGGATATCCACAAGTAAAAGACTAAAACTGGACCCACACCTTTCTCCACTCACAAAAATTGATGCAAGATGGATAATGGACTTAAATTTAAGGCATAAAACGATAAAAATCCTCAAAGAAAGAATAGGAAAAACACTGTAAGATACCAGCCTGGGGAAAGACTTTATGAAGAAGATTGCCATGGCAGTAACAACAACCACGACAATAAACAAATGGGATTTAATTCAATTAAAAAGCTTCTGTACAGCTAAGGAGACAACAGCCAAAGTAAACAGACAACCTGCCCAATGGGAAAGGATATTTGCATATTTTGAATCAGACAGAAGTTTAAAAACTAGGTTCTATAGAGAACTTCAATTAATCCACAAGAAAAAACCCAACAATCCCATACATCAATGAGGAAGAGAGATGAACAGGACCTTCTCTAAAGAAGATAGACAAATGGCTATCAAATACATGAAAAAATGCTCATCATCCCTAATTATTAGAGAAATGCAAATTAAAACCACCCTGAGATATCACCTAGCCCCAGTGAGAATGGCCTATATCACAAAACCTCAAAACTGCAGATGCTGGCGCAGATGTGGTAAAAAAGGAATACTTTTGCACTGCTGATGGGACTGCAAACTAATACAACCTTTTTGGAAGGAAGTATGGAGAAACCTCAAAGAACTCAACCTAGACCTCCCGTTTGACCCTGCAATCCCATTACTGGTCATCCACCCAAAAGGAGAAAAATCCTTTTATTATAAAGATACTTGTACCAGGCTGTTTACTGCAGCCCAATTTATAATTGCTAAAATGTAGAAACAGCCTAAATGCCCTTCAACCCAGGAATGGATTGGCAAGCTGTGGTATATGTATACCATGGATTATTATCCACCTATTAAAAAAATGGAGATTTTATAGCATTTCTAATAACCTGGATGGAGGTGGAACACATCATCTTTAGTGAAGCATCACAGGAATGGAGAAGTATGAATCCTATGTATTCAACTATGATATGAGGACAATTAAAGGCAATTAATGACATGATGGGACATGGGGGAAGGGGTGAGCAGACAGAGGAGGGAGGGGGTGAGGGTAAAGACAAGAAAAAAAATAGTAACTAATTCTCACATAAATTGGATTTGATTTTGACTAAAGTGTATCACTTAAACATTAATTTTTACTTCAACTTGTTAATATGTTGTTTAGGATACAGGATACCCCATCCTCATTTAAAAGTGAATTATGTTTGTAATTTCCCCTTTATAATAATGTATTTTTTCCAATTTTATTATCAGGTGTATCCAGATTAAGCAGAATGATTTTGAAGTATTTCTTCTTTTTCTATTGTGTATAAGATTTGGCATGGTTTGCTTTTTAAAATTATCTTTTATTTGTATTTATAAATATTAGTTGTCTATTTTTTGAGACTTTGGGGAAAAAATAAGAAGTTAATTGATGACTCCATACTGAACCTCAGAGTCAAAGAATTCTATAATAGTCATACTCTTATTTGACAATGCGAATGTTACTTTCTTTGCATTACTATTATTATTATTGCTTAATACTTTGTTGCAGCAATCGTCTGATTTCTTTTCTAAATGTACTTATCTTCATTTCATTCTTTATGAGATTTTTGTCTCTAGTCCTTGTCTTAAACACTGTTATTGTTGGTAAATTTTAAGCCCTTTTAATTCTGTGAAGGCAAAAAGTAGAAACCTAATAATCACATGTGTATGTATAAATAAAAAAAAAATTAAAAAAAATATTTTATAAATATTTTCTAGTTTGTCATTTTAGGCTTTTGTACACATGTCCATGTTGAGTAGTAAATGTATCTTTGTTGTTGAGTCTATTTTTGCTGCGATTCTTTAAAACCTTCCCCGTCGTGAAACCACATACATCTACACGTTCATCTACATCTGCTTCTGGTTATTTTCAGTTTAGCTTCTGACATTATTTAATCCATCTCCAACTTACTTTTGTGTATAGTCCTTTCTCCTCTCCCTCCAAAAAAAAAAAACACAGAGCTATCTACTGACTGATTACTCTTTCCTCCAGGCTTGAAATGCTACCTGTATCATACACAGAATTCTTGTACTTACGTGTCCTAGGACCTATCTGAAAGGTTTCTGTTTTGTTCCAGCACATCCAAGTTTTCAAACGCTTTTTTCTGAGCTACAAATCTAGACTGCCATACGCTCTGCCCTGTGATGGTCAGTAGCAACTCTGCAAACTACAGTTCTCCTTTGCCTGCTGACTTCCTTTGGAGTCACCAAGAGGGCGGCTCAGGAGTGATGGGGTAGGGGGATTGGAGGCGAGTGGCAGAACAGACTTTGTCCTTCCTTCCTGTTTACTGGCTGTTCCTGTCAAAAACATCCCAGTGACAGCCTTTACGTTGACACCAGCAGTTCCCAGCCCTTTTCCCTCAAGTATCAGAATAGAATAGACAGAGCCCCTCCCTCCTTTGAGAGGGCTAAGTCCCTGCTCTGAGTGCCAAGGAACAAGGAGCAGCTAGCCAGTCCCTTCTTCATTTCTCCCCTACAGGGAAGGGACTTTTCCCAGCACTTATCGGCTCTAGGTTGTCCCAGGGCTCTCCTGCATCTATTCAACTAGTTCCTTATATTGTTTACTCATATTAAATAATCTCTCTCTAGTATAAATTTAAACTAAATTCTCTCTATTAAAATAACTTACAGAGTTTTCTTTTAATCCTGTGGCCAGACAAATTTCTCTAGAAACAGCTCTCAAGAGTTTTTTAAAAAGGCCAGGAAATCTGCAAGCCTACAACATACCTTTGTGGATAGTAAAGTGCTCAGCTTAACACATGAGCTGCATGTGCCTCAGCCAGATGTCCTTGCACACGGTGGCCCTGTTAAGGGTAGTGGCAATGTCTCACTTCTGCACCCATTTCTAATGAACACCACCTTTCATGGAAGATACTGCATGATGATTATCTAGACAGTAATTTAAGAAATTAACAGGACATCTTCCAAACTTTTCTTAGAACAGACCAAGACCACCAAAATGACCCCCAAATGTATGTGAACTAAGGGAAATTTCTTTCATTCAAAATTAAAAGGCAAGGGATACATGCTAAGGAATTATTTGTAGTGTAAGAATACGGATGTTTTTATTTACAAAAAGCTTTTTCACATAATATATAATCTTGTAATTATACTTCGGGATCTCTAAAACTACATGAGAGTGGTGTATAATTCAGTAGCAATTTATATTAAAAATAAATGAGATTGAGATGACTTCTGGAATAAGGGCACTAGAAGTTCTACAGACCCTCTCCTGGCAAAAAGCCAAAAGCAAAAAGCCTTCAAGTCTCCTGGAAAATGTCCTAAGGGCATACAGCAAATGAGGACGCATTTATTCAAGAAAACCTACTACATCTCAGCAAGAACCATGAGAATCTGCAGAATCTGAGCCACATTCCATTCCCTTCTCCCCTTTCCCCAACTGCCTCCCCACTCCCTGAAGCTCAGAGTGAAAGATCCACTTCATGTGGGCACAACCACAAAGCCATATTAATAATTCCCTCTTTGTCCTAAGCTCTCAGTTAAGAATGCAAGGAATGTGGTGTCACTACAAGGGGCAGGCTGGTGGGTATTTTTTATCTGCCCAGGCTCTAATTCCATGGAAGAGCAGCTGAAACCCCTGGGGATGTCTTGTCCCCACTAATGGCCCCCACTCCTGTACCTCCCCAGGTACAGGAGGCTGCCAATACTAAAGATTGATTACCATTGCCCCAGCTCATAAAGAAGAGATTCAACTTTAGACAAGGCAGGGCAAAAAGGCCAGAGGCTGCCACCCTAGCAAGTGTGTCACTCCATGAGAAAAAGGCCACTGTCCCACCATCATCTGAGGCAGTGGCCCAGAGCTTCTGCCCAAGGGAAGAGGCAGAAAGGAAAAACAGAGTTCTGAAGATCTCCCCAAGTGAACTGACCTTACTTAGAAGAAAAAGTGGGAAAGTTTAAAACTCAGCAAACTCCTGAAAATAAAGGAAAGGCTGTGATGATCAATTAGGAGGATGCTGGCAACTCCAAGAAGCTGAATCACAGACTAGACAGAAGCGTATCAGAGACCCAAGGAATGAGACAGTAAGAAGAGCCTTCCTGGGGCATGAACAAACCTCAAAGACTACCTGTGCAAAAGGTCTCAAATGTATTGGATCAGTGGAGCAGTTTATGTGCCAGGACCTGTTGCAAGAATAGATCAATTAATCTGCCGCTAATAGAGGCTAACAAGTCTTTGTAATACCAACTGAAACATAGAGTTTAGCACAAACATCAAGAGAAGAGAAAAAGAGGGGTCTGTTAAAACCAATGTCAGTTCTCCCAGGGTCACTCTGCACGTTCGAGCTAATATCAGAAGCTACGGATGCTGGCTCGGCGCCTATAGCTCAACCGGCTAAGGCGCCAGCCATGTACACCTAAGGTGGCGGGTTCGAATCCCCAGCCCGGACCCGCCAAAACAATGACGGCTGCAACCAAAAAATAGTCAGGCGTTGTGGCGGGCGCCTGTGGTCCCAGCTACTTGGGAGGCGGAGGCAGGAGACTCGCTTGAGCCCAGGAGTTGGAGGTTGCTGTGAGCTGTAATGCCATGGCACTCTACCCAGGGGGACGGCTTGAGGCTCTGTCTCAAAAAAAAAAAAAAAAAAAAAAAAAGAAGCTACGGATGCTGAAGAAATAGACTTTATCCGATAGTCCAGCCATCACGCTAAAGAAATAAACAGTAACCAGCCAGGGGGGAGGCAGATGAGTACCCAAGATTGTCTGAATTTATCTAAAATGACCAGGTTTAAAGAAGAAACCATGAGATACGCAAAGAAACAAAGAAAGTGTGACTCGAATACAAGGGGGGAAAGCAGTGAAAAGGAACTATCTGAAAAGGATTAGCTGCCAAACTGAGCAGACAAAGACTTAAAGCGCCTTTAAAAAGATGTTCAAAGAATTAAAGAGGAAACCATGCTTTAAGGAGTAAGGGAAGATAAGGGGACAATGTCTCCTCAATAGAGAGGAATTATCTTATTAAAAAGGATATTAAGGAATTAGAAGTTCAATAATTTAAATTAAAAAATCCACTAGAAGGGTTCAACTAGAGCTAAGCTGAAACAAAAAAATGTGAATGTGCTTGAAGATAGATGAGTATAGATTGTGCATCTGCAGATTGGAGAGTAAAAAGAAGGAAGTAAAACGTACACGGACCTCAGAAAAATTTATGACACCATTAAGGGCTCCAACGTCGGCACAATGGCAGTGCCAGAGAGAGGAAAAAAAAGAGAAAAATATTTTTTAAAATTATGGCTGAAAACGTCCGACATTTGATGAAAAAGATCCAAAAAGTTCAATGAACTCTTCAGTTACACAAATGCAGTGAAAGATCCACAACCAGATACATCATCATAAAAATGCTGAAGCCAAAGGAGAACAAAATCTGAAGGGCAGCAAGGGGAAAAGAATTCACCATGAAATAGGGAACTGCAGTGAGATGAACAGCTGACAGTACATGGGACAACAGAGGCCAAATGACAAATGACAGTAAGATGACATATTCATAGTAAAGGGAAAAAAAACCACCATTGACCAAGAATTTTATATTCAGCAAAACTATTTCACAAAAATACACATGAATGGCTCAGCACCCATAGCTCAGGGGTTACGGTGCCGGCAACATGCACTGAGGCTGGTAGGTTTGAACCCAGCCCAGGCCTGCTGAACAACAAATACAACAACAACAACAAAAAAAATAGCCAGGAAAGGAATAGCAGAAGACATTAACAAATGGAAGAATATACCATGCTCATAGTTGGGAAGAATCAACATTGTTAAAATGTCTATACTCCCCAGAGCAGTTTACCGATTCAATGCCATCCCTATTAAAATACCAACATCCTGGCTCGGTGCCTATAGCTCAACTGGCTAAGGCGCCAGCCATGTACACCTAAGATGGTGGGTTCGAATCCCCAGCCCGGACCCACCAAACAACAATGACAGCTGCAACCAAAAAATAGCCGGGCGTTGTGGCGGGCGCCTGTGGTCCCAGCTACTTGGGAGGTGGAGGCAGGAG
>NW_003852414.1:14877997-14886265 GCF_000181295.1 Otolemur garnettii | reverse complement strand
AGCCACCTAATCTTTGATAAACCAAACAAGAGTGTCCACTAGGAAAAAGACTCCCTATTCAAAAAGAGGTGCTGGGAGAACTGGACATCCACATGTAAAAGACTGAAACTGGACCCACACCCTTGCCCACTCAAAAAAATTGATTCAAGATGGATAATGGACTTAAATTTAAGGCATAAAACAATAAAAATCCTCAAAGAAAGAATAGGAAAAACACTGGAAGATATAGGGCTGGGGAAAGATTTATGAGGAAGACTGCCATGGCAATAACAACAATAGCAATAATAAACAAATGGGATTTAATTAAACTGAAAACCTTCTGTACAGCCAAGGAGACAACAACCAAAGGGAATAGATGACCTACCCAATGGGAAAGGATATTTGCATATTTTGAATCAGACAAAGACTTAATAACCAGGATCTATACAGAACTTCAGTTAATCCACAAGAAAAAAAATCAACAATCCCATACATCAATGGGGAAGAGAGATGAATAGAATCTTCTCTAAAGACGACAGACGAATGGCTAGCAAACATATGAAAAAATGCTCATCATCCCTAATTATTAGAGAAATGCATATTAAAACCACCCTGAGAACCTAACCCCAGCGAGAATGGCCCGTATCACAAAATCTCAAAACTGCAGATGCTGGCGCTAATGTAGGGAGAAAGGAACACTTCTACACTGCTGGTGGGACTGCAAACTAATGTAACCATTTTGGAAGGAAGTATGGAGAAACCTCAAAAAACTCAACCTAGACCTCCCGTTTGACCCTGCAATCCCATTACTAGGCATCTACCCAGGAGGAAAAAAAATCTTTTATTATAAGGACACTTATACTAGACTGTTTATTGCAGCCCAATTTATAATCGCTAAAATGTGGAAACAACCTAAATGTCCTTCAACCCAGGAATGGACTGGTAAGCTGTGGTATATGTATACCATGGAATACTATTCAGTCATAAAAAAATGGAGATTTTGCAACATTTATACTAACTTGGATGGAGGTGGAACACATTATCCTTAGTGAAGGATCACAGGAACGGAGAAGTATGAATCTTTTGTATTCAATATTGATATGAGGACAATTAATGGCAATTAATGACACAGTGGGGCACCGGGGAAGGGGACACAGAAAGAGGAGGGAGGGGGATGAGGGAAAGGAAAAGCAGAAAAAACAAACAAGAAAATAGTAACTAATTCCCACATAAATTGGATTTAATTTCGACTACAGTGTATTCCTTAAACATTAACTTTTAATTCAACTTGTTAATATGTTCTTTAGGATATTGCATCCTCACTTGTAAGTGAAATATGTTTGTAATTTCCCCCTTAAAATACTTTCTCCGATTTTAACATCAGGTGTATCCAGATCAAGTAGAATGATTTTGAAGTATTTCTTCTTTTTCTATTGTCTATAAGATTTGGCATGATCTGTTTTTTTGAAATTATCTTTTACTTTTATTTATAAATACTGGTTGTCTATTTTTTGAGACTTAAAAACAATAATAAGAAGTCAACTGATGACACCATACTGAATCTCAGAATCATAGCATTCTATAATAGACATACTCTTATTTGACAATGTGAATGTTAATTTCTTTGCATTATTATTATTGTTTAATTTTTTTTTTTTGGCAGTTTTTGGCCGGGGCTGGGTTTGAACCCACCACCTCTGGAATATGGGGCCAGCACCCTATTCCTTTGAGCCACAGGCCCTGCCCCTTATTGCTTAATATTTCGATGCAGCAATCATCTGATTCTTTTCTGAATGCATTTATCTTCACTCCTTAGGAGGTTTTTGTTTCTGGTCCTTATCTTAAACATTGTTACTGTTATTAAATTTTAAGCCTTTTTAGTTTTGTGAAGGTGAAAAAATGGAAACCTAATAAACACATGTTAAAAAAAAATCAACGCATTGTACCCCTACATGTGCATAAATGTATTCATGATCTATGTGTATATGACTTAATAAAAAAAATGTTTTGGTTTAAAAAAAAAAATAGCCTGGAGTTTTGGTGGGGGCCTGTAGTCCCAGCTACCTGGGAGGCTGAGGCAAGAGAATTGCTAAAGTCCAAGCGTTTGAGATTGCTGTGAGCTATGACACCACAGCACTGTACTGAGGGTGACATAGTGATACTCTGTCTCAAAAAAAAAAAAAAAAAAGAAAAAGAAAAGCCATGAAATTGGCCAGGCATAGTGGCTCTTTCCTATAATCCTAGCACTTTGGGAGACCAAGATGGATGGATTGCTTGAGGCGGGGAATTCAAGACCAGCCTGGACAACACACTGAGACTCCACCTCTACAATAAAAAAACACTTGGCCAAGTACATCCACTTCAAGCCCTAGCTGCTCTAGAGGCCAAGGTAGGAGGATTATTTAAACCCCTGTTGTTCAGGGTTGCAGTGAGCTATGATTCCCCACTGCTCTCCAGCCTTTGTAAGAAAGACTCTGTCCTTTAAAAAATAGTAACAAAGGTGATGTAGACAGTTCTCTCAGGGAGATGTACAAATGACCAACAAGTGTATGAAAAAATGCTCATCATCACTAATCATTAGGAAAATGCAAATAAAAACCACAAGGAGATATTACCTCACTCCAGTTAAAATGAATAGTATCCAATAACCCCCAAATAATAAAAATACTGGTGAGGATGCAGAGAAAAGTGAACTCTTATACACTGTTAGTGGGAATGTAAATTGGTATAGCAATTATAGACAATGATTCGGAAATTTCTCAAAAAACAAAAACTGGAACTACCACATGCTGCAGCAGTCCTACTACTGGGTATATAAGGCAAAGGAATTTAAATCCTATGTTCGCTGCAGCATTATTCACAACAGCCGAGATAGGGACGCAGGCCTAAGTGCCTACCAACAGAGGAACGGATAAAGATGTGGTGCAGGCACACAATGGCATTAACAAAAACGGAGACTACGTGAAGCCTAAAAAAAGAAAATCTGTCATTGGTGATTTAAACTTGCAGCACATAAGGCTAAGTGAAATAGGCAAGACACTCAAAGACAAATACTAGATGCTTTCCCTTATATGGAGAATCTCAAAAAAGTTGAATACATAGAGAAACAGAAGAACGGTGGTGAGGATCAGAAGCTGGGGGGAGGGAGGGAAGAGGGGAAGACGCTGCTCAAAGAGGATCAAGTTTCAGTTACGTATTTGAGTCCTATTGCGCAGAGAGGTGATTACAGTTAATAGCAATGTATTTTGTAGTTTAAACTTGCTAAGAGTAAACTTCAAATGTCTTATTACCACAATGATAAGTGAGGCTATGAATATGTCAATTAGCTTGTTGGAAACATTCCACATCCTACACAAAATTGTATACATAACAAAACATCACATTGTATCCTACTAATATATAATATATACAATTATGACTTTTCACATAAAAATAATAAAAACAGGCTGGGTGCAATGGCTCACACGTATAATCCTACTACTCTGGAAGGCCAAGGTGAGTGGATCATTTGAGCTCAGGACTTTGAGACCAGGCTGAGTAAAACCAAGATCCCATCTCTACAAAAAATAGAAAAGCTAGTCGGGTGTTGTGGCAGGCACCTGTAGTCCCAGCTACTTGGGAAGCTCAGGCAAGAGGCTCACTTAAGCCCAGGAGTTTGAGGTTGCTGTTAGCTATGATGCCATTACACTCTAGCCTGGAACAACAGAGTAAGACTCGGCCTCAAAATAAATAAATAAATAAATAAATAAAATGAAAATGATAATGAAAAACAAAACAAAATTTAACTCACCTTTGGTGTCCTCAAACACATCAAGTTTAACTGCCTTTGTTCCATCGAAGCAAAATGCCCTGATGGAATTCAGCCCTAATAACAAGGCATTCTGCTTTATTTTTTCTACTTTGTTGAAGATTTTATCCAGTGCTATCACTACTCCCTAAAAAGAAAACAAATGCAGATAAAGTAGAAATAAATATTAATCCAAACAGTCTTGAAACTTAAGAATGAGAAAAAAAAATGGTAAAAAATTATGGCCTTCACTTTCCTACCACCTCTATTTTTTTTTTTTTAAAGTTGAAAATTCCTTAATTTTTTATTCCTGGTACCACTACCACAATTTACAGGGCAATATACCCGATGTAATGAAAAGAAAAGAAAAAGGCAAAGCTACAACAGATAAAAGACCTCAGGAATGTACACCTAATTGACACTACATTGCATTAATCAATAGCTGCACTTTTTGCAAACTGTGGCAGGATAGTCCTGAACAAGAAGGGTTTCCTGTTTAAGCTGCAGTAACTTTTCTGACTATGGATCATCATCCTCCTGTGGCAGATTTTTACAGTTCCTCTAATGCATTTGGGACAACTGTCTCAAAATAACCTGTAGCTTTCCTGACAACTCCTCATTCTCTCTCCTGCTAAGAACTATAGCTCCTTTCTGTTGTTTTTAGAACCTGCTACCTTATCTACCACCAGATCCATAACCACCACCATATGGACTTCCTGGGCTTCTTCCACCAAAACTGCCCCCTTTCATGGGTCCATAATTTGATTGCTGTTGTCCATTATAACTTCCAAAATCATTATAGTTCCCACCACCACCATAGTTACCACCTCCAAAATTTCCTCCTTCGTTGTAAACATCATATCCTCCTCCACCACCATATCCGCCACCTTGGTTTCCATATCCTGGCCCCTCCACTACTGTAACCAGGACAACCACCATAGTTCCCACCATCACCTTCAAATCCATCGTATCCACCATCACGTCCCCCGTAACTACCTCTGTGGCCACCACCTCCACCACCATGCCCTCCTCTTCCACCAAAGTCTCCCACCACAGCCAAAATTATCTCCACCACCTCCAAAGTTTCCTCCCCGACCCATAAAGTTGCCAGATGCACGTTTAGAAAGGGCCTTTTTCGCTTGACAATTATGTCCATTAATAGTGTGGTATTTGTGAACAACAATTTTATCAACAGTATCATGATCATTCAAAGTTACAAAAGCAAATACTCTCTTTTTTTCCACTCTGCCTGTCTTCCATAACTTCTATGATTTCAATCTTGCCATACTTTTCAAAGTAGTCTCTCAAATTATATTCTTCTGTATCTTCTTTAATACCACCAACAAAAATTTTCTTCACTTTGAGACAGGCACCAGGCTTTACAGAATCCTCTCTAGAAACAGCAATCGGGGTGGAGGCAAGATAGCGGACCTCAACCAGCTTTTTACAGAGGCTCCTGTGCAGAAGGAGACTTAAAAGGACAGAAGTTTAGCAAGTAAGCCAATGGTTTAGAGCTGAGCCAAGACAGAAGATTGAAGAACACACATCATCCTTGCTGAGCTGAGCTGCGACCCCAAAAGATAATCAAAAGGTACAAAATCCACCACCAAGCAGACAGGAGTCCCCTCCCCCACAAGAAGGGCTTGCACTTTACTCCATACAAACAAGCAAGCAGAGTTCAAACATCCTCCCACTCTATCCCACGGGAGAGACCCCTCCTAAATACTGGACCTCCTACCATTACTAGGGTGCCACAGCACTCTCCTGCCAGGCATCAAACTGTACAACTGTATAACATTGTATGTATTTGCTACCTGCACCTCTGAACTCCCAGCATTCCCCCTCACTCTCACCCCAAGGTCTGGAGGTTTGTCACCCATGGATTCCAGATTCTTGGGCATTTTCTTGAGAGGAGTGGAGGGGGAAAGGGCTGATGCTGCTCTGTGCTGACTGTGGCACAGGAGTGAGGAGAAGAAAGTTGGCTCGGAGGAAGCCATATAGCAACAGTGGCATCCTGAGCTGCAAACTAACACCATTCCAGATAGGTGAGCCCCATCTGTCTGGGCAACCAGAGGTTCCGGACAACAGCCACTTTCATAAGAAAAGAAGACCATTAGCATCAGCCCTCAGGGGATTATAGCTGAGACAAAGGCAGTGGAAGGGCAGAGGCTGGAATTGACACCTAAGTGTAAACTCTAACTGCTTGCTGCCCAGAGCTGAGTTCCTCATCAACTCTAGCAGCCTCTGACTTGCAGAGGAAGTTAGCTGGGACAAAAGGCGAGGGGCTGGAATTGAGAGAACTTTCACAGCCTAATCTGCTGGACTCAGATTTCCAGGGGATTTTGGCAGTCGTAAACTCTGGGAGCAGTTGTCTACTGGAGTGAATAGGGTCATAGACCTGGGGGATTAAGAGTGACTGGGTGCAAGGTAGAGAAGGAGGTATTAACCTTCTCAGACTAACCCATTTGCTGGGTGGGTCCCTTTGCCCTCACAGAGCACTGGAGCAAGTTATATCTCTGAGCTGTGAGCAGACCCCTCTTATCTACCTGCCGGAGACATTTGAACTCTTCCACCTGAAACTGGTACTGAATGAGACAACTGATTTTGACCCCTTAAACCGGGCAGACCACCCAGGAACTATTCAAAGGGACACCCTGGGTGTATAACTGAGGGAAGGTTTGATTTTCCTTGCCCAATTGTTGTTTGTGGGGGGCAGAGCAACCTAATTGCTGGTATTTCTCCACAGCAGAGACTTCAACAAGAGTAACTGAATCTCTAGGGTAGGACAGAGACCAGCTGAAAATAAGACAGAGCCACTTAGCCCCAACACACCAAGCAGGTCCCCAGTCTCTCAGGCCGTAACACCTACAGGTCTTTGACAAACCTCGAGGGGAAAAGTCAAACAGGTAAAATAATCATGGGGCTGAATCAGCAGAAAAGCTCTGCTAATATGAATAACCAGAGTAGATCAACCCCCCAAGAAAGTATGTGGCTGGTAATATGAATAACCAGAGTAGGTCACCCCCCCCCCAGAAAGGATGTGGCAGACGGAACTGAAGATCCCCTATATAAACAGATGGCTGAGATGTCAGAAATTAAATTCAGAATTTGGATTGCAAATAAGATTAATAAAATAAAGGCAAAAATAGAACAAGAAATTCAGGGAGCATTCCAAAAGTTAACTCAAGAATTCAACGAATTCAAAGACAAAACCACCAAAGATTTTGAAACATTAAGGCAAGAGATTGCAGCCCTTGAAGATCTGAAAAATATGGTAGAATCTCTTGGTAACAGAGTGCAGGAGGCAGAAGAAAGGATCTCAGACATAGAAGACAAAGCTTCTGAATATGTCCGAAAGTCTAAAGAGAATCAGAAATGGAAAGCAAAAACGGATCATTCTCTCAGAGAGCTCTGGAACAATTCGAAGAAAACAAATATTTGCCTTATAGAATCCCTGAAGGCGACGAAGTTGCTTCGCAAAACACAGAGGCTCTATTTTATGAAATTATGAAAGAAAACTTTCCAGATATGTCAAGAGATCCTGAAATTCAGATTGCAGACAGCTTCAGAGCCCCAGAACGACTCAACCCAAATGAGACATCCCCCAGACACATTATAAGTAACTTCACTAAACTTAATATGAAAGAAAATCTTGAAAGAAGCAAGATGTAAGAAAACCATACCCTTCAAGGGGAAGAATATTAGAATAACTCCAGATCTCTCTGCCGAAACCTTTCAGGCAAGAAGAGGGTGGTCATCAACATTTAATCTCTTAAAACAAAATAACTTTCAGCCCAGGATCCTGTATCCAGCTAAACTGAGTTTGATTTATGATGGAGAAATTAAATACTTTAATGACATCCATGCTTGAAGAAATTTGCCATAACTAAACCAGCTCTCCAGGATATTCTCAGACCTATTCTCCATAATGACCAGTGCAGTCCTCCACCACAAAAGTAAACTAACTCAGAAACTATTGATCAAACTCCAACTTCTATAGTGGTGAAAGGATTAAAAACGTCCACTGGACTTTCGAACAACTCGATACCTAACATTTTATCAGGCTTATCAATAATTTCAATGAATGGCTTAAATTATCCTCTCAAGAGGCACAGATTGCCTGATTGGATACAGTAACTCAGACCAGACATCTGTTGTATACAAGACTCTCATCTTACATTAAAAGACAAATACAGACTCAGGGTGAAGGAGTGGTCATCTATATTACAGGCTAATGGAAAGCAGAAAAAAGCAAGTGTTGCAATTTTATTCGCAGACGTGATAGGTTTTAAACCAACAAAAGTAACCAAAGATAAAGATGGCCACTTTATATTTGTTAAGGGCAATACTCAACCTGATGAGATCTCAACTATCAATATCTATGCACCCAAGCAGAATGCACCTCAATTTATAAAAGAGACTCTAACTGGCATGAGCAACTTGATCTCTCCCAGCTCCATCATAGTGGGAGATTTTAACACTCCTTTGGCAGTGTTGGATAG
>NW_003852414.1:14875527-14876968 GCF_000181295.1 Otolemur garnettii | reverse complement strand
TTAAGAAACAAAGACCACAGGATTCTTTAAATTGATGCAGAAAAAGCATTTGATAATATCCAGCATCCCTTCATGATCAGAACACTTATGAAAATTGGTATAGAAGGGACATTTCTTAAACTGATAGAGGCCATCTACAGCAAACCCACAGCCAATATTGTATCGAATGGAATTAAGCTGAAATCATTTCCACTCAGATCAGGAACCAGGCAAGGTTGCCCATTGTCTCCATTGCTCTTTAACATTGTAATGGAAGTTTTAGCCGTCGCAATCAGGGAAGAAAAAGCAATTAAAGGTATCCATATAGGGTGAAAAGAGATTAAACTTTCACTCTTTGCAGATGATATGATTGTGTATCTGGAAGATACCAGGGATTCTACTACTAAACTCTTAAAAGTGATCAAAAAATACAGCAGCATCTCAGGTTACAAAATCAACATTCATAAATCAGTAGCCTTTATATACACCAACAGCAGCCAAGCCGAAAAAACAGTCAAGGACTCTATTCTGTTCACAGTAGTGCCAAAGATGATGAAATATTTGGGAATTTACCTAACAAAGGACATGAAAGATCTCTATAAAGAGAACTATGAAAGTCTAAGAAAAGATATAGCTGAAAATGTTAACAAATGGAAAAACATACCATGCTCATGGCTGGGAACAATCAACATTGTTAAAATGTCCATACTACCTAAAGCAATATACAATTTTAATGCAATCCCCATTAAAGCTCCACTGTCATACTTTAAAGATCTAGAAAAAGTAAAAATTCATTTTATATGGAATCAGAAATAACCTCGAATAGCAAATACAATACTCAGGAACAAAAACAAAGTAGGAGGAATTACGTTACCAGACCTCAGACTATACTATAAATCCATAGTGATCAAAACAGCATGATACTGGCACAAAAACAGAGAGGTAGATGTATAGAACAGAATAGAGAGCCAACAGATGAATCCAGCCACCTACCGTTATCTGATCTTTGAGAAGCCAATTAAAAATACTGAGTGGGGAAAAGATTCCCTATTTAACAAATGGTGCTGGGCTAACTGGATGGCATCCTGTAGAAGACTGAAACTAGACCCACACCTTTCACCAGTAACTAAGATAGGCTCTCACTGGATTAAAAATTTAAGCTTAAGACATGAAACTATGAAAATACTAGAAGAAAGCGAAGGGAAAACACTTGAAGAAATTGGCTTGAGCAAACATTTTATGAGGAAGACCCCTAGGGCAATTGAAGCAATGTCAAAAATATACTTTTGGGACCTGATCAAATTAAAAAGTTTCTGCACAGTAAATAAAGTGGGTAGACAGCCCTCAGAATGGGAGAAGATATTTGCTGGTTATGTCTCCGACAAAGGTTTAATAACCAGAATCCACAGAGAACTCAAGCGTATTAGCAAGAAAAAAAAACAAGCAATCCCATCTCAGGGTG
>NW_003852414.1:14870812-14874805 GCF_000181295.1 Otolemur garnettii | reverse complement strand
GAGGGTGATTGGTGGGGTCACCTCTATGGTTTATCTTACAAGGATACAAGTGCATCTTTCTAAAAGCAGAGTATGAATGTCTTAACTCAATAACTAAGAGAATGACATGAAGGTTATGTTAACCAGTTTGATGAGAGTATTTCAAAATGTATATGAGAACAGCACACTGTACCCCATGATTGCATTAATGTACATAGTTATGCTATAAGAAATTAAAAAAAAAATCAATGACACGAAGAGTACAGAAAGGACATAGCAGAGTTGAAGGAACTAAAGCAGTCAATCAGAGACATCAAAGACGCAATAGAAAGTATCAGTAATAGATTAGACCATTCTGTAGAAAGAATCTCTGAGCTAGAAGATAAAGCCCTCAAGATAACCCAAATTGTTAAAGTGGCTGAAAAGAAGAGAGAAAGCAGAACGCTCGTTGATAGAATTGTGGGACGCTATGAAGCATTCAAATATACAAGTTATAGGTATCCCTAAAAGGGAAGAAGAATGTCCCAGAGGAGTGGAAGCCATTCTAGAGACTATCATAAATGAAAACTTTCCTAATATTACCCAAGATTCTGGCATACTCCTTTTTGAGGGATATCGGTCCCCTGGTCGCCTTAACTCAGCTAGACTTTCCCCAAGGCATATTGTGATGAATCTATCTAAAGTCAAGGCTAAAGAAAAGATTTTGCAGGCTGCCAGGAGTAAGTGCCAACTGACCTACAGGGGCAAACCTATCAGGGTGACTTCTGGACTTCTCTAATGAAACTTTTTAAGCTAGAAGACAATGGTCACCTATCTTTAACCTACTTAAACAGAACAATCTGCAGCCCAGAATTCTATATCCCGCTAAGTTAAGCTTCTAAATTGAAGGAGAATTTAAAACTTTTATTGATATGCTAACACTGAGGATTTGCCTCAATAAGACCAGCTTTACAGGAAATACTTCAACCTGTCCTACACACTTACCATCATAATGAACCTTCAGCAAAGTAATTACCCAGAAATTAAAGGACAGAACCTAGTTTTCACAATGAAGCAAATGACAAAACTAAACAATGGACTTTCATAAAATAAGATGAATAGAAAGTGATCACACCTGTCAATTAACTCAATAAATGTCAATGGCTTGAATTCCACACCGAAGAGGCATAGATTGGCTGATTGGATTAAAAAACACAAGCCGTCTATTTGCTGTCTGCAGGAAACACACCTCACATCCAAAGACAAATTAAAACTCAGAGTTAAGGGTTGGAAATCAATTTTTCAGGCGAATGGAAGTCAGAAGAAAAAAGGGGTTGCAATCTTATTTTCAGACACATGTGGGCTTAAAGCAACTAAAGTTACAAAGGACAATGATGGGCACTTCATATTGGTCAATGCAACAAGAAGATATTTCTATTCTAAATATTTATGCACCTAATTTAAATGCTCCCAGATTCTTGAAACAGACCTTACTTAGTCTGAGCAACACAATATCTTACAACACCATAATAACAGGGGACTTTAACTCTCCTCTTTCAGACATGGACAGATCTTATAAACAGAAATTAAACGAAGATATTAGAGATTTAAATGAGACCTTAGAACATCTGTGCTTGATAGACATATATAGAACACTCCATCTCAAAGATAAAGAATATACATTCTTGTCATTGTCCCATGGAACATTCTCTAAAATTGATCATCTCCTTGGACACAAAGCAAACCTCAATAGAATCAAAAGATTTGAAATTCTACCTTGCATCTTTTCAGATCACAAGGTACTACAAGTGGAACTCCAGGAATTATGTTCAACCTCACACAAAGACATGTAAATTAAACAACCTTATCCTGAATGATAGCTGGGTGCAGGAAGAAATTAAAAAGGAAATTATTAACTTCCTTGAGCATAACAACAATGAAGACACAAGCTACCAGAATCTATGGGATACAGCCAAAGCAGTCCTGAGAGGAAAGTTTATCACTTTAGAAGCCTACATTCGAAAATCAGAAAGTGAGCCTATCAACAAACTCAAAGGCCATCTGATGGAATTGGAAAAAGAAGAACAAACTAAGCCTAAACCTAGCAGAAGAAAAGAAATATCCAAAATTAAATCAGAGATTAATGAAACTGAAAACAAAAGAGTCATTCAGAAAATTAATGAAACAAGGAGTTGGTTTTTTGAAAAAATTAATAAAATAGATAAATCTTTGGCCAGACTAACTAGAAATCAAAAAGTAAAATCTCTAGTAACCTCAATCAGAAATGATAAAGGGGAAATAACAACTGATGCCACAGAGATACAAGAGATTATCTCTGAATACTACCAGAAACTTTATGCCCAAAATTTGACAATGTGAAGGAAACGGATCAATATCTGGAATCACACCCTCTCCCTAAATTTAGCCCGGATTAAACAGATCTCCTAAACAGATCAATTTCAAGCACTGAGATTAAAGAAACAATAAAAAATCTACCAACAAAAAAATGCCCTGGTCCAGATGCTTCACACCTAAATTCTATCCAACCTTCAAGGAAGTGCTTACTCCTATACTGCAGATTAAAGATTACAGAGGAAGGAATCTTCCCCCAACACATTCTATGAAGCAACATCACCTTGATTCCAAAACTAGGTAAAGACCCAACTAAAAAGGAGAATTTCGGATCAATTTCATTTATGAATACAGATGCAAAAATTCTCAGTAAAATTTTAGCCAATATTTGACATAATAACTAAGAAAGTTACATGAAGGCTATGTTAAAAAAAAAAAATTTAGCCAATAGATTACAGCTTATCATCAAAAAAGTCATACATCAGGATCAAGTAGGTTTCATCCCCGGATGCAAGGCTGGTTTAACATACGCAAATCTATAAACATTATTCACCATATCAACAGAAGTAAAACCAAAAACTACATGATCCTTTCAGCAAATGCTGAAAAAGCATTTGATAAAATTCAGCGTTCTTTTTTAATTAGAACATTGATCAAATCTATGACAAACCCACAGCTAGTATTTTACTCAACAGAGTAAAACTGAAAGCTTTTCCTCTTAAAACTGGAACCAGACAAGGTTGTCCTCTGTCACCATTACTATTCAATACTGTGCTTTAAGTTTTAGCCAAAACAATTAGACAAGATAAGAAAATAAAGAGTATCCACATGGGAGCAGATGAGGTTAAACTCTCCCTTTTTGCTGACGATATGATCTTATACCTGGAGAACCCCAAAGACTCAACCACAAGACCCTTGGTGGTCAAGTCATCAAAAAATACAGTAATGTTGTAGGATATAAAATCAATGTCCACAAGTCACTTGCTTTTGTATATGCCAACAAATAGCCAAGAAGAGAGGTTGAGGATACAACTCCCTTCACCATAGTCCCAAAGAAAATGAAATACTTAGGAATATACCTTACAAAAGAGGTGAAGGATCTCTACAAAGAAAATTATGAAACCCTAAGAAAGGAAATAGAGGACATCGATAAATGGAGGAATATATCATGTTCATGGCTTGGAAGAATCAACATTGTTAAAATGTCTGTATTTCCCCAGAATAATTTACCAATTCAACACCATCCCTATTAAAATACCAACATCTTAAATTTCAAGATTTGGAAAAAATGATTCTGCATTTCATATGGAATCAGAAAAAACCCGTATAGCTAAGGCAGTCCTTAGTAACAAAAACAAAGCCAAGGGTATTTACTCTACCAGATTTTAGGCTATACTACAAGGCCATAGCGGTCAAGACAATATGGTACTGGCACAAAAATAGAGACATATTTAGAATCAAATAAAAAACCTGCAAATAAAACCAACAACTTTTAGTCACCTAATCTTCGATAAACCAAACAAAAGCATTCACTAGAGGAAAGACTCCCTATTTAATAAATGGTGCTACAAGGAGAATTGGATATCTACCTATAAAAGACTGAAATTGGGGCTCGGCGCCTATAGCTCAACCGGCTAAGGCGTCAGCCACGTATACCTAAGGTGGCGGGTTCGAATCCCCAGC
>NW_003852414.1:14865326-14869308 GCF_000181295.1 Otolemur garnettii | reverse complement strand
TTTTTTTTTTTTTAAATTATATTTTACTTGTATTTATATATATTAGTTATCTATTTTTTTTTAGATTTTGGTAAAAAGACAATAAGGAAAAAAATTTGTTTGCTATTTGTATTTTGTCTTGTGTATTCTGTAACAAACAAGTAGTAAATGATTATGTATTGAAAAAAAATTGCACAGCTCTTGTTAAAGCTATATTGATAGATACTTTTTTATTTTGGTTGCTGATACAATGCTTTCTTTTTCTAATATTATTTTGTAATTCTTTTTTATATAGGAATATAATTAATTTTGTATAGTTATTTTGAAGTTAGCTACATTGCTGAATTTTTCTATTGTTTTTGGTAACTTGCAAGTAACTTGGTAAATCGGAAGTAATGAAATTTGTATTTTTTTTTTTTTTTTTTTACAAACCATTGAGACTTTTAAGTTATCATAACTGTACTAGCTAGGCTCTTCAACTTTACTAGGAGTGGTGGTAATGAGTACACTTATCTCATAATTGATTTGTAGATAATGCTTTTGTTTCCTCATAAAATTGATATATTTGTCCTAATGTTATCTTCAATGATTATGTCAATGTTTTGCCTATAGTTGATGTTCTGTAAATATTCAAAGGAGGCTGAAATTAAAAAAAAAAAAAAAAAAGACAAACCAAAATCCCATCAAGCCCTACAAAGCTGATCTGCCCAAATGCCCTCATCAGCACAACCTTTCTCACCTCTTTTCCTCCTCCTACTCTCCCCCTTCCCTACTTCATCAAAACTACTGACAGTCCTCAAACAAGGCAGGGCCCCTCCCACCTCCAGGCATTTACTGTTTCCTCTAGCTAGAACATTCTTTCCAGACACATCTGTGCTGCTCATTACCTTCAAGTCTGTCCTCAGATGCTGTGATACCTTCACAGTGCGGACCTTTCTCACTGCCTCATTTAAAACTGCAATTACATCCCCCTCCCCTCAGTAGTCCCTATTCCTCAATCCTTCTTTACTTATTGCTATAGCCTTTACCAAAATCATTAATGTCGTATCTTTTATGCATTATATGTCTCCTGTTACTAAAATTATATGGGTCATTACAAAAGCTTTGAGATACACAAAAATCAAGAAACACAAAATCTACGCAGATGGAAACAGATGAAACCTTCCCAGTAACATCAATAAGCGAGCCAAGGTGAAACCTGCACGGGTGAATCAGAAAGGACACTGGTGACCGTGTTGCTTAGAAGTGAAATACTGGACCATAACATAGTCTGTCTCAAAACTTTTGTAGTGACCCACGTATAAGCTTTATGAAGAGTAAAATACTGGCCACTATGGTTCAATGCTGCATTCCTGGCACACACTAACTAGTTTTTCAATCAATTGACTCAAATCTGACCCCAGATTAAGGAGTTTATTATAGACAAAGACACTGGCACGTATAAGGACTTTAGAAACCACCTAGTTCTACAGAATTCGAAACCAACAGGAAAGATGATGCCAACTGGCCATATCCTTCTAGAGTGGAAGAATCTCAGTTGAGGAACATAATGGTTCCAAGGCCACGAGGAGTTTCACACACAGATAAAACTGTGAGGACCAAACTGACTCCATTTTGTTTAAATTTTACTTTTGCTGCCTAGTTGTTTTTCTCTCGCAGCTGCACACCAGAACCGTTAACTTCCTCCCTCACCCCCGCACTGGCCCCAAGATCCGTACCCTTGCACAACATTTGCCCCCAGCGAGAGCAACCCACACCCAGACCAATCAGCTTCAGACAAGTGCCACTCTACCACCCAAGCCCCTATGAACTCTCCCCAGTAACCTACCCCTCCCTTCTTTCTTGCTGTCCCCTTTAAAACCTCCCTCCATTTGTGAGTTGGGGCTTCTCTGCTCTCCTGCTAGGACAGGATCAGGAAGCCCTGGCTCGAGCTTGTCAATAAACAACCTCTTGCTTTTGCATCGGATTCGGTCTTGGAGTGATTTGTGGGGGATCCTGCAACTTGGGCACAACAAAACCAGCCCATAAGAAAGGAAAACATCCATACAAAAAGCAGTGAAACCTGAGCTGAAGTTGTCCAAGGACAAACTTAGTCCTATTTTGGGACAATTCAAGGTTATAATTAAGCCAGATGGTGAGGTTTATACAACCCTCAAGACAAACACAAACACACAAGTATGTTCTATGCAGATATGTAAGTCCTCATCTGTTTATGTATCTGTGTGAATGCATGTCAACATACGAATATTTTTCACATTTTGATAACACACTGTCAAGTTAATTTTTAGTGGCAGAATTAATTTTAGTAAATCATAAAATTTTATGATTAAACATAAAAAAAACTCTTACATGTTTCAGTTCAACTTAATTTCATGAGGAAGAGTTCTGTTCTATAATTTTATTTAAAAACTAGGGAATTAAAAAAGGTCTTGATTTGGTGTTCCTAAGTTACACTGTCTATTGACAACTGAATAATCTTTACTTTGGCCTAATCTGAAATAAATTAGATTATGGATAGCTACATGTTTCCTAAGTTACATGTAGTTCCACCTTCACTACTAAAGTCTGTGACACTTAGAGCATGGTTCTGCTGTGACGACCGTCTCACCTGGTCCTGCATTAGTGCTGCCATCACCTTCACTAGGGAACTATGTTAACACTTAGAGCGTGGTTCTGCTGTGACGACCGTCTCACCTGGTCCTGCATTAGTGCTGCAATGTGTGTTGTTTTGCCTCCGGGTGCTGCACACAAGTCCAGGATCATCTCTCCAGGCTGAGGATTCAGGACATGACTCACTAAGGCAGATGGTAAATTCTATAAGAAAAAAAAAATGCACTTAATCACCAATGATTCAAAAATCACTTTTAATTTCAGAATCAGTGACCACAAAGAAACCTTTGCAAGTAACTACAGTACAGCAACTCCACGTCTGCCAAGAGTAGAGTTTCTGTAAATATGCTAAGGTCAGGAAATTCAGATTTCCTAGAATACCCCATAGTCTCACAGGACTTACACACACAGAGTGCACTTGACATAAACATGCAAGATGAATTTGCCAGTCAATTTGGGGTTTCTGCTGTGATATCAGTGTTTTGGGGGGTACTGGCAAAAAAAATCATATTTACTTATTTTTATTAGTTCTCAATATTTTGATAGTCAGAAACCTCTACAGTTAGAAGACAGATCTGCATCTTTTTCCCAAAAATGTACAAAATTTTCCAATTTGGGGTGCTTCATCATCTAATTCCTATTTAAGAATCCTTGTTTGATGCTGCTAATGCCACCCAAAGAGTGTATTTACACTCCTAGCTCCCTACCACCAGACTATATTTTCGGTAGGAGAAAAATAAAATGGATGGGCTTCTAAAACCATGAGAATATACAATCTAAACATACCTTATCTACGGCAATTACATCATTTATTAGTATAATTATATAAAGATTGCTACTAGAAGACGGTCAACCTTGTTTAAGACAGGTGAAATATTATCACAAATAATTCCTTTTAAAAATTATTTGGCAAGGGCAGGGCCTGTGGCTCAAGGAGTAGGGTGCTGGACCCATATGCTGGAGGCGGTGGGTTCAAACCCAGCCCCCGCCAAAAACTGCAGGAAAAAAAAAAAAAAAGAAAGAAAAAAAAATTACTAAGAAAAAAAAGTTGCAGCTAAAACAAGCATGGAGTGATTTATTTTTAAAGCTTCAATAGTTCAATTAATTCTTACCAAAACAATGATCATTATTACAACCACTAGGATGTCCTCAAGAACTCTGAGAAAGTTCTAACATTTCTCAAGTGAATCCAAGATCACAACTCCAAAACAGAAACTCACGGGTGAAAAAGAAGTTACAAATAAACAAGTTTTCCCCTTTTTGAGAACATACAAAAGCATTAAACGCAATGCAAGTGATGTAAGTATCAATGGATATTAAATCTAAGGGGAAATTTTAATGAAGATATTTAGAGATGATTTTTATTTATTTATTTATTTATTTTTTTTTTTTT
>NW_003852414.1:14862870-14864992 GCF_000181295.1 Otolemur garnettii | reverse complement strand
CCCTGGGTAGAGTGTCGTGGCATCACAGCTCACAGCAACCTCCAACTCCTGGGCTCAAGCGAGTCTCCTGCCTCCGCCTCCCAAGTAGCTGGGACTATAGGTGCCCTCCACAACACCTGGCTATTTTTTGGTTGCAGATGTCATTGTTTGGCAGGCCTGGGCTGGATTCGAACCCACCACCTTAGGTGTATATGGCTCGCACCTTAGCCACTTGAGCCACCGGGGCCAAGCCTATGTTTTGAAAAAGTGAGGGATTACATACATAGCTATGATCTGACTCCAGGTGAGAAACTCTGAGGCTTACCTACGTTAATTTTTGTTCCATGCATGGAGAACACTCTAAAGCAGTGGTTCTCAACCTATGGGTCACGACCCACAGGAACTGTATTAAAGGGCCAAGGCATTAGGAAGGTTGAGAACCACTGCTCTAAAGCATCAATAATACAAGTAATGGTAAGTAAGTGAGAGTACAAAATATAATAGAATCTGTGAATTCTGGCAAGTTTCTCATATGACAAGGATTTACGGGGGTTCCAAAGCTCACCCCTAAAGTCTCCAGACCTAGGAGAAAGGGAAATTGTAGTCAAGTATACCTTCATTTATAAAATATTCATTACAAAATGTTACAGAAGTATTCTCTATGTGTTGGCCACCTCTTTGTAAAAGTTTGGAAGGTGTTGTTGCAGAAAAATTTTTAAAATATTGTACATAAAACACTCAGTACCCAGTACAGAATAAGCACTCAGCAAATATTACCTTTGTTATTGTCATTTTTAAAGAGGTTCACTGGCCAAGCAATGGTCATCAAGATAGATTACATAAAATAAAATAGCTTCTACAAGAAAAATGACAAATTAAACTCTATCCTTAGACACAAAAGTTGACTCCAAGAGTAAAGTCTCAAATCCTTTAATGTTAGGTGACAAAGAATATGGCTGTATAGTATGGTTTGGATAGCATGAATCACAAAATGACTCATAATTTCTATTTCGTAAAGTCATCATTAAGCTGACTGTAAAGTCACGGGTGTAGTTACAGGTAGCAAAAAACGTTCAGAAAAATAATTGCACTGTGCTAGCTTGCTCTCTCTTTTCAGAAGTCTAAACTAAACTATGCAATGAGCAGGTACCTGGCCCTTTACAGTGAAAGCAAAGAGAAAAGTGATATTATATGAGCGGTCGGTCACGTGAAGGAGGTGCAGGTGTCACTGGCCATGACTCAGGGCTATGTTGTCAAATGATCAAAATGTTTGAAATTATACAATAAGCAAGCACTGAGACCTAAAACAAGCAAACAACAACAAACCAAGCCGTAAAATGATTCATAAGCAACTGTGCACTAGATTATGTATCCTAAGGTGTTACATCACCCCTGATGTGCAATTAGATGACAATGAACACAGATCTGTTTTTCTGTGTGTTGACACCAGAAATAATCTCTGAACTTATTAAATGTCATTTGGTTAAAGACCATGCAGACAAGACGGCACAGGGCATCTAGACTTGGGTTTGAGGTGAGATACCAGCAATGACCAGTAGTGTGATCTTGGCCAAGAACCCTAACAGATCTAGTCATCTGGTCTTCAGTACCTGCATCTTAACGCTGGGAGTGACAGTTAACCTACTAAACCAGCAGGTAACAAATCAAATGAGTTAATGTACACAGCAGTGCCTAATAAACTGGTTAAGGCAAAACAAATTATATCACAGCAATTGATAACCACCCAGCAAAAATCTGATACTAGTAAACCAACTGAATCCTACTCAGAGTTACAAACACTGAGTTACAAACACTCAGATGTATATCAAAATGCAAGCATTATCTAGGGATTAATAGTCTGAGATGGAAAGCAGTAATTTAAAGTAAGTTATTAAATCACCTTTGGACAAAGTAGGATAGAAAAAGTATTTTAAAAATCAACTGAAAAAAGAGTGCTTATCAAGTTTTTCTTACTGCTTAACCAAAGGTAGATCAGAATACACACAGACTACCAAAAAATGCTAACAGAAGTTAAAAAAAAAGTTTCCGGCTCGGCGCCTATAGCTCAACCGGCTAAGGCGCCAGCCACGTACACCTAAGGTGGCGGGTTCAAATCCCCAGCCCGGACCCGCCAAACAACAAT
>NW_003852414.1:14858164-14862684 GCF_000181295.1 Otolemur garnettii | reverse complement strand
AAAAAAAAAAAAAAAAAAAAAAGTTTCCAAATAACTCACTGATATGTGTTTGTGTCATAAATAAAATATTTAAAAATATTTTATAAGGAAATAATAAGTAAAAAGTAAATATTTTACATTTATCAATTCTTACCTGTAAAAATAAGTAACTGGGCAGTACATTGTCAAATGAAGGGCTGAGATATACTGGTTCTGTCATTCGTATGCCTATACCTCTGGAAAATAGGAAATCTAACATTAGTCTATACAAACTACATTCCTGGGAATGCAGTCAAGTAGTAAGTCAAACATAAGATGCTTTGTCTTTTTTAAACTGCTTTTATTCAACACCAAAATAGAGTAGTCCTGTGAATTATTTTTGAATTTTTGCCTGCAGTGAAGTTCAAGGCCATCAGAACTGAAAAGGATAAAGTTACACAAATATTCTCACTTAAGCACAAATGAATTTCTTCAGAGATTTGGGTAAACTAAAAACCAAGTAACCCCTGATTATTAATTCACTCTGATTTCTGCAGTAGCAGATTTATGATCAATGTTATTAGCCTTCCCATTCCGCGAACATTTTGTGAATGCTGCACTAGCACTTTGCTACTAGGTACTTCTATGAAAAATGAAAGAATGTATTTTGAATCATGAGCAAGGACAAACACGCTGTACAGCTATCTCTCATCTCTTTATAGAGTAATTGCCCGGTACTGACACAACCTCAGGGATGATCTTTCCACCTTTGCCCCACTTTATGAATGGCAGTGGAGCTGACCAGAGCAGGAAGGGCCGGGACCCAGGAAGGCGGTGATGGACAGTGATTCATAAAGACAAACACTGCAATCTGAGCGCGGCTGTACCAACTATCAAAGGGGAGAAAAGAGCACACCGACACTGCCAGAGAAAGGCAGGCCGGGCCTGGGGCATCAGGCCAAGCCAGAGGGAGCAAGGAGGAGGAGAAATCAAAGCAGTGCTTCTGGGGATTAGAAGGACACCAAAAAAGGAATCTCATTATAAAGGTAAGGATAAAAATCAGTATTTAAACCAAGTGTACAGGTACAAGCAAAGAAGAGAGCCCAAGTTGGGAAAATAAGGATAAAGTCCTCAGAAACAGTATAGTAGACAAATTCACAGATAGCTTATGACCTCGCTTGTAACGAGATCTTGGAAGAAAGGCATCTACACAGATAGGCTGGACCTACCTGAGGTAAGCAGGGTAAGTTTATACTGGCCTTAGAGTGAAATAACTTCTGTAGGTATCTGTGGGTGTCACTGCACTGGTGTGACCATGAACTCTCCTTTCTAGCAGCCTTCAGCATGCAGTAAGTGGTCACTCCTTTCCTCCTCTTCCAATCACACCTGAAACTGCCTCACTCATTTATTTTTCCCACTTAAAACCACTAAGTCTGCACTTTTAATCAGAAACTCAGTCCCTGCTCCAGTCAGGATCCAGTCAAACTACTATATTCGCTTCCCAAATAGTTTCTGCTCTGGAGCAGGAAACATACCAAGGAACCTTCTGAAATGTCATTGCCTCACGTTTGAAAGTCAGTCCTTTGTTGAGACAGTTGGTGCTCTTATCTGGATCAATACCTCACTCACCTCCCACACAGAGTCATTATTGAACATCTTGAATTCTATGAGCTGGTTACCCCTGGTAATTTAAATGACTTTCTGACTTGCAAGATTCCAGTCCTCTGAAAAATACCAAAACTTTAAAATTTACATGCCTGCCTTCCTATCCCAGTTGCTGTCTGGCACCTTAACTTCTGATCCCCTCTGACTCCTTCTGATCATTCCTACCAGCATAACCAAGTCCATCTATACAGCATTTAATTTAAAACAACATGATAAAAAATAATTTAGGCCAATTATCGTTCAGATTTAAGATTACACACTTCTTTTAAAAGTATTTTTGTAGCATGTATCTCCATATAATAATACAAAGTATTACTGCAAAGATCACATATGATAAAACAGTCTGCTCATAAGTTAATGTACCTCCATGAGTCTACGAATGATTCAGCTCGCTTGAAATTCAAGAAACCAAGGGTCCACATTCTCTGTCCAAAAACAAATGGACTACTAATACAGCTGGTTCTAAATTTTTTAAAGAACACAGATAAGAAGAAGGGGGCCTAGCACAATGGCTCACACCTGTCTGAGTAAGCTCAGCACTATGGGAGAGCAAGGCACCAAGATTAGTTGAGGCCAGGATTATGAGACGAATTTGGGCAATGTAAGGGGATCCCACTTAAAAAAAAAAAAAAAAAACAATTAGCCAGGCAGGGAGGTGCACATTGTAGTTTCAGCTGCTTGGGAGCCTGAGGCAGGAAGACCATTTGAGCCTGGGAGTTTGAGGTTACAGTGAGCCATGATCATGCCATGACACTCCAACCTAGGCAACAGAGTAAGACTCCATCTCAAAAAGGAGGAGAAATAGGGTGGCACCTGTGGCTCAAAGGAGTAAGGCGCCAGCCCCATGCCAGAGGTGACAGTTTCAAATCCAGCCCTGGCCAAAAACCACAAAAAAAAAAAAAAAAAAGAAAGAAAGAAAGAGAAATAAGGGAAAATGTACCATTTCTATGTGTGGAAGCCAACATCTTCTCACCTACTCACACAGGCAGAGACAGAAACTGCAACAGGATAACAGAATAAATTGAACTTAAAAACCAGGGATCCTCAAACTTTTTAAACAGGGGGCCAGTTCACTGTCCCTCAGACCATTGGAGTGCTGGACTGTGGCCCAGGGACAAGTCAGCTGCTAAACAGGACAGGCAATGGCGGCAAAAACACCCGGAGGGCCAGATAAATGTCCTAGGCAGGCCGCATGTGGCCTGCAGGCTATAGTTTGAGGACACCTGTTAAAAACCAACAGTTTTTGAAAGATGGCTGTCACCTAATCTCCTAACTCCCACCAACAAAAAATTATTTAGAACACTGTTCATAAAACATTACTTGGCCCAATATCAGGAACTACCAGATCAAATAAGAGAATGAAGAGTATATTGTTAATAATGAACTAAATAAAGGAGGAGGTCAGAGTATCAACTTCTTCTTACAGACCCAAAGACAAACACAGCAGATAGACGCAGTTTTTTACATTCATAGAGCCTCCTAAGGAGAATTAAATCTTTGTTCTTGACCATTTGGAAAGTATTGCTATCTAGATCTAGGGAATCCAACGGTCTGTTTTTTCAGAAGAAGGAATTTCAACTATAAACTCAAATTGCTGAACATGAAAATTGTTCTGAGAACCAAAGACATGGTCCAATTCTAGATGGATAAATCCATAGCTTTCAGGATGTCAGTGTCAGCTGCTGACTCTAGATTAATGGAGCTGTCCATGGAACTCCTAAAACAGGCTAAAAAACTAAGTAAAATAAGAGCCTAGATTTTCCATGAATTTAATTTATTTATAGTCACCAGCCAACAAGAGATGATTTAGATTTCAATTTGGTTTGAACAAATTCAAACATTAATTTCTGACCGGAAACAGTCCTGTTAGTGTTGGCTTTCTTGTAAAAATTTGTTTTTACAATTAAAAAATCATTTTTAATTCCTATTAAAATCATAAACTTTTAATAAAATCAGAATGTTTTTAAAAGAGTTTTAGGTAGGTCATCTAATTCACTCACTACTGAGATAAGCACTGTGTTTCAAAGAGCAAAAAATTTCACATAAAGTTCAAAATGAAAAGCAAAATTATTTGACAATTGCAGTGTGACTAGTTGCTCACTTAGACTCTTTAATCTCAACATTTACCCTTTTTGACTAAGAGGAACTTTTTCAAAAAAATCATAGAAATATGAGTTAAACAATTTTTTTCCAGATAAACTTATACCAAAAAAAAAAATTCATATAATGCAACTCGATGTGTTTTTCACTGTTTTTTCTTTAAACCACAAAGAGGATGTTCATTTCCCCTGTGAGACTGGATGACATACCTTAGTTGAGGCAACCCGCTGAAGAGTTCCTTGCGGCTGACTTCAGAAATCCCATTTCCAAGAAATACTTTTGTTCCATCAAATTCTTTGGCTCCTTTCTTACATTCTCCTTTAATATCAGAGTATACAGAAATAACATCTCCAGATTTCATAACTAAAGAAAGAAGAAAATCAGATCATACTGAGCTAGATACTTTGACAGAAGAATGGTAAAAACTCTTTAAGCTAGAATGGGGGGGAGGCCCCAATAGGGGGCAGGAGGCAGTTGAAACTGGTTCATCAACTCAACATAATTCTTAGAAAATCTCACTTCATTTTTAAGTACTGCCTACCAATAAATCTAATTGAAGAATTTTTTTCAGCAAAGACAAGGAAATATAAGAGTCTTCAAAATATTCTACCTCAATTAGAAACCTTTAGCTGGGCAGAGAAGGATTTGCTCTGCAGGAATTATTTTCCCCAAGCCTAAAATTCCTTAAAAGATTTCATATAAATCGTGACAGCTCAGTCCTCAAAGACCTAAGTTTCTTTCAAAAAGATTCCTCAAAAATGTATAGAAAAATCGTTTAAAGAAATCTTTCTCGGCTC
>NW_003852414.1:14846596-14858034 GCF_000181295.1 Otolemur garnettii | reverse complement strand
CTACTTGGGAGGCGGAGGCAGGAGACTCGCTTGAGCCCAGGAGTTGGAGGTTGCTGTGAGCTGTAATGCCATGGCACTCTGCCCAGGGTGACAGCTTGAGGCTCTGTCTCAAAAAAAAAAAGAAAAGAAAAGAAATCTTTCTCAATCCCGTAGCCCTGTAGGTCTTTCTTCACCATGGGCTGTCCAGCACAGTTAAGGCAGAAACTTTAATGTCAAGCTTTTTTGTTCATTCATATATGTGCATACACACTTTCACATGTACATACTTCAAAAACCTTTAAGCTGTACAGCGTACAGAGTTGATTTATATGGCTGATCAGATCCAGTTTTTGTAGGCATTTCATTACAAATGAACAAACCCAAGTGATGATAATAATAGAAAATTGCATTTATACTTCAGAAAAAATCTTTTAAAACCTAACCTATTATAAATTTGGCTAGCCTGTTACCCGCCAACAGCAGTGAGCAGCCCACCAGCTGGACCGAGTAGGACTGCTAAAACCATGTAGATCAGAGATAGCTAACTTCTCCTATAAAGGGCAAATAAACATTTAAGGCTTTGTAACCACATAAGCTCTCTCTGGCATGGTATATTCTTTTTTGTATTTTTTGGGGGAGGGTACGACATTTTAAAAATGGAAAAATCATTTTCAGCTTATAGGCTATATAAAAACAAGCATGGGTCAGGCTTGGGCAGTGGCATGCCAAATTCTGCAGCACATCAAATTGTTTATTTCACAGACAAGATAACAGAGGTCTAGAGCCTAAGTTTGCTATAGATCAAAATGAGTGTTTCCTGATTTCACGTCTAATAAGGTAGCAGAGAATAACAGTAACTCACTAAGTATATCCAATACAGGTTCATCGCCAATGGGGTGAAGAAATTAAGAATACAAAGTTTTATCCCAAAGTTCAGATTCTAAGTTTTAAATGTTACCCTTATAACCGATAACATGACAGCTGCCGGAAGTTTTGGGGCCATGGAGTCAATACAAAATGTAACGTCAGTGACACCCTCTCTATTCATCAGTAATGATCCCCTAAAGAAACATGGCCACATACATCCTTGTATGCAAAGAAAGTAAGTTGTCCTTATCAGAGAAAGTTTATTACAAATGAACAAACCCCAGTGATGATAATAATAAATGGGAAGCTGGGAAAACATCAGACAAAGGTTAAGTCTGAAACCCATTTTCCATTTGATAAGGCACATAAATTTTAGAGAACTCTTATTTTAAAGAGAAATCTAAACATCATACTTACATTTGGAAGCTGACACAATTCCTGGAACATAAACATGGGCTCCTCTTAACACCGCATTGCCACACTGGGCTCCAACAACTGCTTCACACTGTTGATTTTGTATATTCTTTCTAGGGATGTAAAAGACAGGAGAAATTTAAGAGGAATATACCTCTAATGCCGACCTACTTTTTCAGTGTTTCGATCTAAACTCAAATAACCTCTTTGATCTCAACTATCCTCAATAAGTGAGAACAAGAAAGCTAAAAACAGGAGGGACAAATATAGAGGAAAAACTTAAAAAATAAAAGAGAAAGAAAAAAGAAAGAAAAGAAAAAGAGGATGGGCACCCGAGAAAGGGAAAAAAATTGAAAGAGGTCCACCTGGTGGAAGCAATAAAGTGGCACTACAGACTGCTTCATCGTTTAACAAACATGACTGCTTCCCTTACACCGCTGGATAAAAACAGATGTCTCTGTCTTCAAAGACGTCTTAGGAAAAAACACAAAGAACTACAAAAATATTTCTCAATCAGTAAACTGCTGCATGGTAAACTACTGAGTCTTTTTTTCCTTCCTTTGCTGTCCAACCTTTCTGAGTCTCATTCTATTCATTTCTTAGACTACGAAAATCTGGGTATCCCTCTAACACTCATGGAAGACTTCTCCAAAGATCAAAGGTGCCAGTGTGAGTAGCCTTGAATAAAAGGCCTATCTACCCTGAAATCCCGAGCACTGAGTCTCTCATGAGCGTCCCTGGTTGGCGGTTCATGTTTTGTCACAATTCATTTCTGGGAGAATTAAGTGCGTGCCGCCACTTTCTTTCCATGATCTTCAAAGTACCAAATCTCACTAAATTCTCAGTTCCTTCCTGGTCCCAGTCTTTTTTTTTTTTGGTCACAGAGTCTCAAGCTGTCACCCTGGGTAGAGTGCCATGGCGTCACAGCTCACAGCAACCTCAAACTCTTGGGCTTAAGCAATTCTCTTGCTTCAGCCTCCCAAGTAGCTGGGACTACAGGCACCTGCCACGACACCTATTTGTTGTTGTTGTTGTTGTTGCTGCAGTTGTCACTGTTGTTTAGCTGGCCCGGGCTGATTTGAACCCATCAGTCTGGGAGTATGTGGCCAAGCCCCTACCCACTGAGCTACAGGCACCGCCTCCCAAACAGTCTTCCTGCTCATTCTCTACCTAGTGCTTTAAGAGGCTCATTCTTCCAAGTTCCAAAACATGCCACCATCTCTACCAACTTCCCATTGTAGCCCTTGGCAATCTCCTAATTTCAGTAATCACTTACAAAACTAACCTGTAAATTCTAATGTTTAGCTTTTCTAGATTCTGAACTGATACTTCTATTAATAATTATCTGCAGACAGCTATATATACAGAAGGTGCCAAAAAATGTATACACTTTTAAGAAAGGAAAAAAACTATTAAAATTGTAATACTCAATATGTACCAATAACGTTTATTATCTTGTACACATATATTGTCTCCTGTATCTTCTGTAATTGCAGAAATCAAAGGTGACTTTGAGTATTATGATTACAATACACCTTTTTCCTTTCTTAGAAAGCGTATACATTTTTTTGGCACCCTCACTATACAGAGGCCTCACAGTTACTTCAAACTCAATTAGACATAAACAATGTCTTGAATACAAAAGCAAATTGCAGAACATTATGTTTTCTACTAAGTAACCACACACACACATTCACATATGCAAATATAAGCACAGAGACTGTCTAAATGAATTCAAAGTCAAAGCTCAGAGAAATAGAATTAGGAGGTGGGAAGGGCAGTGATTATTTAGTATTTATGGACAATTCTAATTTTTACAGTTTTGTCTTACTTTCATAAAGAAGAAAAATCTAATTAAACTATATCCTTTTAAAAAAGTAACTAAAGGTAAAGAAAAGGGTATTTAACAGAGTAAGAAATGGCCAAATTTTGAACCTAAGTAACTACCAGTTTGTATCCTCCAAAGGACTGTAACTTCAAAAGACCTGTGATTGTGATCTACTATAGTAGCTGAGTACAAAAGAACTTTCTGGGGAAATGGAATGAGTCTTGGCTACATAGCTGTACGTATTTGGCAAAACTCAGCAAAGTATACATTAAGATCTCTCCATTTCATTACATGTAAATTTTACCTTTAAAAACTGAATAGAATGAGAAGCCTATAAAATGAATTTTTTTTCCTTTTTAGAGATAAGACGTCTCACTCTGTCACCAGTTAGAGTGCATTGGTACAATCACAGCTCACTGCAGACTCAAACTGCTGGGATGAAGTAACTTCCTGTCTCAGCCTTCCCTATAGCTAGAACTACAGGCACATGCCAACAAAGCCAACTAGTTTAAAAAAAAAAAAATAGAGAAAGGGTCTTGCTATGTTGCTCCTGCTGATCTCAAGCCCCTGGCCTCAAGAGATCCTCCTGCCTTGGTCTCCCAAAGTGCAGGGAACAGGTGTGAACCACCACAGTTAGCTTTTGGTTAACTGCAAAAATAATACATTCTTATGGTGAAAGAAAAAAAAACCAGAAACTTTACAAATAAAAGCCTCCTTTTATTTACACCCTCTGTGTCAATCTAACCTCCTCTAAGTTAACTACTACTAAGAGGTAGGTATGTTATAGCTTCTAGGTTTTTTCCTCCATGTAAATAAACATACATAAATGCATAGTTGTACTTTTAATTGCAATAAAAGTAATTATCCTAAGCATAGCAATTTACTTTTGATACTTAAAAATTGATCATGAACATCTTCTTTTACAGGTTACATAAACTACTGTATGCATAAACCATGATTTACCATATTTTGCTGTGCATGATGCACACTATTTTGCCCTAATTTTTGAGGGAATAAGGATGCACATTATACATGGGTAGTACTAATTCTGTATCATTATAAATGTTTTTAATGTTCTTTTATTTATGCTCATACATTAGAGGTTTAACTCTAGGAACAAATAATTATATCTATATGAGATATCCCTCATATGTTATCTTATATCCCACCCTGGAACATGGTGATCAGTTTTGTTGAACTTGACCACAAACTTGCAACATAAACTTTTTCAGCCAACAAAGACTGACCTATTTATTTTATACATGTTAGGTGGGAGCTAGCTACACCTTAAAAACAAGGTAGTGTTTTTACAAAATTTGTTTATACAGAAAACAAATACCTAAATTTAAACTAATAAAAATGAATCTAAAATTAAAACAGAAGATTTTCCTAAAATTTTAGGCCAAAAATTTAAGTGCATGTTATACCTGGGAACACATTTTATACAGCAAAATATAGTGACCGATTGCTCTATTGTTAACAGCTAAACTACTTCAAAGCTTTCCCAAAAAAGCATTTTTATATGTATTATAACTCAGTGGTTTAGGAAATTTTCATCCTATAATTAAGAACTTTAAAATGCTCTGTGAGAAGAGAACTCCCATTATATGAAAGCCCATTTTTCTTTTTCTTTTTATCTATTTCTTAATAATCATCTAAAGATTTCTATCCTGCCAGAACCCAGCTTATCACTCTTCCTTTTATAAGTTATACCCCATTGTTTGTCTTCACTTAATTTTTAATAACCATTTTAAAATGTCCCCCTTCCTGGGAAGTGTCTTCTGACTCGTCCCCACACATCACCACACTCTTGTTAACTGCCCTGTTTTACTAGTATCTATAAGACCCAAGAGGGGAAACTGAGTCAGCCAATTTGCTAAGGCTGCTTAAACTACTGTTTGATTCATCAAGAACATCACACAGCATTCCAAGGTAGCAGGGGTGCCCTTCACCCCAGGCTTTACCATGACCTGGGTAACTGGCACATTCAGCAGGTGAATGTTTCAGTCGTCACAGAACCAGGTCCACGTGGCTTGGCCATGAAGCACACCAGCTGGGTTGCACCATGTAACACTTAAAGGGCGAGCTGGGCGTTTCCTGTTCTCAGGGTAAACAGACCCTGCAGTGGCTTTTATCCAGCCCCCCAGGCAGGCTGTTCCCTGGGGAATGACCTCCTGTATGGGTGGACCACATAAACCTATCTGTGATTGTTCAACAGTGAGCTGTGGGGCCCACATCAACCCTAAGCCTACTTTTTAATTTTCAAACATATGCCTTTCAAATATGTAAATAAGTAGAACATAAATGGCATATTGTAATCTTATGTAGCTGTTGAATTATGAATAAAATTTTACAAACATACCAGGTATGAAGGCAGGAAATACATCACTTCATGTCGGTGGTTTTCAACCTTCCTGACGCTGCGGCCCTTTAACACAGTTCCTGTGGGTAGCGACCCGCAGGCTGAGAACTGCTGCTTTATGTTTGTTACGGCCAAAAAATGTTTTAATTTAGCACCAGTGTCTCATCATAAATACAAGTGAACAAATGCAATAAAGTTTCTAAGAAAGTGGGGGAAAAAGGTTAATTACTGCACTAAATAGACAAAAAAGGCATTATTCTCAAGATACTTGGGCAGTTGCCACTCTTGTTTATGGTATTTTCCATGACAGAGCATGGAGTCTGCATTTATAAGTTTTTGAGTTCTTGTTTATCTATATAAAGTTGCTAACAATATAGAAACTTAGCATTATCAACAAACAGTAAAAAAGATCCTTGTGACAAACTTTCACTTAGAAGAACATAGTTTGGAAACAAAATAATTACAAACCTAGGTCCAATAACAGGAATAAGTAAGATATCCCGAAGGTCTGGATGTTGGAGAATGGGAACAGTTAACCCATTAAACTGCTGTTAAGAATAAACAAAGATAATTATAAGGCAATCAACCTATTTGATAAATTTCAATTCATAAAACCTTTCAGGATCATTAACTGGCCAGGTATAATTATCTACCCCAGCAAGAAGCTCTGGTAGCTTCGGGGCACTTTCACTTTATTCCACAGGATACTAGAAAAATCAAAAAGCCCTAAAAACAACTATATTTTCTCTGTAATTTCATTCTGAAGTATCCTGACTTCTTTGTAAGACTCAATTTCACTCAGTATTTAGCATTATAAACACAAACTATGTTTACCTTAAGTGACTTATTTTAGAAACGTATCCAATGAAGAAGTATATGTAGTATTCATTAAAGAAAAGCTTCTGGGCTCGGCGCCTATAGCTCAACCGGCTAAGGCGCCAGCCACGTACACCTAAGGTGGTGGGTTCGAATCCCCAGCCCAGACCCGCCAAAACAACAATGACGGCTGCAACCAAAAAATAGCCGGGCGTTGTGGCGGGCGCCTGTGGTCCCAGCTACTTGGGAGGCGGAGGCAGGAGACTCGCTTGAGCCCAGGAGTTGGAGGTTGCTGTGAGCTGTAATGCCACGGCACTCTACCCAGGGGGACAGCTGGAGGCTCTGTCTCAAAAAAAAAAAAAAAAGAAAAGAAAAGCTTCTGAAGCCAGTAGACAACTGTGGGATCCGGGGCACTAGGTTGCCGGCCCCAGCCCGTGACACTGCCAGGATGTGACCGGGGTACAAGCTCGTTCAGGGTCTGGCTCCCAACAGGTGCCGGGGAGCCTGTTGTCTCAGTGAGGTAAGGCTCCCCATCAGGAGGAGCCAGAGCGCCTCCAAGACGCAGCAGTCAGTCTTAGTAGGAGCCTCGACTCACTCCTCCTGTGGCTACTTACAGACGTGATCCCGTGGCTATTTACCCCACAGGTGTGGAGACTGCCAAGCAATGATGATGTTATGTGTTCTCGGGCTTTTTAACGAGGGATCAATCCCTTCCCCATTCCCTTATTACCAAGGTGTTTCTTTTCAGGTGTCTCCTATAGACAACCTAATACATACCCACATAAGAGAAAAAAAACTCAATTCAAGTTGGAGAGAGGAGGGGAAGGATGCCCCACTTAATGGGCACAATATAAGAGTATACACACCTCTTGGGCTCAGGAGACAACTACAATAAGGACTCTACCTAGCCAATGCAAACATCATAACCTAATTATACCCTCACATTAATCTGAAATAAGAAAAAAGAAAAGAAGAAAAGCTTCTGAATAGGACATGGAAGCGTGAGACCACTAAATACTATTCAATTACACTATCAACGCTGGATGCCAACTCAGTTTTGGTGAGAGAAATAAATGTGTGTGGTAGGGGTTCAAGATTTTCAGAATCCTCTATGGTACTTTGTTGTCACACTGAAAACAGGTGTAGGGACAGTGGTACAGGTGCCAGAACCAGTTTACACAGGCTCAAGAGTGCCACTGGCCATCCGCATCTCTTCCCAACTCCATGGTCACACGGGAGGCTCCCACAGTACAACACAGTGGGAGTATTAACATCATGGAAATCAGCGAACACAACAGATCAGGGTTATTTTTCCCAAAAGTGGGTTGTTGAATATGTACCAGTGTACCACTGCTGCAGGCAGAAGATAAGTGGGCACCCCACGCAGCAGAATAAGGAGCAGTGGACTGGACCACAGGGACTGGACACTCTGTCAGAGGGTGGCAAGTTAATATTTGAGTACAATCTGTGCCATGTAGGCTAGAGTTTACCAACTCATTTGTCTTCACAGACTACATAAAAAAGCAGTAACAACAATTCATATTTGCGTTGCCCTATAGTATCCATATGCTATATAGAAAAAAACTTCAAAAATCCACTTATTTATGTCTAAGTTGATAAGAAAAAGAAACTAACTGCCCATATTTCAGAAATCTAATTACCTTTCCACTAAGTCACAAGCTCTCTACACTTTCGCTGCTCCCAAAGGATATTTCAGACTATAAACATACCCAACAGATAGCCAAGAAGCAGTATGAAGGGTAAACTCCTTATTCATCAACCCCTCCCTCTTCTCTATCCCTTCCTCCCTCCTTCATTGTTTTGATGTACTGACAGAATTAACTGTAAGAAACAGATCTTTTCAAAGACAATGAACTGTCATTTTCTGTTTTGTTTTATAAGTACTATCTGCTTTATAGTCCCACCTGCAACGTATGAAGGTTTGTTTCTCCATTTCTCAGTAGCCAATGAAATTTCAAATTATTAAATTTTAATAGATGGTCCAGAGAAACTTTGGGGAGAAGCACCTACTTCTAAATCACACTTTTCAGGGCATCTTTTAGGGGCGTATGTGAGCTTTGGAACATGAAAGGAGAAAAGAAATGCATAGGTTTTTTGTTTGTTTGAGACAGTCTCACTATGTCGCCCTGGGTAGAGTGCTGTGGCCTCACAGCAACCTCAAACTTTTGGACTTAAGTGATTCTCTTGCTTCAGCCTCCCAAGTAGCTGGAACTACAGGTGCCTGCCACAACACCTGGCTAGTTTTTGCTGCAGTTGTCATTGTTGTTTAGTTGGCCTGGGCCAGGTTCAAACCCACCAGTTTAAAGCTGCTCTAATCATCAGTTTTGTATACAGTGACTCAAGAGTCCCTGTCCAATCTTAACCTTTTTGTTTTGTTCCCACTGTTTCTATAATCATTAACTTTAATGGTCTGAGTCCAATCTTAACCTTTAAGGAAAGGGACTCAAAGCTCAGACAGATGTTGTCTTTCCTATCCTAGATCCAGTCCATAAGATCTTATATACACATCAGACTAAGATACTAGAAAACTCAAATTCTACGATTAGCTAGAAACAATCTGAGCCGGGCTCATGCTGTTAATCCTAGTACTTTGGGAGGCTAGGAGGATTGCTTAAGCCCAGGAGTTCAAAGTTACAATGAACTATGATTCTACCACTGTACTCCAACTGGGGCAAGAGAGGAAGACCCTGTCTCGAAAACATAAAAACTAAACAAAGAAACAAAAACAACAGTCCAGATCTGCCTAATGGGTCTCACAACAACTTCCACCAGTTGAAAGCATACATGCATGGCTATGTACCAGTAAGGACGCTAGTTGCTTAGAGCTACTGCTTATACTTTATGCCTAATGTCATTGTTCTTAAGATTATCACGACCTGTAAGTAAAAATCTGATTAATATCAAAGTCTTTTAAACTAAGTTAGCTTTCATGATCCTTATCTTTAAAATTAGCATGTTAGCATGTAATCTGTAGAATTTTAATGGGGAACAACAAAACATAAATAGTAAAAATGTAACTATGTATAAAACAACGAAATTTTCCACAAACCTTCTTAAGTTCATCAAGTAACAGATTTTTCACATGTTGAACTGAAGTTAAATTTGTGTTCACTCTGACAGTTGTGAATGATGGAGGATGTGACAGGTGATATAATAGAGTTTCAAACTTCTTTTCTGCTTCTTGTTTACCCAAAGCAGATATAACCTGAAAAGAAAAGAACCAGGGTTATGTTTCAATTTCATTTTCTGAATTAAAAACATTCAGAAGAATATGCTTATGAATCTGTTCCATCTAATGAAATATCTTATAGCAAATGTTCACTTCCATTTCATTTTGCTGTATTATTTATGTGGTAATCACAATTAGGGGACAGTAATACTTCACAGGGTTCTTGGGCTTAATTGTAGTAATAAACAATATAATGCCTGACATAAAGGGCTTAAGAAAACGTTGCCTCAACTTTATACCACTGTTAACACTTTGAAAATATTTAGTTATGTCACATTTTCACATAAATTCAGGATTTCGTTCTACTTATTTATAATACATCAACTGTTAACAGCACTCCTGTAGAGCTTTTACTTGCTAAGATCGTATCCCAGAGCAAACTGGTTAGTAGCCTTTTAACATACCAATATTTAAAGAATAAATAACATTGATATACTCACTGTCAGCCAGAGATTCCCCCAGGACATCAGCTTTTTAAATGTGGTATTATTAAATGTAACAAGTATTGTCCAAAAAAGATGGGTAGCAAAGATACCTGTCAGAAATGAAGGTATAAAGACTCAAACAACTAGGTTCCCTTGTACGTAATTGGAGCTTCTCCTGCTTTGTCATTTTTAACTATACCCTGTTTCTCAAAAGTATTTGTCCTTTCTCAAAGATCAATTTTATTTGTACTGAATATTCCTTTTCCTCAGTACTTTTTCACAAAGGGGTAGTTTTTTGGGTTTTTTGGTAAAACAACAGTTAGTGGATTAAGGTAAAGGTGATGTCAAAGAAAAATATCTGATCTTCTGTTTTAACACAGTGTTCAACATCTTAAAAACTGCTGAATGCCCCTCCTTCTCCTACTATTTTCCTTAGAGTTTAAGGAACTTAAATGAAGAGAACTGTATTTTTTCTTTCCACAGTCTAGTTCCTTAACGCAATCTTTGGAAATAAAATGTAGAAATCACATCTAGAAGTCATAGCTTCAACAATGTATTCAAAAATGAGTAACATTTAAGTGGCTTTCATTTGATGAGAAAAGCAAAGATTTAGAAAAAAATCAAAGTTGCTTAGAAGCAGTAGGGTCAAGCAGAATAGAGCACAGGCTTTACTATCAAAATTCACTGAGGACTTTCCTGCTAGGCACTGCCAACAGCAATAATATTAACATTTTTGAGGATTTATGTGCCAAAACGATGCCAGTTGCTTCTCCTCACGTTTAATACCCTAAAATAATCTTGTAAAGTACTTTGAACCATTCGCGCTTTTCACAGAAGAGGAAACCAACATCAAGCAATGGAAAGTAATTCACTCAAAGCACTGGAATCCAAATCACCTGGCATTCAAAATCTGTACTTTTTCATTACACCTAAGCGCTTTACCTTCAGAGTTCAGTAGTTGTTTTGACAGCTGTGTCTACTTGCATCCATTTCTTGGACCCTCAGTTGTCTCACCTATTAAAATGGGTACAAACCTCTACCAGAAAAAAGATGATCACAACGTAAAAGTTTGCAAAACACCTGACAGCACTACTGGGATTTAAGGAGTCCTCAATAAATTACAGAACACTTTTAACCTGAGTGCCACAGCAAGGGCGCTAAGAGTACAGGTGCATCTTCTATACTGGACCTGAGTTCTCAAGAACAGGGACCTTGGCCAGGCGCGGTGGCTCACGGCTGTAATTCTAGCATTCTGGGAGGCCTAGGCGGGTGGATTGCCTTTGCTTGGGTGCTCAAGACCAGCCAGATCAACAAAAAAAGCCAGGCGGCTCAGGCGCCAGCCACGTACACCTAAGGTGGCGGGTTCGAATCCCCAGCCCGGACCCGCCAAACAACAATGACGGCCGCAACCAAAAAATGGCCAGGCGTTGTGGCGGGCGCCTGTGGTCCCAGCTACTTGGGAGGCTGAGGCAGGAGACTCGCTTGAGCCCAGGAGTT
>NW_003852414.1:14826675-14846502 GCF_000181295.1 Otolemur garnettii | reverse complement strand
CTGCTTGGGAGGCTGAGGCAAGAGAATCGCTTAAGCCCCAGAGTTTGAGGTTGGTGGGAGCTGTGACGCCACAGCACTCTACCCAGTGCGAAAAAGTGAGACTATCTCAAAAAAAAAAAAAAAAAAAAAGAACCGGGACCTTTTCTTGTCTGTCCTTGTAACCTTTTCAGTGCAATGCATGACAAACACGTAAGTTTTATGTTTACTTCTTTCCCCTTCCTAAGTGCTTAAAAAGCTTTGTTCATTATCTTAGTAAACATACGTGTAGGAAAGACTGGTATTTTTACATTTGATTAAACAGTAAGAAACCATGCTATAAAGATTTCCCTTTAGATTTTTTTTTTCTATTTCTCTGGAGAGTGCAAATATTTGACATTTTCCAAGTATCATTTAACATCTCTATACAACCTACCTCTTTGTTCACAAAACCCTCTTTAAGATAGTTTTCAACCTCGGGTCTCAAAGATATTTTAGGGAAAACAGACATTTTTATCCTGTTGTTTAGTTCTCCTCCAAGACAAGTGCTGGGAAAACGGTGTTTTTTTTCTCTTTCTGAATTACAGTGAGCAGCGTCTTGACAACGAACAGCCACACACAAAGCGCCGGTAATACGAAGTATTCGGGGAAAACGTGCCGATCACGCCCAGTTTTTAATTCGTTTCGCGGAGAAGCGTCCACGCTTTTTAGAGCCTCGCCAGATTTTAAATGTCTTTGCTCCGCTGGGGATGATCACGGAAGTCACTGAGGCGATGTCACAAGGCCGCAGAGAAATCCCCTCCAAAATTAAAAGAAAAGAAAAGCTTAGTAACTGAATAGTGGCTAACTGAATACAGATCTGGAAACCAAGCAGGCAGCCGCTCTCTTGTTATCTTATAACATATCCTCATTTTTAAACCCGCGCCGCCAACTTTTCCGCGGAAAACCGCTTTCCGATTGCGTCACGTCCGGCGCCGGCGGGGCTCCTCCTCCCTTTCCAGTCTCCCAATCCGCAGCCGCAAACAGCCGCTAGCCCCGCCCCGCGGACGGCGGCTCCGCCCGCCGAGTCAGGCAGGGCCACAGTAGGGAGGGACGGTGGGCGGGGTGAGTAAACACGTCTAGCTGCGGGCAGGGGAAGATTGGACGCCGGGAAATGGCGTGGGTTGGAGGAAGACCCGGCCTGCCTGGATCATGGGAGGGGCTCAACTGCGGTAACCTCAAAGTAGAGGAGGTGGACGAGTTTAAATCACTACCTGCTTTATCTTGAAAATATCTTTCCGATCTAGGTAAGGAGGAACCACATAGACTCTGGAAAAGAAAAGGGCTTTAACTTGTAAGTAGAGTTTAGCAAGATCCCTGGACAATCTCTATCTTTGCAGTGATTAGGTACTTGACTTCTAGATCAGCTTCAAAAAACAAAAACCTCCTATAATCGAGCAATTACAAATCACCGTGACTGCCACTGAACAGCAGAACCCTTATGGCTTTATGTCTTTAAATTAAGATCGACATTTTGAGGTACCCGTTGGAAGGAACGCCTACCAAATGTGAGAAGGCTGATCATAATGAGATGTTAATTCTCATTGATTGCATATTGGTCAAAGGCAAAGACCTAAGGATGCTTTGACCTATTTGGCGTTTTGAAACTCAGAACGTCATGACTCCTCTTTGTAAACATAAAACAACTTCATCAGAATCTTACCTTACATATACTCTTCCCACTGATAGGAACGTTAAATTTCTTTTGTACTATCTAAAGCATCTTAAAAGTGTTGATTTCTCAATAGACATTTACTGAAAATGACATGATATTGACTTCTTACATCATATGAAAGAACAGAATTTTCTTACAGGAAATCTGTCAATCTCATCTAAAATGGAGATTGATCAGTTAGACTAAAATCACAGTGAACATTACCTTACAGGTTGAGGAGAGTTTTCAAAAACACTTAAATGAGTAAATTTCATTCCTTGCTGGAAGAACATTCTGTGCTCTGAAATCTTGGTTCAACCCTTGAACGAATTGATCTTCATTATCTGCGTAATAATTTGAATTTAATTCCAGCTGAGGCTAGTTCTTCCAAGTAGTATTTTATCTGTCCTAAAGTTAGTTTATAATAGTTTGTTCTAAGAAATATTATAGTTTCATTTCTCAAATTCTCCACTTGACATTTTTCTTCCTAAAATTTCAGTTTCTTTGGTTTGTACCTTTTTTTGGTTGTTGTTTGCAGTTTTTTTTGACCGGGGCCAGGCGTGAACCCACCACCCCCAGAATAGGAGGCCGGAACCTTACTCCTTGAGCCACAGGTGACACCCTATATTTTATCTTTTTTTATACTGGACAGAGTTTACTGAGTTTCCATCTTAATTAAAAGTTATTTCCAATTAACACTTAAGAAAATAAGTTCTAATCCTATAATAGTATTATGTTCCTTTTTATCATATTTTTTCTTATTTCATGAACTCAAACTTATTGTCAAATAGTACCATTCTATAGAACAGTATCACCTCCTCTGTACCAAGGGCTACCCTAAAATTACTTTTTAAAAATTGTAAAGGATTGTTTTAAGAAAAAAAAAATCATACAGAAGTTATGTTTCTAAGTGCTACATTTAAAAACTCGAAATTTCGGCTCGGCGCCTATAGCTCAACCGGCTAAGGCGCCAGCCACGTACACCTAAGGTGGCGGGTTCGAATCCCCAGCCCGGACCCGCCAAACAACAATGACAGCTGCAACCAAAAAATAGCCGGGCGCTGTGGCGGGCGCCTGTGGTCCCAGCTACTTGGGAGGCGGAGGCAGGAGACTCGCTTGAGCCCAGGAGTTGGAGGTTGCTGTGAGGATCTGTCTCAAAAAAAAAAAAAAAAAAAAAAAAAAAAAAAAAGAAAAACTCGAAATTTCTCTGAAATTAGCAGTATTGTACTACAATTTACATAACTGATACAAGCATACGATATGAATGTAGTGTATTTTTTTCTAACAGATCCATAGACACACCAGTGTGACTTGTTAAGATAATACAGCACTATATACCATTAATGAATGATACCCATTGTTTCATGTGGCTAATTTTCTTCTCCACTTTTTAAATAAAGATTTCAAATTTCTAAATCTGCTAATTTAACATTTTGATATGAAAACTATTTAAAAATATTAGAGCAGTTTTATTTTCAGGTAAACTGTTCATAGAAAAGATGTTTACAAAAAAAGTAAATTTTAACAACAGTCCAACATAAAGTTTCCGGATATTTCCAAGGACTAGAACCAATAAAAATATCAACAGCCCTCCTCAAATATATTAATTCACGTAGCTAGGAGTGGAAATATAATTCAAATCTACTGTTTCTAAAATTTCATTAGGCTGTAATAAAAATATTTAAGAAATCTATAGTTTTTCACTTCAATTCTGTTTTTTAATAGAAAACGCTCTATTCTTTCCAGAAACTGTTTCCGAGAAATCTGAAATCCAGGGGAAAAAATTATGTGGTTTATATCCATGTCTAACAATTGAAGAATCTGTTACTGAATCTATACGTTTATTCTTTAATGAACCTAGGCCTAGAGATGTCCCAGTAAGTTTCGATTCATACAAACACAAAATCATTTACATTTATGGCCCAAGTTGATACACAAGTTAAATTAATCTCCATAGGTTGAGTACATCTCTTTATCATAAAGTTGAAGCATTATTATCCTGCCTCTAAGTGTTAAAGGGTCTGTGAAACCGGAGCACTGGGAGGACATCATACACTTCCTTTTGCACATGGAATGAAAATAGTTTGACATTTTAAAAGTCCACGCTGCCAGGGTTAATATCCAACCCCCTGACTAAAGTCATAGTCCTTTCAGTTAAGCTTGCTTCGTCAGCTGGTTTCAGGGACACCCAATTTCGTCTCATTCGAGGCTGTGAAGGTTTACCTTTCCATCTCTTGGAACTTTCTGCATCATGAAGAAGGTTTTAAAAAAAGGACCTAACCATGGACGGAAACCAAAATTGAAAATCCTGCAGAGAATTAGATCTAAGATTCAGGAACTTACCTAATGCTTGGTAAAACTGCCAAGGGGAGGGGGCATGGTTAATCACAGAACTGAACTCTGAGGCTGCAGGCATTCCATGGCTCACCTCCCAATCAATTCTATTCAGAATTTAGAATTACAACAGAACCCCAAACCTGCCTGTCCAGCGTGACAGGTAAGAAAAGTTCAGTTAGAAGAAAAACATATCACTGCTATATGTCAAAGGGCAGCAAACAGCGGCTGCTTAATCACAAAAATTGTGGCATTTTTCGTGTTTCAGAGGCCAGGGTCACAGCTGCCTTACGGCAAGGGTACTCAGAGGGAGCCCCAGAAACAAGAGATGGAGCGCCCGCCAAGGGAAATCCCCAAATCTTTATCACACCCCAATCTCCCAGACTCAGGCGCGCCCGGGGTCCGCCCACCGGAAGTGAAACTAAAGGAAACGCCACGTCGGAGTCATGAGTGACGTAAGCGCGCCGACGTCACGCGCCGTTTTTCCGGCGATGGGTGGTCCTGGGATCGGCAGGGGAGGCGGAGCCGAGGCGGGGCCTGGGGCCGGTGGAGGCTCTGGTGGGTAGGTGGGTTCAGACCGAGGGGACTACGGGTCGGCGTTGGGCTCAGCGGGCTCGAAACAAAGGACTATCCGGTGGGGACGCGGTGCGGCGCCTTCCGACGGGCAGCCGAGCTGCGAGTCGAAGCTTTGCGGCCAGCCAGTGCCTTCGCTGCGCGGTCTCAGCCTGCTTTTTCTCGGTTCCCCACAGCCAGCGCCGCCGTGGGGGGCCCGGCGCAGCGGCACCTGCTGCTGAGGGATCCCGGGGCCCGCCCAGGTGCTCATGATGGGGCTGATCTTCGCTAAACTGTGGAGCCTCTTCTGTACCCAAGGTGAGAAGGATCGAGCTGCGCAGCGGCTCGAGTCCGGGACGACTGGGGGTCCGGCCGCCGGAGAGAGGAGACAGCCGGGGGCAGAGCTTTGGGGGGACTGAAGCGTTCGGAGAAGCGGAGAAGTGACTTAGTCCAAGCCGGAGCAGGAACCCGGCGTTTTAGACTGGGAGAATATACAAGAGAGACATGGTGGGTGGCGGAAAGGGGCAATCGGACGAGAGGGCATTTGATGTCCCAGAATCCAAATTGAGAATTTGGGGATGTTAAGGAAGCAAAGGAGACTACACCTAAAAACGCCCGGAGGCTTTGGAGGGCCTTTTGCGTCTCTAATTAGGCGTAGTTTCTGTGTCTAGCCCCAGGTTAAGTGTCCACCTGCACTACTAAAAATTTTTTTTCCGTATTAACTAGTTTTGCTTTGTTTTCCTTCCTGCCCTTTAAGTCCGTGCACCTTCACGCTCTGATTTCTCCTGATTTCTAGGACTCGAGAATGAGTTACCCTATTCAGATACATGGAGTTTCCTGAAATCTTCATTCTAGACATCCCCCCCCCCCACTTTGGCGTTAAAAACTAAAACTTAGTGCTTTTGGTTCTGTGTAAGACGGTACGTGTCCGTAATTAGTCCAGAACAGGTTATGAGACATCTGGAAGTCGCAAGTCCAAAGGGCCAAGAAGTTGTAAAACCTGTTGTAAGAATGAGATGTGATGTCTTCTGAAGAGAAAAAATATTAAGATAAAAAAGAGGCCAACCATAAGTTGTAGGCATTCTATTTCCAGAACGGTTTCTTAGTAATTGAAACCAGTTTTTAAGTGCAGCTGGTTTTGCTTTTAATATTCAGGGATAATTTATAAACCAGTTTTATTTTTATGATGATACCAATTTATTATTGCTAATGTATCTTTTTTTCTGGATTTAAGAAGTCCTGAAGGGAATGAAATGGTGTTAGTTCACTTGTTCTATGGTATAAGAACTGTAGTCATTTTCAAGTTATAAATAAAGACCATATGTGTGTATGCCGTCAGTACAGATAAATATTGTTTATCAAATAATTTCAAAAGTGGCCAGAGTTTAACTCTCTGTGGATATTATCATAAATTGTGTATGTTTTTAGCAGTTTATATTTTATAATCCTTGTTAAAGAAGTTCCCTACATAAAGCAACATTTTAAGACATGCTTATGTATAAAGATGAACAGAACTATCACCCCATTATCTTTCCCCAGGACTTAAGAAATAACATTACCAAAGGAGTTGGTTCTCCCTGTGTACACCTTTCTTTTCTGTTCCATATCGTTTTTGTTTGAAGTTTCCTTAATCAGACTAGCAGGCAATAAAATATGTGAAAGGAAAATTGTGAAGATGATGAAACACGTTTCTTGGCTACTTTCGTAGTCACATAACTAATTGTTCAGGCCTCCTCAGTCTCCATTTCAACTTTTGATTTTTTTTCTTTAAATCTCCTGTTGAAAATTTAGAACTGGTGGTCATTCTGTCACTTGATCCTCTTTAATTCCTGTCGCCATAGGCCAGTCTTCAGAATTAAGACCTCCTTTGTTCTCAAATTACTCAAATGAGGCAGACATGAAAAAAAAAATGCAGCGTAGCAGATTATTTAACATGTATGTGCAAAAAAAGTGAGGGCCTCAAGAAAGAAGTGATTCATCTTTCTCAGGTAGTCTGTGGGAGACTTTGCTGGGTAAGGTATACATGGACTTTGAAGATGAGTAGGCGTTTAGGAGGCACGCGAGACCAGTGGGGGAGAGAAGCATTTTTTCTAGAAAGAAGGAAGGCTATACAAGAGGAATTAAATAATTTGGTACATTTAGGAATAGATCGGAGAGGTAATCAGGAGAACCAGATCACAGATGTCCACTCCAACATGAAGCTGTTTAGACTTAGAACGAGGAGTGGGGAGCCGTTGGAGAGTTTGAACTTGTGATTTTTTTAAAGCAGGAGAATGTCATGAGGTACCTATCTTAGTTCGTACTTTTCTTTTCTGCATTAACAAGATTAATCGCCAACCTCAATAGTTTCCAGTTTTGTCACTATATGTATCTAATCCAGAGGTATTAGATGTATTAGAATAATATGCCCAAGGCACAACCTTGGACCAGTTAAATCAGAACAGGATAGGGTGGCCTGGGCATCAGTGGCAAGGTAATTGGCATGTGCAGGTAGTGTTAAGAACGTATGTACTCCTTTCCGTTGTCTACTGGTATTTCCTCACTCCCATCTTTTTATTTTTCCTGTAGTATTTTAGAGCCTCAAATACCTTCTTGTAAATTGGATGCTGTTTGAGTTTAAGAATACTAAAGTGTGTGTTGTTTAAAGCAACTTAAAAGAACACAATCCCAGCAGTTTTGTATTGTTTAATTTTAAACTAGAGTACTGATTACTTTGGCAGCTATCATTCGAAGAAATGATTTCAAAATCTGATCACCTTTCTAAACATTTTATATATCTATGTGGTCCTGTAGGTATGTTTTTATAAAATATCAGTGTGTATATGTATGGTTTTGCATTCCTTTTTTTATTTTTATTTTTTTAATTTCTTTTTGTCTTTCACAGGCATGATCTTTTTCTCTCTGTGTTGTGATGGTACAAAGTGTTATCTAGAATTAAGAACAAGTGAAATAAAGTTTTAATTGGAGTTCATTTTCACAACCCAGTAACAACATCTTAATTCCATCATCATTATTTCTTTCTCATTTGTGAATTTCATGCTATCATTTGATAGCCACCTTTTTATGAGATCATTACTGTCCTTGACTTCTCACTGCATAGGTCTTGTGGCTCACATTTCTCCCTTTACCTTTTTTTGCTCTTAATTCTTGGCTTCTTGCTGGTGTCATACACACTGAACTTAAATGTAGGATTTACTCGTCATCTTCCAGTGCATTCTTTATCCCTGGTTCAGTTCATTTATTTATTCTGATTTTCTATCAAATGTCGCTCCTAAGATGCCTTCCCTGACTACTTTATCAAAAATAGCACGCTTGCCACCCCACCTCTCATTCTATCTTTTTCTCAATAATGCTTATCACTACCTGTAATTGTATTATAAATTTGTTTACTTGATTGTCGTGTCTTTCAATGGAAATAATTCTCTGAAGCATGAACTTTAATCCTTTCTATACGCCCCCAATAGCTGTCACATAATGGGTGCTGATTTTAGTGTATTTTTTTTAAGCATAAAAGTCTGTTTGATTAACATATTCATGGGTCATTTAGAAAGTCTGAGATACGCAAAAATGAAGAAACGTAAAGAAACAAATGAAGCCTGCGCAGCAACCCTGATAAATTGTGAAACTTGCACAGGTGAATCAGGAAAGACACTGTCAGCTGTTTCTTAGAAGTGAAATAACGAACCAGTGACACAGTCTGTCTTAAAACTTTCCTAGTGACTCACATACATTGCTTTTTAAAGTTAGTGTTGAAGTCTTTTTTTTTTTTTTTTTTTGAGACAGAGCCTCAAGCTGTCCCCCTGGGTAGAGTGCCGTGGCATTACAGCTCACAGCAACCTCCAACTCTTGGGCTCAAGCGAGTCCCCTGCCTCAGCCTCCCAAGTAGCTGGGACCACAGGCGCCCGCCACAACACCCGGCTATTTTTTGGTTGCAGCCATTATTGTTGTTTGGCGGGTCCGGGCTGGGGATTCGAACCCGCCACCTTAGGTGTACGTGGCTGGCGCCTTAGCTGGTTGAGCTATAGGCGCCGAGCCTAGTGTTGAAGTCTTAAAGTGGTGTATATATCGGTCGTGCCTCTTCAAACTCCTTTAACTTTTTTTCCTCTATACTCTTCTATATAGCTGAATAAGATGCCTGTATGGAAGTTACCATTGGTCTTATTGCTATAGAAGAGAAACTCGTACTTTCCTCGTCATCCTAGTATAGTTTATTATACACTAAATATTTTCATTATTATGGCTGAAGTTTTATTGCTGAGCTATAGTATGCTGTAACCTGGGACCTATCTGGTGATTTCTTTCTCCTGCCCTCTCCTCCAGACTGCTTCAGATAGAACTTGAGTCTGTGTCTCTTTTTTTTTTTTTTTTTTTTTTTTTTGGCCAGGGCCAGGTTTGAACCCGCTACCTCTGGTATATGGGGCTGGCGCCCTATTCCTTAAGCCACAGGCGCCACCCCGAGTCTGTGTCTCATACACAGCTGTTATAAACTTGCCTTTGCTTTTCTATTTTATTAAACCAGTATCTTCTTTCCTGATTTACTCTTACTCTGATGAAACTCATTCTTTAGAAATTTCCTGCACAGGTGTCCATAAGTGCTTTTCTTTCTTTCTTTTATTTTATTTTATTTTATTTTCCTTTTTGAGATCTTACTTGTTGCCCAGGCCAGTCTCAAACTCTTGGGGGCAAATGATCCTCCTGCCTCATAAGTAGCATTTTGTTTGTTTCTCACTTTTACTAACATTTGGTGTTATTCGTCTTTAATTTTAGACATTCTGTTGGATGTGTAGTGCTATCTCATTGTGGTTTGAATTTCCATTTTTCTGGTGAACATTGAGCGTATATTTTACTTGTGCTTAATAGGTGTTGGTGTATAGTTCTTTGAAGACAGATCATCTTTTGCCCATTAAAAAAAATAATTTTGGTCCTTTTTATCATTGAATTTTAGGAATTAGTTATATATTTTGAAATTGAACCCTTTGTCAACATGTGTTTTGTGAAGGGTTTGCCTCAGTCTCTGGTTTACCTGTCATTTTCCTAATGGGGATTTTTGTTAATGCAGAAATTTTTGATTTTGGTGAAATCCAATGCCTCAAAAAAAAATTATTTTTTAGTGGCTGTTGCTTTCTGTGTCCTGTTTAAGGAATCTGCTCCTTTCATCTAGAAGCTTTAGTTATTATGCTTAGCTCTCTGATTCATCTCAAATTATTTTTGGTTTATGATGTGAACAGAGATTGAGTTTCTTTCTTTCTTTTTTTTTTTTTTTTTAACACGAACACCTGCTGGTTCCAGCATATTTACTGAAGACTTTTTTTTCCCCAACATGATTGCCTTGGAGGCTTTGTTGAAACCCAAAACCCAAATGATTTTAATTCTCTTATCTTGCTTGGATCTTTATGTATGTTTATCTGTAAGCCATACTGCAAGTCTAGTAATGGAAATTTTCAACTTTGTTTTGTTAATCTTCTAAAAGAAAATGTTTTAATTTTCTCTGTTTTTCTGTTTTTATTCCTGCTACTTATTTTCTTCCTTCTGCTTACTTTGTGTTTACTCTTAAAAAAATTAAAAAAAAAAAAAAAAACCTAGCTGTTCTGAGTGTGGCATTGTGTTGTTCGGGCTTTTGTCTTTTCAGATATCAACATTTTAAAGCTATAAATGTCCCTCTAGTTTACTGCTTTAGCTACATTCTCCAAGTTTTAATATGTTGTATTTGAATGTTCTGTTTGAAGTATTTTCTAATTTTTTTATATCTGATTCCTTCTTTGACTTGTGTTTTATTTATAAGCACGTTTAATTTCCGAACACTTGTTGTTTGTTAGATAGTTTAGTCCTAGTTACTAAAGTAACTTACTTATGGGGCAGAGACATACTGTGGAATATTTCCATTTTCTTTTTCAAATTTCTGGAAACTATTTTTGTGGTTGTCAGTGGTCTGTTTTCGTCTATATCGTTTGCACTTGAAAAGAGTAAGTACTCTTTAGTTGTGTGTAATGTTTTATAAATCTGTACTAGGTAAAGGTGGTTGTTAGTCTCCTTCACATCTGCTGTGTTTTAGTACCTACCTCATGTAAAAAGCATATAGTTGGGTCTTGCTTGTTTAATACATTGTGAAATTCTCTCCCTTGAATTGTAAGATTTAGTTTCGTTTTAATTGGAATACATAGTTCAGTTACTGAATATTGTTTGGCTTATGGTATGATTGTATATTAAGCTCTACTATTTTATTGTTTGTTTTCTCTTTGTTCCAGAGACTTGTTACTTTATTCTTCCTTTTATACTTACTTTTGGGTTAAATGATTTAATTTTAGGATTCCATTTTATTTTGACTTTTTTCTGTGTGGGGATCAGGGCAAAGGGAGAAAGGATACTTATTTGACTTTCTATCTAATCTTATGTACACTATTTTTAGGACGCCACCAGAAATTATTACATACGTTGTAATTTCTCATAGTCTGTCAAGAATTATTAATGTAACATTTCTTGTAAAACATAAGCACCTTAAAACTACAGAATTCTACATTCGCCTGGTCCTTTTTTATGTTATTTCAATATGTCATGAAACCTGCAAAATGCATCACAGTGTTTGCTTTGAACGGCCACACGTTCTGTAAAGTGTTCAGATGGGTTGAATTTTATTTTTCACATTTACCCACTTTACTATTTTCAATGTTTTTAATTTCCATATGGTAGAAATTCCCTTCAAGCAGAGCTCTAGCATTTTTGTAATGTAGTTCTGCTCATGATTGATTCTTTTTGCCTAAAAATGTTTTTATTATGCTTCACTCTTACACATCTATTTGCTGACTGCAGAGTCCTAGGGGTTTTCTTTTCTTTTAGTACTTTAATATCATTTCAGTGTTTTCTCAACTGTTTTTTTTTTCTGATGAGCTGTTTGATAACAGTTCTTATCTTAGATCTATGCGGTTTTTTTCTCTGACTGCCTTCAGGATGTTTTCTTTATCTTTGGTTTTCAGCAGATTGACTTTGATGTGCCTAGCTTTACTTTTCTTTGTACTTAGAGTTCTCTGAGCTTCTTGATTTTGGACATTTTTCATATGTTTGTACTCACCTAGTTTACTTTTTTAACTTGTATTTCTTAGACTAGTTTTTTCCCCAAACTGCCCAGCATAAGTCATTAGTAAGTTGTAATGTTGATTTAGTGAGCATTTAAAAATCAAATGGACATTCTAAAATAGAAACTGTCAGAACACATGTCAGTAAAGGTATTGTTCTGTGAAACTTTTGCTTGGGTTATGTGTGTCCTGGGTCATGATGTAAAATATAGTTCTTAACTGTGATCATTATCCAACAAGCTTAAAAACCGTGGGCTAACCATGCCCCTTTACATTTGCCCTCCAGATCATGGGCAGTGTTTGAATTCTCTAGATGCTAGGTGTGTGTGCTTGTTGAAGACCTCTTATCAATTCTTTTGTTTGTTGAGTTGGGGGAAAGGTCTTTGGTATCTTCTTAGGCACTTAAATCTATCTGCTTAAACTCTTTGATCTTCTGTATATAATACCTTTATTTACCTGAAGACTGTGTTTCTTATACCCAATAAACTTTTCCTTTTTTTATTATCAAGATCATAAGACTCAATTTTGACACAGAAATGGGGAGGCATCACATTAAGCAACCACTAGTCAAACTAAAAAAAAATAAAAGTAATAGAAGAATGTTTTATTTACTACTGAATTGAGAAAAAGCTAAGTGAGATAAAGAACACAGTTATCTTTTTCCCTTAGGCTCTAAGCTTATTCAACACGAAGTATTTTATTTAGTTAGTTACTGTGAGGGTACGGATAACTAGGTTATGATATTTGCATTTGTTAGGTTGAGTCCCTCTTGTAGTTTTGTCCCCCTAAAAGGTGTGCCATATACCCCTACACTGTGCCCATTAAGTGGGAGTGTACCAGTCCCCTCCTCTCTTTTCCTCTACCCCTTGCTTACCCCTCCCCCCAACTTGAAATGAATTGACTTTTTCTCTTATGTGGACATATCTTAGATCATCTGCTGGCTTCCTGTTAGTATTGAGTACATTGGATATTTGCTTTTACATTCTTGTGATACTTTCCTAAGAAGGGTGTGTTTCAGCTTCATCCAGGTTAATACAAAAGATGTAAAGTCAATAGAAAGTATTTTAAATACTTACATAGATTCTATTCTTAAGGAATTTCTAAAATTTAAAATAATGTACATATTTGAAGATTTAAAAAGTTTTTTTGGACTTTGTGTTTATATTTAGTTTGCCACTAACATATAAATAGGATTAAAACATGACTAGTGAAGAAATCCATTATCTAGTAGTTTAGAGCTCCAGCTCTAGAATCAAATTCCTGGGTAAGAGTCTCTTTACTTCCCAGCAGCATGACCTTGGGCACCTAAAACTCAGTTTCCTTATAGCTAAATGAATAATGACATCACTTTCTCCTAGAGCAGTGGTTCTTAACCTTCCTAATGCCGCAGCCCTTTAATACAGTTCCTGTGGGGTGCAACCTACAGGTTGAGAACCTGTGTCCTGGAATGATGATGAGGATTGATTTGCATAATGCATATATAAACACTTAGAATGAAACAGTAGAATATTCCTTTCCAGTTTTTTCTTAGCTGAAAACTGGATTCTAGATCTCATCCTTAAGAGTATTACTGTGAGATACCTCTGTATTTCTTCTTTGAACTAATGATATTATTTTGTAAGTGCTTGTTTATGTACTTTAAAGATTCTACCTTGTGGCTCGGCGCCTATAGCTCAACCAGCTAAGGCGCCAGCCACGTACACCTAAGGTGGAGGGTTCGAATCCCCAGCCCGGACCCGCCAAACAACAATGACGGCTGCAACCAAAAAATAGCCGGGCGTTGTGGCGGGCGCCTGTGGTCCCAGCTACTTGGGAGGCTGAGGCAGGAGACTCGCTTGAGCCCAGGAGTTGGAGGTTGCTATGAGCTGTAATGCCATGGCACTCTACCCAGGGGACAGCTTGAGGCTCTGTCTCAAAAAAAAAAAAAAAAAAAAAAAAAGATTCTACCTTGTTCATCTTAACCACAATTATTACAGTCAAGCATTTAAATGAACTTAATGTTGAATCACTGAATCATCAAGATTTACATTGCTGCTCTGAAAAAGTTAGGCATTCAAGAATATGAGTGTTGTGATGGGAGTCTGGGGAGACCAGAGAATTGGGGAGCCCAATTAATATGGTAGAACAGAAAGAAGGGGGAAATCTCTTTCACGGCCATCATCCACATGTGTTTCAGCTACAGCCAGTTACTTAACAGGGACTCGGTTTCCTTGTCTATAAAGGCAAGGTGGCCCAGGTCAGTCCTGGGTTCCTCAGCGGTGCATTTAGAGATGAAGTCATAAGAAGGCAGGAGTAAATCTCAAGTTCTGCAGTCTGTTCCAAGCTAAAACATGATTATGATTCTACAATCAGTATAATACAGAGACAGTTTTTTGTGGCTTTTCATTTATTTTCAAGAGCCAGAATTTCTTGGGTGTTCGTCATTGCTCTGTAGGCCTTCATTCTCAGATTGCCACAACACATCTGACTTTTCCAGCCTGTCCTTTGTAATAATTTAGACTTAAATGCTATTTGGTAAATTTGCTTAATCACCAAATTTGGGCATTTTTACTTGGTAATATGGTGTTTACATACTCTCTAGTTACATGACAGTGTGGGTCCAAATATTATATACCTAGAAAGTAGCAATTCCTATTTCATCATATCTTTAGAGCTGTGTTATATGTTAAAATTAAAAGCTGGTCATTTTATCACACATTTTAACATTATCAAATTTTAATATGAAGAATATATTTGGACAGATTTTCACAATTTTTAATTCTGTCACTATTTAGTATTTCTCTAATACTTTTCTTCCCATAGTGTTAATCTAATTGGCATCATTTGGTATTCTGTATTAAAACTACAAATTCTAGGGCGGCGCCTGTGGCTCAATTGAGTAGGGTGCCAGCCCCATATACCAGAGGTGGTGTGTTCAAACCCAGCCTTGGCCAAAAACTGCCAATAAATAAATAAATACAACTACAAATTCTAGGCCGGTGCGGTGGCTCATGCCTATAATCCCAGCACAGTGGGAGGCCAAGATAGGTGGGTTGCTTGAGCTCTGGAGTTCAAGACCAGCCTGAGCAAGAGCAAGACCCCTGTCTTTACTAAAAATACTAAAACTAGCCAGGCATGGTGGTGTGGACCTGTACTCCCAGCTACTACTCTCTTGAGCCCAAGAGTTTGAGGTTGCTATAAGCTGTGATGATCCCATAGCACAGGTGTCCTCAAACTACAGCCCATGGGCCACATGCAGCCCGCCTAGGACATTTATCTGGCCCACTGGGTTTTTTTGCCGCCACTGCCTGTCCTGCTTAGCAGCCAACTCGTTCTGGGGCCCACAGTCTGGCTCCAACGGTCTGAGGGACAGTGAACTGGCCCCCTGTTTAAAAAGTTTGAGGACCCCTGCCATAGCGCTTTACCCAGGGCATCAGCAGAGTAAGACTCTGTCTCAAAAAAGGTAAAACTACAATTCTTTTTCAGTTTACTAAAAATTAAAAAATAGAGTAAAGGGAAAACATTTTTCTTTCTTTGATTTGTTTCTGCTGCTTCTTCTTCTTTTTTTTTTTTGCAGTTTTTGGCCGGGCTGGGTTTGAACTGGCCACCTCTGGCATGTGGTGCCAGCGCCCTATTCCTTTGAGAATAGGAACGCTGCCCCATTTCTTCTTTTTTGGAATTATTCATTTCTTAACCTGAAATTATCTAGAAATAAGAAATCTTACTGATTTTCTTTTGAAAGTATAAGCCAGTTTTATAAGAGGTCCAAGAGAACACCACAGGCAAGACAGCAGAGAAACTTCTGTACAAACACTTGATTAAAATTAAATAACACCTCTGCGATTGGACCGTTCTTCATTCAGTACAAATAAGCATGTATTGTGTTGGTTCTGGAGATGACTAGATGAGTAACACTGGAAGTACTCTGCCCTCTCAGCACGTTGTTGGGGCAAAGGTACCAGCTTGGTCTTGGAATATGATCCCTAGAAAGACTGTCTCATGGGGTGACACATTTTTAAAACATTCCAATTCACTGTAACTCTGATAGGTACAAGTAACATCTTAACCCAAAATTATTCAACTATTCACAAAACCTTTTGAATTGCGTGTATCTCACCCCCAACACACATAAGTGTGGGCAAATTGATTTTTTTTTTTTTGTATTTTATTTTTTTATTTTTATTTTTTTGAGACAGAGTCTCACTATGTCACCCTTGGTAGAGTAGCGTGTTATCACAGCTCACCCAACCTCAAACTCTTGGGCTTAAATGATTCTCTTGCCTCAGCTCCCGAAGTAGCTGAGACTATAGGCACCAGCCACAATACCCGGCTATTTTCTATTGTAGTTGTCACTGTTGTTTAGCTGGCCCGGGTGGGTTCAAACCCACCACCCTCAGTGTATGTGACTGTGCTATGGTCACCAAGCCAGCCAATTGATTTTAATAATGATTCTGAAAAACAATAAAGAAGGTTGAAAACGTACCCCCCCAAGGGACTGTAACGAACTGGTCAGCATATGAAGATAGTCAACATAAGGAATTAGGCCCATTGTACTGATACGTACATGATACTGTACTGTACTGTACTGTCCAGTCTGTGAAAATTAGGTCAACTTATGGAGGTGGTCAGGGTAGGGAGATGGTCAACTGTGGAGGTTCTACTGTATTTGCCAAATCTGTTCTAAATAATTTAGTACTATTCCTGTTGTTGCCTGCCTTGTTTAACATGAATTGAGAATTGACTGAGTTTTAGTCTGTCAGCAAAATATTTAGTTTTCATGGAGAATATTTTGAGGACTTAGAGATAAAGAACATATAGTTTACATATATGGGTTGAGGAGCAGTTTCTTCACTGTTGTAAAAATATGCAGTTGTATAGTCTTCTCACAACTCAATATATAACCCCTGCTTTTACAAGAGAACTAAAAGTCATGGTTGTCTCGCTCAAGGCAGCTAGCTTTAACATAATAAAATGTCTTCCTTTATTTTAACAGTCCAGTAATAGATAGCCAGCGAATGATTCTCATTAGCAAGCTAAGTGATAATCATTGTTGAAAAGTATGTAATTGCCGTATGCAGCAGTGTTAAATGTTTACTATTTGTTTTCCTTTCATAGAACACAAAGTAATTATAGTGGGACTGGATAATGCAGGGAAAACCACCATTCTTTATCAGTTGTAAGTATGAGTTTTCATTATTTTAGTTACTGAAACCTTCTATAATTAAGAACGAGATATAATATGATGAAAAACTTAAACATACAGTTTTTAATTTTTATCAAACGCAATTTTTATAGAAATGCAAGTAAAATAAACCGCTGTATATTTGCTAAAGCCCTCACAAGCATTCACTGTTTTCTGGCCTTGAAAGAAAGAGTTAATATTAACTAATAATAAATAAAGCACATATTATAAGTGTTGGGGTAAGGCAGTGAAGTAGATTTCACTTAGTTCTTCCTACTGTGAGGGTCATGTAATAAATTGGTATCATTACTAAGCTATTGGTACTGTCCTGACTGATCGCTTTGGAATTATTTTAACATAGTCCCGACTTGGCAAATCAAAAGAAAATATCGCTGTAGTAGCTTGTAATAGGGAGTAGCTTGAAATTCAGAGAAATATATTAACACTTCAAGTCCATGAATCCACTATGAATTCACTTGTCAGTGCCAAGGACGTGCTCTTGTTAAGCAGTGGAAATGGAGCTGTATCCTAAGCATTTTGACCAATAGTTATGAAGTACTGTGCCCCATGATGTGGCTCTTACCTTTTCCCACCTCGTCTTGCATTGGAAAGTGCAGTGGTCTGCTCCTCCGAGAAGTACTTCACTTAACCAATGCGTAATGTGATTTTTTAGCTGCTTAGCTAAAAAGCTGCTGACTTATGGTTTGTTTCAGCATTGAAAAACTACCTTTTTTTTTTTTTTAATTGAGACAGAGTCTCACTCTGTCACCCTGGGCAGAGTGCAGGGGCATCGTAGGTCACAGCAACCTCAAACTCCTGGACTCAGGCTGTCCTCCTGCCTCAGCCTTCTGAGTAGCTGGGATCACAGGCACCTACTATAATGCCCAGCTGAATAACTACTCTTTTAAAAAGCATTTTCATTCATTGGGCATTATGTATTATACTATTTAAATATGATTTAATATTTGAACCTCTCATTTTTATTGAAATAATCTTAGCTTCAAAAATACATATAAAATCCAAGAGTCACAAGCCTCCTTCAGCACAGGGCTGGCATGTTATCAGCAAATACTTGTTGAATGAATGTCAGTATTTTAAATATATTAATTAAAATTTTCATTTGCTCATGGCCTTATCTCTTTAGAACTAGTTTAGGTTGATAAGCCTGAAGTAATTTTTGTGTGTTAAGTCTCAATTTTCTCACGTAAACAGTCTTCAAAATTGTGGACAGCCTATTACCTAGTGACAGCCTATACCTAGGTGGCATAAAGTCACCTAGAACCTTGTTATTTTAGGATGGGGCATTGGTTCTCATCTAACAAGTAACAGGACATGGTGGTATTGGAATTTTTAGCCATAGAAATACAGTCCCAGTGCTCTCTTCTGTTTAAAAGCTTAAGCTTTTAGTTCATTCCATTAAAAACCCAGAAAACTTTCTTTGGGGGTTGTTCTTTGTCTAGCTATTTCTTTGCACAAATGGTTCTATTTTCATGCTAATTATCATCACCAACATTAATAAGGAAGATTGGTCTTAAAATATAGAGATAAAACTGGCTTCAGGTTCTCAAGATTGACAAGCGTTTTAATGGTGCCTTTCAACAGCTTAATGAATGAAGTGGTCCATACTTCTCCAACCATAGGAAGCAATGTTGAAGAGATAGTTGTAAAGAATACTCATTTTCTTATGTGGGATATTGGTGGTCAAGAGTCCCTGCGGTCATCCTGGAACACGTATTACTCAAACACAGAGGTATGCTGAGATTACTCTTAAATTTAAATGAGAAGAACCAAAGAGTAAGCACGGAAAATAGGCTGCCGTGAAGGCATCTTGACAGTTGTCTTGTAATAAGTTCCTTTTTGGCAAGGAATTTGGGTTTTCAAGTAAAAGGCAAGTAGAATTGTTATGAAAGCTGTTATTATGCTGCGTATTAGTTGAGTGGTTACTGTTGGTCAGGCTCTCTCGGTTCATCCTCACAATAATAACTCATCTCCCGTGTTGTAGAAATCTGACACAAAAAGAAATTATGTACTTTTTCCCAAGTTCTCATAACTTTATAACAAGCCTGATTGGGTGAGGAGAAAAATACTTTAAGCATAATTTAATAAACTGTTTCAAATAACGTGAACTGAACATTGAAAATTTTGGTTAGATTGCATTTTAATTTCTAAAAACGGATTTGCTGGTCCTCCCCCAGCGCGCTCCGTCACGCTGCTGCTTTTGTTTCTTCTTCCTGGCATTTGTTTTTTAAGACCGCAGAGTTCTGTTGAAAGGTTTATTTCTAAGAATGCTGGTGTACCATTGCTTCAGTTTCATTTCTCTTTGCAAAGAGGTACACTTACCCAATTTTTTCTAAAATGATACTTTTTAAAAATTGGAGTTTGTGGGAGGACAGAGGGGGAAAGGGATATAAGGATTTTTGGTCAAAAAAGAAAGGATTTCTTTTCTTTTTAAAGAAAAAACATATATCCTAGATTTATATGGTAATAGCTTATGTATATGTGTATAAGTAGGAAACTAGACAGTATGTCATAGATAATTTAGCAATTGTGGTAGCAATTAATTGTTTTCTTGTGGGGACAGAAGGCGGTGGTAAGCAAATCGTCAGGTTGTAGGGCACATTTGTACAGCAAAATAACATTCTAAAGCTAGAATATGCTAGAGTAAGGGAAGAACATCATTTTAGCATATGATTTATTTAAATAGCCTAGCTATTGGTATTTTTTTAAAGCTCGCAACTCAATTTGTAAACAGAGTATTTATCTTTGATGCACTGGTCAAAGTTGATTCTAGAAGACTCAGTATGGGTCCAGAAAGAATGTTTTACTAATGTTATTTGCATGCACTATCTTTTAATAAGCTATTTTTACAAGAATATGAAAATCACTCTAAAGATCAAAGGCCTTTATTGCCGCCCACCAGCATAGCCCAGAGCATCTGCAACCTTAGGCTATGGGTAGAGCTCCTGTCTGTGTGGTTTTCCACCAATTACTTTGTTCACCCTTGGTGTCTTGCTTTTGAAAATTCTTTAGGCTCGGCGCCT
>NW_003852414.1:14823203-14825485 GCF_000181295.1 Otolemur garnettii | reverse complement strand
CGAACCCGCCACCTTAGGTGTACGTGGCTGGCGCCTTAGCTGGTTGAGCTATAGGCGCCGAGCCCCCTTTTTGTTTTCTAAGTCTACTTGGCTTGCTTTGAGAATACCCGTTTTCATATACATCTTTGCCAACCAATTTCTCGAGTTCTCCTGGCTGTCCTGCCTTTAGTGAAATTCGCCTGGTATCTCCCTTTAGTGTGTTAGGGCACAAGTAGATGTATTTCAGTTTAGCACATTTTTTCTTGAACATTTATTGTTGCTATTGTTTTGTAAAAATATCTTATTAGTTTTTTTACTGTTTGTTTTTCTTTCAGATAGGCATGAAAGTAAATAGTTATTACTTGTTTAAATCAGGGGTGCCACATTTTATTTTTCTGTGCCTCGCATAGGAAGAGTAAGAGTTGCCTTGGGCTGCACGTTAAATACATAGACACAAAACTGATGAGCAAAACAAGTTCTGGGCGTACTTTTTGGGTATCAGATAACCACAGATAAGCAAAATCATCTTCAAATCAGCATGTGGCCTGCGGGCAGGTTGGACACCATTGGTTAAATGAATGCTAATACTTTGAAGTTTGAGCAAAAGAGTATTATTTAAGATAACACAAGTATATTTTTCATTAATTTTTATTACCAGCATTTGAAACAAATCTTAATATTATGTAGCATTATGTATTCAGGCAACAGTCTTTTTTTACGAAATAAACTTGAGTATGGTTTTTATTTATTGAAGTTGTAAGTTATCTTGTTAACATTTAGAGATTACTGCTTGATGTGAGTTTTACAGAAGCTCTTTATGATGAAAAAATAGTAGATGCTAAAATCATGCTGATGATCCCATATGAAGAAAGTATTTACTTCAGCTGAGTTATTTTATAGAAAGCTTTTTGAAGCCTCATTCAGTTTTCTTTCTTTTTGTCTTCTAGTTCATCATTCTTGTTGTTGATAGCATTGACAGGGAGCGACTAGCTATTACAAAAGAAGAATTATACAGAATGTTGGCTCATGAGGTAAATTTTGAAAGTAAATCTTTACAAAACAATGGAGTAACTGTTCTTTGGCTTTTTTTTTTTTACTGAGATTAATGTCGTTCGATATTGGTCATCCTCGCAATACAAGTCTATACGTTAAATTGACAAAAATCTTGATGTCAAAAATTTACATTCTTTTTTCCACACTTCAAGCTGACCTATTAATCTGTGCACTACTATTATTGCAGAGGTTTGTCAAAGTTAAAATTACATAAGCATGCCTGAAAAAGTCTGATAAAGTGAAGGAAAAGGAAAATTTATGTCTTTTCCCCAGGAGCTTACAATAACTAAAAGATCTTTAATGAATAATTGGAGGTCACTTAATTGCAAATATTCATATATATTGAAAGAGCACAATAAAGCACCTTCCTATGCTACTATTGAACATAGGATACGCAGGGTCTTACAAGACCTCACCCATCTAAGTTTCTACCCTTCTGTCTCAGGTATCCACTATCCTAAAAGTAGTGGTTATTATTCCCATGTACATTTTTATACTTTCTCTGTTGTTTTGTGTCTGAATTATACAGAACATTATTTTTATGGTCTTAAAACTTTGTATCATAATGTCATAATGTGCATGTCTTTCTCAACTTGCTTTTTTCTGGACAACATTGTGATTTACCCACGTTAGCACGTACAGCTGTAGTCTATTCCTTTAACAAGTATATGGCTTTCCGTGGTGTGAATATAGCACAGTTGATCTTTTTAATTTTTTATAGTATAAACTATGCTGAAATGCACATTAACCAATGCCCTTATATTATATAAAGACTGATAAGTATTGCCCAGCTCCTGTCTCCATTACTCTACTTTAAATTTTGAAGAAAGCGTAGTATTTGGCAACATACTACCTGCCATATTTGCCCATCAGAATATTGCTCAGATAGTTTTGAGTCAGTGTTTAAGATTCAGGCTTTCCTTTTAGTTTGACCACACTGGCCCATAAATAAAAAAATAACTTCTAATTAGTTATCTTCTGTTAATCTGTCTTTGTTAGAGTGAATCATATATCATGGTTATTTATGTATTTTTTCTTTGTTAAGATAGTGTTTCTCTCTGTTGCCCAGGCCGGTTGCTTGGGTCTCGTGGTCCAATCATAGCTTACTGCAACCTCATAAGTCCTATTCTCCTGGCTCAGCGCCTATAGCTCAACGGCTAAGGCGCCAGCCACGTACACCTAAGGTGGTGGGTTCGAATCCCCAGCCCGGACCCGCCAAACAACAATGACGGCTGCAACCAAAAAATAGC
>NW_003852414.1:14802603-14821798 GCF_000181295.1 Otolemur garnettii | reverse complement strand
GGGCTGGGGATTCGAACCCGCCACCTTAGGTGTACGTGGCTGGCGCCTTAGCCGGTTGAGCTATAGGCGCCGAGCCGATTTTACATTTTCTACAAGAACTTAAACCTAAGCTCTCAGCTCTCCATTTGCGTACTCTCTTTTATTACTAGGAGTCCTTTTGGAAGACTACTACCAGACAATACAGACTTGAGACCAACACCACTATTATAGTCTTTTGTTCCTAGTAATTTGACTATGGATATTAGGCCAAGGAGAATCCACTTTGTTATATATGGATTACCTTGTTTGTATCAAAGAACTAACCAGTTTATCCTCAATTCAACCAAACTTTCTCAGTTTTTCTTATAATATTTCTCAGAAATAGCTGGCAATGTAATAGCTATGTGTAGACCTTTTAAGAGTGGGTCAAAAGCATTCCATTCCTTAGAATTTAGGGGGGTTTAGGTAAAGTTCTTGCTATCTTTCCATGGTTGTTTTTGTTCATTTTAAAGAGGGAGGGGGCAAGTACTTGGCAATCTTGATGGCAAAACTGTCAAAGTTGTGTCTTGAAGAAGGGACTGAAGCAGTTTCCCACGTTAGGCCACTGGTGAAGATCATTTTATTTAAGTGAACCTTCCATTTAAAAATTCCTCTTAGCATGTTGTTTTACTATTGACACTATGGTATATAAATAACGATTATGGTACCAACCTTTGGGTAAGACTTAATAATGTTTTCAATGTTTAAGGTTTTTAAATTTGATAATGCTTCTGTTTTTGTTCAGGTTATGCCAAGGTCTCGAGTGGATGACCTCCCGGATTGGTGTGAGATAACTTTTTTGCTTGAAAGAGACTGCTCTATTTATTCTGTGACATGAACATTTTTTCCTAGTACCTTTGGCTGCTAAGGCAGCAGCATGTTTAATTTATAACAACACAAACCTCTGAGCAACACTTGAATCAAGTGCAGCTGAACTGGAACATAAAAGATTTTTTTCTTCACTTTTTTTAATGCACTAATCTTCAGTTGGATGAACATAATGTATAACTATGTTTTCAGCAACAGAATTCTTCTTTTTATTCTAATTATTCAGTGACTGCCTTGTAAGAAATGTTTGTCATATTTTTAATGTTTTCGGAAGTATTGTAACCTTAATGACCAATTTCTTTCAATTCTTGACCACCATTCCCTCCTGGCCAGGTACTTACTAGCTCAGTAGAATAGTAGTGGAAATCACCAGGTACTGCTTGCAGACTTCTCCAGCACTAAATATTTGCTCCTTCTATACACCATTCATCTGTTGGACAGAACTTACTATAAAGAAAGAAATCTACCTAGACTGAGGAAATATGTAAGGAAGAGCAATCAAGAGTACTTGCCTTTAAGCTTCTACACATTATTACAAGTTATGGAATAATTTTTTAAGTTGCTGTTAGCATGGGAATCAAATAGGCTGTTTATTTTTCTAAAGGAATTCAATTCATTTTTCTGCCTTCAGCGTCTGGTCAAACACTTATCAAGGTTAAATATTTATTTGAAAGCCCAGCTTCAATAATATTGGATAAGTCTGGTATTTCAAGAATGTCACATTATTCAGTGCATATAAAAACTACTGGAAGTTATTAAAACATACCAGCACTAAAAATAAGACACTTGGAAATATATTTTACTGTCAGTTTACCAACAACTTGATTACCAGTACAATTTCAACCTGTACTGTTTATAAGAGAAATCACATCTGCTTTGGGCAGCAACTAAAGCCGAAGTATGAATAGTACATTTTTTTTTTTCTTAAAATATAAAATGTGTCTGTCATAGCATTTTTACCACCAGCAGTGTATTACTTTAAGAACCCACGTGGCTTTTCTTGACTCTATCTTAAGATGTTATGTAATAGATTTGAAATAATTGCCATCTTTGTAGTTATGCCTCCAGCTCTAAGATTTTATAGGAAACTGCTGAATTTAATCCTAGCTTTTCACATATTAATAGGAGACTCAAAGTTGACGTTTTTAACAACTTACAAATTAACAAGTGATTAAAATGAAAAAGTCATTTTAGTAACTTTCAAAAGTAACCCATCAAAAGTTTACTTGATAGCATTAAAAGGTTTTTGAGGCAGTTTGTAACACAAACAATAAACAGTGTATACCTTAAATTAAGAGAGGAGACAGGTACTATAATTTCCATCCTGCTTATTCAGATGGATGATTCTTGCTAATGAAAGGGACAAAATGCTTACTTAACAGAATAGTGCTTCATTTGTGCAGTATTTTTTACTTTGGATCGAAAGTAAGATTCAGTGTTCATGACAGTATCACAGTATCTGTTCAAAAGTGATAGTTTGATTTTAGCATTTTTTATTTGTAAGTTGATTTAAGTTTTGCTCTGCTTTGAGTGTCTTTGATTTATTGTATTTAGTCAATTCAGTCAAACGTGGTAGCGTTTTTCCCATTTCTCTTCGGTGGTAGCAAAGCCTCACACTGAAAACTGGCCCGAGGAAAGCCTTCTGGACTTTAGGGAATAGTTGTTTACCTTTGTTTTGAACCTTTTTCTTAGTGATTCTGTACCAAGTAGAGGGTGAGTTTAGTTTAGCTTTTAATGTAACTCATAATCAAGAGCGTAAGAGAAAAGCAGACACAGTCAATGTGGACACTTTGTGGTGTGTGTGGAAGAGGTTGGGAGGGGGGTGGAATTAACAAAATGCCGTAACCTGAAGCGCACTTTGCCTGCATTTCTAGTTGGTTATATTGTTTACCATAAATACTGAGGATAAGTCTCCTAAGTCTGTCCTGAGAAAACGCGTATTTAGTATTCCTGTATTTGTTCTCATGAAATGATTATCTACCTTGTTGTATCTAAGATGGGTTGACTCAGTTTGCTTCTATCAAATTATATGGTTATTTTTTTATATTACCACATCAGCATTATATCGAAAGTGTTTTTAACAGTGGATTGTATTTTGTCAAATAACTACTAGTATAGACTCAAATTTACTATTTAGTTTTTCAAATACAATTTATTTTATTTTCTATATCTGTTTTTTAAAAATATTTTTATTAGTTTTGGGTTAGAAGTGATTTATGCTAGTTGTGTATTGAAGATCAAATTGGCATCCCAGGAGATTTTGTGCTGATGGGGAAAAGTTCAATTAGGAAATTCATGTAAGGCTTTTTAGAAGTATTTTTTTAGGTTTTCATTTCAATCTTTCCTGTTACAGTCCTATGAAAACTGATTATCCTTTACTCCAAGAGAATGTCTTGACCCAAGCATGTTATCTAATTTTAGAGGATTGATTCTGACATACATTACAAATCAACCAACTGTAAGATGTTGTCTGTTGAAAGGTAAATTTGTAATTAGTGCCTTTATTCCTATTTGAGATAAGCTCTTCAGACATCACGCTGACAGCTGATGAGCTGGGCATTGGAGTCTCACCTTCCCTGTCCATCGCTCACACGTTGCCCCTCAAAGTTTCTAGTCAGCGGGAAGCAAGGGAGGCGGCTCACATCCCCAGCAGGAGACTAATTCTGCCTTTTCTTTTTTTAATTTGAGGATAAAGAAATTAAATTTTAACTGAAATCTTTTTGGTACAACTAAAATGGAAAACTACCCTGCAGTTCAAACTTGGAATTTTTCTTAATTTTGAACACGTTCGGTTCTTCATCTTTAAACCCCTCATGTTCATTGAAGCCCTTTTGATAACTCCTTTAGAATTAGCAGGCGCCTTTATAAGGGAATAGGCTGTATATTTTTTATTAATGTAATATAATTGCTTACAACCTGGAGTATTAATATATATAACCTATTGAAAACTGAAGATTATGTAATTTTTGCTTTTAGTTTCTTGTATTAATATGCTTAAAGGTGTAATTACTTTTATATTCATTAGAGGAAAGATAGGAAATTCAAGTTTCATAACTAAAAATTTTTAATGACTACCATCCCTACAGCCATAGTCATTTTAGTTATGCATAATTTAACTTTTACTATCTGTAAAGGAAAAAATAGTTATTTTCCTATGGAAACAGTGAGTGGTACATATATAGGGAGTGTTGTAAACAGTATTCTCTGAAAAGCCATGGGAGTCACAAAGCAAAGGAATTTCAAAGAAAACAATAAAAGCTTTCTCTAAAAACATCTTTTTAGTATACTATCTTAGGACGAATTATAAACAGAATTACTTCTGATTGATTAATCCTGATTTAATCCTTAACTGTGTAAAATCGTATCAGTAGAAAAACATACTGATATGCCTGTGGATGGATGAATTTCTTTGGAATCTATCTTCAGTGACCAACTTTATGAGTCATAACTTCTCAGGTGTGGCTTTGGACTCAGAAAGTTTCACATCTAATTCAGTTGCAAGAATCGTTTACGTTTTGTTGGGGTAAAGTCAGTTCTGCGTACAGCATGTTAAATCTTGTATCTAGTAGAATGTTGTGCTGGTTCTCCAAAGAAGTGGATTTGAATCTAAATTTGGCATTTGTCAGTTGTCTCATTGACCTTGGACAGTTACTGTCCATGACTTTTTTTTCCTCATACTGAGAAACTTAAACCAGAGTTCTGTCACGTCTTTTGGTTTTAAAATTCTGAATTTTTATATACAGTCACTAAAATTTTTTAAAACCCCAAATATTAAGGAAATGCACTTAGTCTGAGGTTAAATTTATTTTTTTTTTCTGTCTTTGATTCCCACCTCTGTTGCTTCCTAGATCAGAATACTGTCATAAAACAGTAGGGAGAAAAGTTACCGGTTCGTACCTCCTGTTCCACTTTAATTGAACCAACAGCCAATGACAGTGCAAAAGAGAGAACAAGCCATATTGCTAAGAAAATGTTAAGCTGCTTATAAAGCACTCGTGTGTGTTAAGAATACTCTGCTAGAGAATTTACTTTGCTTATTTTCCCAGCTTTTACTAATCGGATGGAAGTGGTTAGTTAGCTCAGAATTACTGCCTTTTGGTGCCAACCCAAACTATAGTTCTCTTTATTGGAAGGACAGTGTAGCCAAGATGTCAGTATTTTACAAATGTCTGCATAAATCTAAAAGTGGTTTATATTTGCCGTTTTTAAGTAGTTTTTTATACTTATTTATTACTCTGAAGACTAAAATCCAAAAGCCAGGTCCCCAAGAAATTATATTTTAAGAATTCTAGGTGACCAAAGCTAAATAGAGGTCAATATAAAAAATAAATTCAGATACTCCATTTTAAATTTAAAGTAGAAAAGTATGTTCAACGGAACTGTGGTCAGCTTTAAATGTGAGAAATGTTAATGTAGAAGTTTGGAGCCATCTCTCGAAACAAAGTCAGAACACTTCAGAAGTAAAGACGAACTTGGAATGGGAGAGTCCTTGAAAGATATTAGGTAAGAAAGTATGTGAATGAAAGCAGTGAATTTCTCCTCCTTCCCCCAGGTGAGGCTTAAAAGTACTGGAAATTATAGTCTTGTTACAGAACTAGGTGTTATATGTTTTTTTGTTTGTTTGTTTGTTTGTTTTGACTGGGGCAGGGTTTGAACCCAGTACCTCTGGTATATGGGGCTGGCGCCCTACTCCTTTGAGCCACAGGCGCTGCCCATATGTTATTTTTAATGTGGCCAAAAGACTAAAGAATGATTAGATTTTTAGAATTTGGAACTGTAGTTATGTAGAGGCATCTTTTGCGTTTTTCAGTTTTTGGCGGGGGCTGGGTTTGATTCCGCCACCTCCAGGATATGGGGCCAGCGCCCTACTGTACTTTGACCCACAGGTGCCGCCCGATCTTTTGCATTTTTCAACCAGTCACCTACATATTCTACTAGCAATGGAGAAAGTGTAAACTGCGCTGTGCATAGCTTTTAGAATCCAAAAACTTAACAAAGTTTTAAAAGAATGGAAATGTTTTCCTGCTGCACCTGTAAAATTTTAATTAAAAAATTACCTCCGTTTTCAGTCCATAAGGTGCTTTGCTCAAGTTGTGGGATGTTGTACCATCCCATAAATACCCCTTCCCTTAGACTGTTTCAGATGTGCAAAATTTATAATGAAAGTATAGCATTCCTTGGAGGCTTTTTTTTCTTCTCTTGTTTAACACTAGCGGGGCTAACATGGTGTAGACATAGATCACATTCACATAAGGTTTTTATTAGAGCACACTGGCAAATTCTCGGTCAATATTTAATTAGTTTAATTAAGTAAAAGGAAAAAATCCTTGAATTTGGTTGACCCTTTTCTACTATGACTATGTTTCCATCAGTGTTGGTAAGGTATCAAATGACCTTCAGTTGACCTTGGCTGTATGTGATGTACTTGCATGTTTTAGCCCTGTTCATATGAGACTATAATCATTTTAATCTGCCTGCATTTTCCCTCAGGAAATTCAGGGACTCCGAAGCCCTTGTTTTATTCTCTTGGAGTAAACTGTTCAGTGTAGTTACAAAAACTTTTTGATTTCTAAAAAAATTACAGCTGCTATTTTGTGGAAAGTATGAAATAAAATGACGGTCATGATTTTCTTTTCCATTACGGAATAGTTATAACTTGTTTTCTGGTTCATCTATTCCACAGAGCATAGTTTTAAAAAAAAAATTAAGAAAAATAACAGAAACTCTACAGCCTTGGTCTGGCATATATTCTAATCCGAGTGTAATGATTATTATTGTACTTGGCTCTCTTGACGTAAATCAGTGCTCTAGAGCATTAAAGAGGAAGTAGCAGGCCCTGCATTCAGTATATTTCTTACCTCAGAATGTAAAGCTACTTCTGTGTGTCTGCATTCATCTTCATGTGCATTTCTTAAGATTTAAATACAAATTATTATCCCTCAAGCTTCAGCCTTCCTGCATAAGCTCTATAACAGTATCTTAATCAGCCTAGGGGAATAGAAGATGGTATTAATAAGGTCAAAATTATGAATTGGATCTCTCTGTGGGTTCTTTGGTATTGTACAGAGGGGGGAAAGGTGTTTCACGCCACAACCTGTGCTTCTGAACCCCAACCAAGCCTCTGAAATGTGTGCCATTGGTCCAATATAACAAGTATTAATGAAAAAAAATTAAAAGCAAACGAATTACTTAATGCATTCACTTCACTTTCTGAAAGTGGTTCAAAGCATGTTTTCCTAATGGTGGGGTTGTTTAAAAGACATGTTTTAATACTTCATTACTGTTATGAAATGCTTTTATATGTTGAGTTTAGGTTGCTGGTATTCATGATTTTTTATTTCTGCAATTATGTTATAACGAGTTGCTTGCATGCCTACTTACCCAAGTGAAAGGACGCTGTTTGCTCTGGAATGTTCACCTTCTAGACAGATTTTGGTTTGTTTGCAATCACGGTGCAATATAGTGTAACATTCATTTGTTCTCAGTCAACAGTTTTATTTTTGTCATAATAAATAATTACTTTTCCAATATAAAGTGAACTTAGTGTTTTCTTTGAAAGATAAGATGTGGAGGCTCGGCGCCTATAGCTCAACCGGTTAAGGCGCCAGCCACGTACACCTAAGGTGGCGGGTTCAAATCCCCAGCCCGGACCCGCCAAACAACAATGACGGCTGCAACCAAAAAATAGCCGGGCGTTGTGGCGGGCGCCTGTAGTCCCAGCTACTTGGGAGGCGGAGGCAGGAGACTCGCTTGAGCCCAGGAGTTGGAGGTTGCTGTGAGCTGTAATGCCACGGCACTCTACCCAGGGGGACAGCTTGAGGCTCTGTCTCAAAAAAAAAAAAAAAAAAAAAAAAGATGTGGAGCAGCGCCTGTGGCTCAGTGAGTAGGGCGCTGATCCCATATACCGAGAGTGGTGGGTTCAAACCCAGCCCCAGCCAAACTATAACAAAAAAATAGCCGAGTGTTGTGGTGGGCACCTGTAGTCCCAGCTACTCAGGGACCTGAGGCAAGAGAATCGCCTAAGCCCAGGAGTTGGAGGTTGCTGTGAGCTGTGTGACGTTGCCATGGCACTCTGCTGAGGGTGATAAAGTGAGACACTGTCTCTACAAAAAAAGAAACATAAAGTGTGCTTTAACAGTTTGGGTTATAAGTGATAGAAACCCACGTGCTACCAGAGAGGAGAATTTCATTATAACGAAGAGACAGTGGGAGCTCATGGAACCAAAGGTCAGGAATACAACCAGATTTCTAGAACAAACTAGGACCAGCCAGTGGAACACTGCGTGGAAACCAGTAAGAAGTTATCTTCTTCATAATCATGCCTTTCTCTAGACTAGATTTCTCTGTTTCGTGATCCACATGGCAGATAACATCCGAGTCTGGGAGAAGTCAGATTATTGGTAGGTTCTTAGGTACAACTCCATACTCCTCAGGGAAGTCATTAACCAGCCTACATTAGGTCCCTTATCACTGTGATTCAAACAGCTGGCCGGGTGGAAGGTGCATTTACCAGAAGAGAACCTCTGGAGTGGGGAGGCGGCCATATGGGGGAGTACTCCATGGTGGGATGTAATTGGGGTCACATACATGTGTATCTACTTATAAAAAAGTTGAGTGTAATCTAATGCAAAGAAAATTTTCATTATGTTTCTTACTTGCACATGGCGCTGCAAATTTTGTGTAGAGGGTTAGAAATTTCAATACCTCACAAGATTTCTGAGAGAAATCAGTAAGATTTCATCCTGCCTCTTTTTAAAAAATCAGCTGAATTTAAGAGTCATACCTGTTTTTTAAACAGCTTTGTGTAGGTGTAATTAACATATATTATACTGTATATGTTTAAAGTGTCTGATTTGAAGAGTTCGGGTATACACCCACCATCGTCACTACGTGCTGTTCCGTAGTACAGGAATGCCATGGTTTATCCAGGCACCTGCTCACAGACATGTCTCGCTGTTAGCTTACTGGTCAGTAAAGTGGCCTGCTGAGTCCACAGATGAGGTTCTGGACAACCTGGCTGAGTTGTGGAGATGGTCGTATCCCCTGGACTCTGGGGGAGAGCAGAGCAGGAGAGGCACCTCGGTGCTTGGTAACCCAGGTTTCTGGAGTAGGTGCGGGGTTTCATCCTTATCTGCCCTAGTCTAATAGTTTCCTCACCTTCCATGCCCAAATCACCTAGATAATAGCCAAAAAACACGATACTGATAATTTGGGAGGTGCAAACCCAAGGCATTAGGAGTAAGAAAGCAGAAGGGAGGCAGAAGAGAATGCGGGGGGGGGGGGGTAATAACAGTGATGTTCTGCCCAGCCGGGCACTGCTTCAGGATCACCCGGAAGAGGCACAGCAGGTGTGTGGTAAGGACGGGGCGGGGAGGGGAGGCTCCCCTCAGGCCCTAGTGTGGAGAAATGTCCTGCAGAATTCACAGGAGCGAAGAAGAGAGAATTAATTCATCTGCCTGCCTCTCTCCTATCTGACATGTCCCATTTGTCTAATTTCATCCCATGGGTCTTAACTCCCCCACACTTCTGGGTTGCTAGTGGCAACATGGAATGCCAGATCCCACCTGTGGGAGGGCATTTCATCCAGGTCGGGGAGTGGTGGGAAGGGACAAGGGACAGAAATTCTGGGCATGTGGCCGGTGAATGCCACAGGGAACCTGATTTGGTGTATATGGCCCCGGCCAATACAGTGCAATGTGGGTTTTCTTTCCAGAAGAGAAAAGCCGTAGTGATCGAAGATCTTTCCCCAAGGTTACATGCCAAATTCAAGATTTGGGACAATCTGGCTCTGGAAACTGTGGTAGACTAAGACAAAGAAAGACCTGGGGTTTTATAGTGGACAAAGGAGTCACTAAAGGGATGCAAGCTGGGGAGTCACATGACAGAGGTTTTTAACAAAGCTCCCATCCCCTACTGTGCCCCATCTTCTCAGGTCGTAGGTGGCCCCAGAGAGATTAGGGCATCCAAGACGGTATTTGGGGGGTTTGAGGAGTTTGATTTGGGCTTCAACACTGCCTCATAATCCCTGTCTTCATCTAAGCCTACACCTATCAAAAAGATGAGTTGGTCAGAAGCAGAATTTAGGTAGAGAAGCCAAAATGAGGGGAAGAGGAGATTGACCTAAAGGCCAGGGCCAAGAGGACCATCCATCTCTCTGTCACTGGCTTGAGGCTAAGGACCCTGTCATCTATTGATGGATCCTTTGGTTTTACCTGGGATGGTCAGCTCTCATGAGTCATAGACCACACTGATCACGTCTATTGTGGTCAGCGTTGGTGTGCACATGTAACCACATACGTCGTCCAGACTCATCACAAGGAAATTAAGACCACATTCAGCATTCCCACCTGTATGGATAGGACCTCTACCTGGACAGGTGGGTGTGCCGTTTGCCTCTGGCTCAGCTTCTCAGCCTCCTGCCCCATCCCAGCCTGGGATCGGCTGCACATCAACTCTGTGGGGTCCAGAACAACCTAGACAGGTGTGAGACCAGGTACTGTACCATCATGCCTGAGATTTTCCAGGGGATTTGGAAACCCAATGCTGTAGTTATCCTTGAGGACTGCAACTGAAAACAAATACAATTTGAGTTCTATAGTAACAAATAATCTATGCCCTCCAAAATGGGATTGGTTATCTTCTCCTTTCTAATTAAATCACCTTATTTTGGTAGATGACGTGTAACTCCAAAATCAAGGTACTTCATACCTTTTGTATTCTGTTTAAATCACAGGTGATCGGATTTGGGGATTCGTTCTGACACTGGATCTAGTTCCCATAGGAGATGAGAGAGAAGCCAAGTATGTATGGACAGTTTCTGTGGAGTTGGTGGATAGATGAGCCACAATCCACATTGTTTAAGGATGTACGAGAGGATCAAATAGATTGTCCTAAGGCAATACTAACAGCTACCTCTGTTGGGCATTCACATGCCAGTCTTTATACTAACTACTTTGTTAAAAGCATTAATATTCTGGGCACAGGTGGCTCACGCCTGTAATCCTAGCATTCTGGGAGGCAGAGGGAGGTGGATCGCCTGAGCTCAGGAGTTCAAGACCAGCCTGAGCAAGAGTGAGACCCCATCTCTACTAAAAATAGAAAAAAAACCAGCCAGATGTCATGGTGGATGCCTGTATTCCTAGTTACTAAAGAGGCAAGAGGATTGCACAAGCCCGAGAGTTTGAGGTTGCTGTGAGCTACAATGACACCATGACACTCTACCAAGGGTGACAAAGGGAGACTCTGTCTCCAAAAAAAAAAAAAAGAAACATTAAACTTATTTTTCTACAACCACATTTATTGATTTATTTCCTTGATAATTTATTTACTTTTGTGACAGAGTCTCGCTTTGTCACCCTGGGTAGAGTGCTGTGGCCTCATCACCTACAGCAACCTCAAACTTGTGGGCTCAAGCAATCCTCCTGCCTCAGCATCCCAAGTAGCTGGGAGGACAGGTGCCTGCCACCATGTCCAACTAGTTTTTCTACTTTTAGTAAACTTGGGATCTCACTTTTGTTCAGGCTGGTCTTAGACTCCTGGGCTCAAGCAGTCCACCCACCTTGGCCTCCCAGAGTGCTAGGATTACAGATGTGAGCCCCTGTGCCTGGCTTTCTACAACCACCTTATGGAGGTAAATGTATTTATTGCTATTTCAAACTGAGACAACAGAGCAGGGAAGTGACCTGTCCAATGTTGTAAGATTAGTAGGTGGCAGAGCCAGGATTCAAAACAGAGACATTTGATTCTTTTTTTTTTTTTTTTTTTTTTGAGACAGAGCCTCAAGCTGTCCCCCTGGGTAGAGTGCCATGGCATCACAGCTCACAGCAACTCCAACTCCTGGGCTCAAGCGAGTCTCCTGCCTCCGCCTCCCAAGTAACTGGGACCACAGGCGCCCGCCACAACGCCCAGCCATTTTTTGGTTGCAGCCGTCATTGTTGTTTGGCGGGTCCGGGCTGGGGATTCGAACCCGCCACCTTAGGTGTATGTGGCTGGCGCCTCAGCCGGTTGAGCTATAGGCGCCGAGCCGAGACATTTGATTCTTAAGGTGCTAAGTACCACGGAGAAAATTCAAGAAACTTCACCTCTGACTTCCTGTTCTCCCGTTATCCGAATGAAAGGGAAATGAAAGAATTTCTTCAAGATACGCTTTGCCCTAAAAGGAGATTCAAGGAATGCCTAGGCATAATGGAAGTCATTTGGCTTGCAAAGACAGTTTAGATTCAAAACAGGGGCCCTGTCTCTCAGAAGAGGGGGAGAGAAGGCTTAGGGAAAGATTTCCCAGTTAGAGGGAAAGTATTCCCTCTTCAGAGCTCAGTATTCCTGACTGAGCTAAATTGGCAGTCTAAATCCCTCTGAAAGCACAAGCAAATGAGAATGGTGACTCCTTTAAAATCTGTTTTTCTTTTAATTTCTTCCTCATCAATGTTATATAATTTCCTTTTTTGTGAATTTATAACTTAACATAAACTGCACAAAACAGTCTGTGCAATTTACAAATAAAGTGAACATCTGGACCCACCCACCAGTTGTTTTTAAAATTTCTCCCTAGAAATGGCCAGCTTCCTGTGGTGGTTATGGTTACCACCCTCATTCAAGAGTACTTGGGACTTTGTTACACCTCCAAGTGTTTCCCAGGGTGGGATTAGAACTATGATTGATCCTTCCCCAAACCAACAGAATGTCCCAATGTGGGCGTGTGTATTATTGTAACAAGAAGACGTCTGATAGGGGAAAAAGGCTTTGATATCCTTTATTTTCTGGAGCCTGTGGCATACAGATCGCCCATATCAGAGCTAATAAAGATAAAGAATCAAAACAATTCAGCCCTGATAAATGTTACCCAGCGAACTCCTCAGCAGCAGTGGATGTTAATGCCCATGAGTTATACCCTCCAGTGGACCTGAGGAATAAATACCCCTTTGTGGACTGGCCCTGTATTCTAGATGAGACTCCTTTGGTGAGAGCTTCCGCTAAGAGATAAGTCTTGGTGCGGTTTCTTAGGAGAGAATCTGATAACCCCCGCTTTTGAGAGGGAAGGAGCAATCTTGTCATCTACTCATGAAGGTAAGAAGAAAAAGGTTGCCAGGCAAAGTGGCTCAAGCCTGAATCATAGCCCTCTGGGAGGTCAAGGTGGATAGATTGCTTAACCTCAGTGTGAGGCCAGCCTGTTTCTAAAAATAGTTGGTCCATGTGGCAGGCACCTGTAGCTCTGCTACTCAGTGAGGCAAGAGGATCACTTGAACCCAGAAGTTTGAGGTTGCTGTGAGCTGTGATACCATAGCACTGTACCCAGGGTGACAGAGTGACTCTGTATTAAAAAAAAAAAAACCACCTTTTTGCTATAATCCCCACAGGTAAGCACAAAACTAATTTAAAACCAGTTTCAGATCAATGACAACTTCACATGAATGCCTGTGTCTCTGATAGTTGATCAGTGATAACTCCATGCTTCAGAAAGCCAGCCAGTCAATACCAGCGAGGGGCCAAGCTTCCACTCTGCAGGAATTTTCTAAGGAGCCTGAAACTTCCCAATCCCGAAGTTCCTTTCGAAACTGTCTATAAGATCCCCTCTGGTTTTGTTCATAGAGACTAACCCTTAATACCTCTCCCTGGACAGGCACGGTGCCTTTCTAATTTCCCCTGTGTCTGTGGTTGCTTTTGAATGTCCTAGTCTTTAATGTCTGGCTCCCAAAAGCGGGAAAAAAGGAGAGTGAAGGGGATAAAAATAAACTGACCCTAAAAATCCCCTGGAATTGACTTAAGGCAGAGGGAGGGAGAACCTGGCAAAAATCAGGTGAGGTTGAATGACACTGGCTGCCTGCATCATTATCTACACCTCTGTGATCAAAAGCTGGCATCAGTGACCTGAGAACAGGACCCCGATATTTGAAGGACAGGGTTCTTTCCATCCACCATGGCTCCCCAGCATGGCGTACAAGCACAAGCGGCTCTAGGAAGACATGGACAGCTGTGTTTGTATCTGATAAAGGACTGGCATCTAAAACAGGGGTTCTGGGGCTGGGACCAGAGAATTGGGGCAGGATGAGTAAAACAAGGACTGTGTGATACTGAAACTACATGGCATGAGATTGGGTAGTGTGTGGATAGGTGTGGACAGTGTGTGGATAGGTGTGGACAGTGTATAGATAGGTGACATTCCGCATTTGCCAAAACCCATAGAACTGTACAATGCTAAGACTGAGTCCTGATGCCACGAACTTTAGTTAACAATAGCTTAGCAGGACAGGTTACTTGATGGTGACAAATGTACCACAATAATGCAAGGTGTTAATAAGATAGGAGAAATTGTGGGGCTGGCAAGAGGGAGAAGGTGTGAACTCTGCATTTTCTGCTCAATTCATCTGTAAACCTAAAACTACTCTGAAAAATAAAGTCTAGTGATTTAAAAAACTTCTTGGGAAAAGTGGGGGTAGCCTTCCAATTGACAACAAATAATAAGAAAGCAAAAATTACTTTTCATAGGACTAGGAAGAAAAGAAGATAGTTCTTTCTGCAAAGATATTTTTTAAATCTGCACTGAGAGAATGCAGAGATCTGTGGTCAGTTATCCCAGAGGAAATTCCGGTTACTGTGATGAAACAGGTCGTGATCTTCCCCGAGGTTTTTCACCTTGGCGAGTGCCCCATGGAGTTGAATAAGCTAGAACACTAAAGGTCATCAGACACCACCAGAACCTCCCTCTAATGTGTAACCCACGACCAAGTCCCATTTTCCTCCCCCAGACTTCAGAATGTTCCTTCACTGTAGAACTCCTAGTGTAGCAGTGCAGGCAGTGTGCTGACCAGCTGCAGAGGACGCTGTTACTGTAGACCACAGTTGGATGGATTTTTCTTTCCCCAGGGGCACGGCTGTAGTATAAACTGCTGCCATATGTGGCCTCTTCCTTGGTCTTACGCACAGTCCACAGTTGTCTCCTTGCTCTCCATCATAGGCATTAGGTCCAGAGCAATCTTTCAAAAGCATAACTCTAATTATCTCTCTTTGCTTAAAACACTTCAAAGGTTTGCATGTAGTCCTGTAGTCTGGATGAGGGGACTCCAGGCTGCCCACAGAGGCTCCTCTTGTGTCAGTTCCCTCTTATTTTTTGCACTGTGGTCTTACTGAGATCTTAGTTCCATCAGAGCGCCATGCTTCCTTTCATTCTTTGTAAATTGCTCTTCCTGGACCATTCTTTCTGTCTGTTTCACGCAGATAACGCCTGCTTATCCTTTGAATGTCTGTTTAAAAACAATGACTCCTTCAGAGAAGTCAGCCCTCATCCCGGTACCAGATCAACTGTAGGGAGGCTTTACCTAACAAATACAAACAGTGTAACCTTAATTCCCTGCACCTTCCATGAACCTGAGGGTTCACTCAATTCTTTCTTATGTCTCCATACTTTTATAATTTTGTCTGACTCTGATGAACGTTTCATCCCAGGAGACTGTGAACACTCCGAGGGTAGGGACTGAGTCTTTTTCCTATAGCATTCACTTTTCAGCACCTATCACCGTGTTTAGCCCAGAGTAGGCGTGCCCCTAAATATTTGCTGAATGAATGAACAAATGAATGGGGAAAAGTTAGAATTACGAGGTGGTGTGGATTATAATGAAGCCTCTCTCAATAGCTGACATGTGATCTTAAGCAGAGCATATAAATATCTCTTGACCTCAGTTTCTTCTACTGAAAGATAACAAGATTGAAATAAATTATTTACTACCCCTTTCAGTGATGAAATTACTTGATCACACTCTGTTTCCTGATTTAAAAAATACAATGTTGTCAAGCACCCTGAAAAGCGAATGCTTTGTAAATGGAAATAGGGACCTAGCAGTTTATAATACTGTTTAACAAGAGGTCTACATTAGCTAAGACTTTTTTAAAAGGTGGAATGGAAAATTTATAATGTAAGCAATCATGGAGAAGACAGTTTGCAGGAAAACAGTGGCAACACAATATGAAGTCAGCAAATGAGTGGGTCTAGGGTTGCTTTCCTTTTCGTTTCCTTCTCATCCTTCTGCTTTCTCCTCTTTCCTCGCTCTTCTTTCCTTCCCCCTTTTTTCTCTTTCCTGTTCTTTCCCTCCTCCGTCTCCTTGTCCTTCATTTCTCATCTTCTCTTTCTCTCTCTGGTTTTTCCCTCTTTCTTGCTATGTGCAAAAGGGAAAGCTGAGAGTCTCGCCCTTCTCTTCTCTTCCTCATCATTTGGTCATTTGGCTTTTAACAAAGAACTCCAAAGGAGTATAAAATCGGAAGAGAAGCACAGGTGAATGCTGTTTTATTATTATTTTTATTATTGTTGTTGTTGTTTCGGGTTCATTGAGGGTACAAGAATTAGGTTACTCTGTTTGCATTTGTTAAGTAAAGTCTTCTTTACAGTTGTGTCCTCCCCACAAGATGTGTGCCATACACCATAACCCCCCATCCCACTCCCTCTTCCCCTCTCCTCACTCCCCTGTTCCCCTTCTTGAATTCATATGAGCTTTTCTTTTATGAGGGTGCATTAGATCATCTACTGCCTTCATATTAGAATTGAGTACATTGGAGTCTTCTCTATTCTTGTGATACTATACTAAGAAGAATGTGTTCCAGCTCCATCCAGGTTAATAGAAAAGATGTAAAGTCTCCGTCTTTTTAAATGGCCAAATAGTATTCCATGGTATATGTAGACCACAGCTTATTAATCCCTTCCTGGGTTGTTAGGCATTTAGGTTGTTTCTACATTTCCAGGATTGTAAATTGAGCTGTGATAAAGAATCCAGTGCAAATGTCCTTATGATAAGATTTTTTTTTCTTCTGGGTAAATGCCTAGTAATAGCATTGCAGAATCAAATGGGAGGTCTAATTTGAGTTCTTTGAGGATTCTCTGCGTATCCTTCCAAAAAGGTTGTATTAGTTTGTAGTCCCAGTGAATGTTGTTTTTTAAGAATCTCATGCTCGGCTCGGCGCCTATAGCTCAACCGGCTAAGGCGCCAGCCACGTACACCTAAGGTGGCGGGTTTGAATCCCCAACCCGGGCCCACCAAACAACAATAATGGCTGCAACCAAAAAATGGCCGGGCGTTGTGGCGGGCGCCTGTGGTCCCAGCTACTTGGGAGGCTGAGGCAGGAGACTTGCTTGAGCCCAGGAGTTGGAGGTTGCTGTGAGCTGTAATGCCACGGCACTCTGCCCAGGGGGACAGCTTGAGGCTCTGTCTCAAAAAAAAAAAAAAAAGAATCTCATGCTCTACTGACTGAAGCTGGCTGGCTGGACTAAACACTGGTTTTTATAAAGGGCTTTTCCAGGCGGGGCATGGTGGCTCATGGCTGTAATCCTACCACTCTGGGAGGCTCCCGGGTGGAGGATCCCTTGACCTTAGGAGTTTGAGACCAGCTTGAGCAAAGGGAGACCCCTGTCCCGACTATAAATAGAAAAATTAGCTGGGCCTTGTGGCAGATGTCTGTACTTTCAGCTATTCTGGAGGCTGAAGTGGGAGGATCCCTTGAACCCTAGAGTTGGAGGTTGCTGTGAGCTACAGCTGATGCCAGGGCACTCCAGCCTGGAGCAACAAACAGGGTGAAACTCTGTCTCCAATAAAAATGTGCTTTTCACAATGTGATTTTCTTCTCTATGATGAAATCTGATTCAGTGGCATGGAGAAAAATGTACAACTTGTCACTACTCCCTCCTCCCCTTTACAAACAGAATATCTCCTTTTATTTATTTTAAGCTTCAGGGGCCCACATTATTTTCTAGCCAGTTAGTATGTGTCCTGTAGATGGCAGAATAGGATTTCATTTCATGCTTGTGACTCTTGACCATTTAGTGGAATATTTCCTATTGCAAAAAGTTTATAGCTATTTGGTAACTGAATACATGTTTAAATTTCTTTTGTGCAGGTAGCATCTTACCAATTCAAAGTCACAGGAAGGATGGGCTAAGGTACATTAGTAAAAAAATCTAAATAATACAATTTTTAAAAAAATATTTTATTTTTAAAAATTTAAAATGTTTGCTGGCCTGATGTTTCTATACTGTTGCTAGTTATCATACCAAAATTTAGTTCCCATTAGACTGGATTTAATGGGTAGATAAGACTTGTTAATTGACTTTTTTTGGGGGGGAGAAGCAATGTCTCATTTTGTCACTCTTGGGAGATAGAGTGCAGTGCTGTCATAGCTCACAGCAACCTCAAACTCATGGGTTCAAGTGATTCTCTTGCCTCAGCCTCCCAAGTAGCTGGGATTACAGGTGCCTGCCACAAAGCCTGGCTATTTTTTAGAGATGGGGGTCTCGCTCTGGCTCAGGCTGGTCTCGAACTCCTGAGCTCAGGCAATGCACCTGCCTTGGCCTCTCAGGGTGCTAGGATTACAGGTGTGAGCCCCTGCGCCTGGCCTACCTGACATTTATGAATGTCAGCTCATTTATGAATGTCAACTCAATGAATGTTGCTGGAATCCTTGAAAGTTATTTTGTTATATAGGTGAAATATGCGGTTACATTTGCCCCTATGTTGCAAATTTGTTTACTGACTTTTTTCTCCCCATAGAAATGTGAAAAATACACTTTAGAATAGACTTGATTTAGTTACTATGTAGTTTATATCAGTCACATCTGAAAGATGGGATTTCTATCAGTTTTCTTACACAGTCATCATTTATTTCTAAGAGTTTATGATAGTATGAAGTATCATCTCTGACTATAGTTGCTATTGGGATCTGTTAGTTTTCTTCCATCTCTCAACAACCTGTTCTGCCAAGGCATAAGTTTTCCGTGTAACAGATGCTAGAAAATACTTAAGAATTGGATTTGAATTCAGGTCACACAACTTTGATCTGAAACATCTAAGGAGATGTACCCCAGAGTTGAAATTTAACCCTGCTTCCCAAAAGGGATCACCTCCCACAAAAAGAACTTGGATCTCATGGTTTTTTTAGCCACTAATATGAGACTGAAGTAACAAAGACTAAGTCCTGAATTGTGGAGTTACCTAGATTGAGGTCTGAGGTGTGTATACTTTGTTTTAGGAAACAGACAAAAGTAATGATGTGCTTTCTCAGCCTCTGATCATTTTGCCTCAGACTGAATGATAGCATCATGCTCTGTGTAACAATGTTTCAGTCAACAATAGATGACATAGACAGGATGGTCCCATAAAACTATAATGGTGCTAAAAACAAATTCCGATTGCCTAGAGACATCATGGCCAATGTAATCTCATAGTGCAAAGTATTATTATTATTATTTTATTTTGAGACAGAGCCTCAAGCTATCCCCTTGGGTAGAGTGCTCTGGCATCACAGCTCACAGCAACCTCCAACTCCTGGGCTCAAGCAAGTCTCCTGCCTCAGCCTCCCAAGTAGCTGGGACCAC
>NW_003852414.1:14792946-14802509 GCF_000181295.1 Otolemur garnettii | reverse complement strand
CGAACCCGCCACCTTAGGTGTATGTGGCTGGTGCCTTAGCCGCTTGAGCCACAGGCGCCGAGCCGTGTGCAAAGTATTATTCACATGTTTGTGGTGATGCCACTGAAAATAGACCTGCAATAGCAGACCTATAAATGTGTAGCTCACAGAATTATATACAGTACATAATACTTGATAATGGTAACATACGGCTGTGTTTCTAGCTTATGTACTTACTATATGATACTTTTTATTGGTTCTGGAGGCTGCGAAGTTCAAAAGCATGGTGCTGGTGTTTTGTGAAGACCTTCCGACTGTGTCATGACATGGCCAGATGTCATGAGGTCAGGCAGAAGGACAGAACAAGTACAAGAGAGTCAGAGAGAGTCTGCTTTTATAACAAAGCTGCTCCCTTGACCATGAACCCACTTCCTGGATAGCAACATTAATCCATCAGGAGGGCTGAGCCTGTGTTAACCCAGCAATCTATTCATGAGCTCAAAGGGATTAAGTTTCCAACCTAAGAGCTTTTGAGGGATGCATCCAAGTCCTGATTGCTATGGCTTTTAAGAGAAGCTTGCCAAGGAATCTGGAGCCAAGGCGAGGTTCAGAGGGAGAGGCTGTGATGATTGATGAGCTGTTTTCTGTCATGGCAGAAGAACTGGGGGTACAGCAGATGCACCAGGTGTTTGCCTTCTCTGCTAGGCTCTGCCTGTCATATCAGTGGAATTTTAAGTTCATTTCTTCAAAGGAATTTAGCAATGCTGCGTTTAGACTGCAGAATTAGATTCCTCCATTCAGAGGTCATTTCAGGCCGATTCTACTAATAGGTTAGGCCAGAGATGAGCAATTTCAAATTTCTAATCTCTTTCTGCCTTTCAAAACGCTTTGCCAGGTTTTTCTGCAGTTGTACAATTTTTTTTTTCCCCAGCTGGCAGGAATTACCTGCGGTATTACCTGAGACAAATATTTTATCACACATTTTAAGAATCAGCAACACCGATTCTTTTCAACTGGGGGCCTTTATTCATTAATTTCAACAGCAGCTAGTGTGCAGCCTGACACTTTATTAGCTACAGGAGTTTCCGGGAGTTTCTGGATTTGAACTTCTCCAAAATTACTTTGTTGAATGGATCTTCCGTGTGCTCTCACTATAGCCAACTTTTATTCTAGGCAACAGGGACCAAAACAAAGTTCCCACATGTAGGAGCTTCCATTTTAGCAGGAAGAGTAAGTGAGTAAATATAGTGCATAATACCTGCGATGCATACTATAGAGAAAAGTAGGGTAAGTGAAAGGCTGTTCAGGGAAGATATCTCTGTGGATTTTCAGCATTTTGAGCAGAGATGGATGGACTGAGGGAGTGATGACATGAAGACTCATAGGAAGGGTGCAGACAGTAACAAAGGCAAAAGTCGTGAGTCTCACATAAGTCAAAAAGGCGTGAGGTTTCCTCAAGGCAAAGGTCTTCAGGCTTGGACTTGGTGAGGGTGATGACCAATCAACAGGCTGCATGACTCAAGTCCATTGGAGGTGTCGCCAGATACCAGGTCATAGTAAGGACTTTGGACTTGATTCAAAGTGTTTGCAGAGACACTGATTTTAGAGAGTTGTAAACAGGAGAGTGATGTAACCTCAATTTGTTTTAAAATACTCTCTGTGACAGAGCATAGGCGAGGGAGAAAACTACAGTAAAACACAGAGACCAGAGAATAAAACTCTTCTGTAAAGAGTTAGAAAAATTATTATAAAACTACACATTTTTGTAGCTTCATAAGCAACTCTATTAATTTTCTTTCTTTCTTTTTTTTTTTTTTTTTTGAGACAGAGCCTCAAGCTGTCCCCCTGGGTAGAGTGCTATGGCATCAAAGCTCACAGCAACCTCCAACTCCTGGGCTCAAGCGAGTCTCTTGCCTCTGCCTCCCAAGTAGCTGCGACCACAGGTGTCCTCCACAATGCCTGGCTATTTTTTGGTTGCAGCCGTCATTGTTGTTTGGCGGGCCCGGGCTGGATTCGAACCCGCCACCTTAGGTGTATGTGGCTGGCACCTTAGCCGCTTGAGCTACAGGCGCCGAGCCTATTGTTAGAGATTAAAACTTCCTTTACTCTAAGAAATTCCAAACTAGTTAACTTCTGTCTGGTGTTGCCTAATGTAACTCAAATATGTATATGTCCTGAGACATTTTAGCATTTAAAAGCCAATGATTTCTTAATTTAGTTGTTAAGACACACAAAAGAAACACCCAGGCCACATTTGCCAGACTTGACACAAACCCTGCAATGCTGCTTGATTTGAAGTTACTACTGGCACGAGAAAATATGCCTGGACCTCAGGGATATGCCTACATCTGAGGTTTGAAGGTCTAGTTTGAGTGGAAGTTTCAAGCTAGATAAGGTGGTGAAGAAAGAATATTGTTATATATACAAACAGATTTGAGTATATTAATAATATTATTTAACCTTCAAGTTGGAAATAAAAAGAGAAGATTTGCTCATAGTGATAGTTTGTCATCAGTGGTGTTTGCCATTATTTCTGGTTCTTCCCTCTTCTGGACACACAGAAATATTGAACTTCCTGACCCCTTGTGGTTGGGAAGCCATGTAAGCAGTTCTGAAAATGTGTTGACAGTGGAAACAATATCTGTCACTGCTGGGCCAACTCTTTAATTGGAGTGTAACACCTTCCAGAACGCTCTGTTTTTGCTGGCGTGATGACCAACATTTGGGTTAGTGTTCCTCAGCCAGCCAGAGTCTCTGAGTGACAAGAAGCAAATTCTCCCTATTCCTCCACCCGAGTCTCATCATCCCAGCTGCAAAGGACACGTAGCACGAGTAGAAGTTGAATCTTGGTAGTTTTATACCACTTAAAACCTAAGGTGGTTTGTTACTGAGTATAACCTAGCCCCTGATGTAGGCAACAGAGTTCCCTAGGAGTAGAAATGTCATCTAAATGGCATGGCTAATAAATCACCATGCTTTCACTCAAATTTGCTAATAGGCCATTTCATTTAACCAATAGGCCATTTCATTTTATTGACAGTGCAATATCAGATGGAATTAAAAAAAACGTAGCAACTCCTATTAAGAAATTAACTGGGGTAGATGGGTGGAGGGAGGGTGATTGGAGGGATCACCTCTATGGTTTCTCTCCCAAGGGTACAAGTGAATCTTTCCAAAAGGAGAACACAAGAACTAAGAAAATGACATGAAGACTATGTTAACCAGTTTGATGAAAATATTTCAAATTGTATATGAAAACACCACACTGTACTGCACGACTGTATTAATGTACACAGCTCTCATTTAATTTAAAAAAAGAGAGAAGAAAAAAAGAAATTAATTGTTAATGGTAGACAAGGGATATTTGTATGTTGAACTTGAATCCCAAAACAATAAAAAATAAAATGAAGGACTCATGAGAAAAAGGAAGATGAAGGACATATTTATGTTCTTGCTGCATTTCAGTATTTGTATTAATTTTTATTTATAAATTATTCATAGTACTAAAATTTATTAAACATAAATTCCTGCTTTTTAAGGTATGATTTTTAAAAAATTACCTAGGAAATATATATTATATACAACATACGTAGCATAGCACCAGGTATCTGCAGACAGGCTATCCTTCCTACTTTTTAGATGACTGCACATAAGGGACCTACTGTAGGTTTTATTTATTGATTCTTCACCATCTTCCATCATCTATGGCCATAGTCAGACATCCATATTGAAACCTCATGAATTCCAAGCCTGGGGTTCTAAAACCTACCTGATTCTCAGCACTCAAGTGATCTTTCTTGGCCTAACCTTGAGAAAAAAAAACCTTCAACAAACTAAAAGCGTAGAAATAAGATAACCCAAAATAAGTTAGCTTGGAACCAAAGCTGTGTAAGCAGCCTGGGATGACTCCTGCTTCTTCACATTCCGGCCCTTGTGTCATCTCTTCTCCTTGAGTGTGGACTGGACTTAGCGATTCACTTCTAATGAATAGAATATGACAGATGACAAATAAGGCTGTCACTTCTGAGATTAGGATCCAAAAGACAGTGGCGCCCATTCCTGGCTCTTCTCTCGTTATCTCGCTCGCTTGCTCTAAGGGATGCCAGCTGCTTAATGGAAAGATAGTTGTGCAAAGAACTGAGAAAGTGCCCTGACCCTCAGCCAGGGAGGAACTGAGGCCTTTGCAGTCCACAGCTGGTGAGGAACCAAAGCCTGCCACGTGATTGTGCTTGGACGTGAGTCATCCCCCCAACTGACCTTCCAAGGTGTCCCCATCATCCGCGACAGCAGAACTCGCAACCTCAGCAAAGACCTTGAGCTAGAGGTGCGCAGCCAAATTCCTGACCCACAGAAACGGTGAGATAATAAACGCTTGCCGTTTCACGCTGCTACATTTGGAGGTAATGGATGTAGAAATAAATAAATAATACAGTATCTTAAGTACACCCTGGAGTGCAACGCCAAAGATATAAATGCAAAGCTCTGAGTTTCTGGGAACATATTTTATAATAAGTGTCCCTGCTAAATTCAGCCACCCATAAGGAAATAGTCCTTTTAGCTAAACATCAAGACCATGTTTTGAAAAGCAGAACTGCTTGGTAACTGTGGTAGAGACTGTTCCCACCCACCCATGCCCAGGCCCTTCTCTGCACTTCTTTTCATGGTCTTTCCAGCTGGAGTGGCCGTGTGACCAGCTCTGTCCCCTGCACCGTAAGTGGTAGTAAACTATTTTACACCTGGGTTGATTTCTTCCCCCTATATTCTGGCTAAACTTTAAACTGGAAGATGATGGGACCCCCCCCCCCCCACTAGATGGAAGAGTCATATGACAAGATGGAGAAATGAATTCGTGTTCTTTTAAGCGCTAAGATTTCCGGTTTTGTTTGTTACCATAATGTAAACGTGGTGCCTTGGCTAGTCTCTCCAGCCATGGTCACAGTGCAAAGGACGTTGGAATATTAATGTGTGGGCATTCTGACCATTTTCTTATCTAGGGACACGGTATCACCAGTCCAATTTTTTTTTTTTTTTTTTTTGAGACAGAGCCTCAAGCTGTCCCCCTGGGTAGAGTGCTGTGGCATTACAGCTCACAGCAACCTCCAACTCCTGGGCTCAAGCGAGTCTCCTGCCTCCGCCTCCCAAGTAGCTGGGACCACAGGCGCCCGCCACAACGCCCGGCCATTTTTTTTGGTTGCAGCCGTCATTGTTGTTTGGTGGGTCCGGGCTGGGGATTCGAACCGGCCACCTTAGGTGTACGTGGCTGGCGCCTTAGCCGGTTGAGCCATAGGCGCCGAGCCCACCAGTCCAATTTGCATAGGTGAGTTCTCTGTCCATTTTCATTATTCCCCTTTGTGAAAAGACTTTTCTCCTCCTCCACAGTGGTCTGGTTGCACAGTCCAGGGGACCTGTGTAATTGTGCCCGTGGAAATCACGGCTACTTGCAGGTTCTCCTAATCGGCCATCTAACTCCGATGACCAGTTTATTTATTTAGAGACTTCTGTAGTTTTAGTATTATTCTCCCCCTTCAGCTCTTTAGAAAACGACAGATGGGGAAAGTATGTGCTTTAATAAGGAACCATGTACTTTAATAAAAACTGGCTGAGCATAGTGGCTCAGGCCTGTAATCCCAGCACTTTGAGGACTGCTTGAGGCTGAGTTCAAGACCAGCCTGGGCAACATATTGAGACACCCTACCATCTTTACAGAAAAAAAAAAAAAAAAAAAAAAAAAAAAAAAAAGGAGGGCGGCGTCTCTGGCTCAAAGGAGTAGGGTGCCGGCCCCATGTGCTGGAGGTGGCAGGTTCAAATCCAGCCCTGGCCAAAAACTAAAAAAAAAAAGGAATAGTAGCAATTGCTTGTAGTCCCAGCTACTACAGGCTGAGGCAGGAGGATTGCTTGAGCCTGGGAGTTTGAAGGCTTAAGGTAGCAGTGAGCTATGGTGACACCACTGCACTACAGCCTGGTCAACAGGGTGAGGCGCTGTCTCAACAAAACCAAAACCCAAATCAAACCACCCCAAATAGAACTTTTTAGTCTTGATGACCAGTGTGGAAACAGCACAGTTCATAAGCTGGATCTTCTGGTTTCACTCTTGCCTTTTAAGCCACCCCTGCACCTGGGTGTCCTGACATGAGAACACTGACTGGAGGGGGGCTGGGAAATCCCTAGGGAGTCAGGCTTCTAAGACAACAGTGTCCTGGTGCCAATTCCCACCCACCCAGTCCCAGTTCCCATCCCACTGGGTGATACCCACCCAGTGTATCAACATGCCTGGTTTCATTCATTCAGGTATTAATTGATTAATCCAACAAACATTTACTAAACGCTTTTTTAGTGTGCCAGGCCTGCCAGGGTTAGGGACAGAAAGATAAAGAAGACCTGGGTGCAGTTATCGTGGTAGGCCAGGGAGAAGACCCGCACTGAAAAATCATTACACGTGTGAAGAGCATTGCAGAGAAGACTCGGGAGCCACAGTGTGGGTGTGGGGGAAGGAGGTCTGTGTCAGGGATGCTGTGAGATGACTGGAGGTGATGGCCATGATCGTGACATTCAAGTTCAAACTGAAGGGTAAGCAGGAGGTAATTGGAGTGGACACAGAGAATGTTCAAGACCAAGAGAACTGCAAATGTGAAGCTGCTTTGGGGAGAAAACCCTGAATGAGTTGGAGGAACTGGAATAAGACCAGGATGGCTGGAGCCAGGTGAACCTTCCAGGACCTAACTTAGCCAACAGCATATATTTTTTGTTTGCTTTTGAGACAGTGTCTCACTCTGTCACCCAGGTAGAGTGCAGTGGCATCATCCTAGCTCACTGCAATCTCAAACTCCTGGGCTCAAATGATCCTCCTGCCTGAGCCTCATGAGTCACTGGACTACAGGCACATGCCACCACATCTAGCTAATTTTTTTATTGTTTGTAGAGACAGGTCTCTCTCTTGCTCAAGCTGGTCTTGAAATCCTGAGCTCAAGGGGATCCTTCTGCCTCAGCCTCCCATAGAGGTAGGATTACAAGCATGAGCCACCATGCTCAGCCAGATCACAGTCTCTTATTTTCTTATCAGGGAATGTTTGTAGAAGAGGCACTTCTTGACTAGAGATTTCCAAATTCAACAGGGAAAAGAAAAGCATTTTTTCCTTCCTCCCTTTAATTGGTCTCATATTATCCATGTTCCAAGAAATGAAGTTGATCAAATGCATTATTTTCATTCTTTAACCCCCAACCTGATCGTATTTGGTTCAAATTACTTATTCCTAGCTGATCAAATTATTTAGGATCATCTGTAACATATTAATATGTAGGAGAGCTGAGAGGTTAAATGCTCAAACTTTAAACAGTTGTAGAATAAATTCTGTAGTAAAAGTGATCAAAGGATTCGCTCAAAATCCTAACAAAAATATCACACGTGGGCGTCTCCTTGTTGACCTTGGAAACTCCCATTCTCAAACTTTAGTAAAAATACCACCTTTTCCTTAATTTCATCCCAGAAAATGGGAGAACCACCAAAATGTTTTGTCTGCACTACATACCTCTCTTTGCAGGTGGCTTGGCAAAGAGTTCAGTGGACTATTTTGTAACGATCTCTTTGCAAAAAACGAACCATGGAATAATACTAGAACATATTATTTGATGACAATTGGTAGCTGGCAAAACAACATGGCCTGAAACAAGGAGGCTGCCGGGTGCCATCAACCACGTCCTGGGTGGTTGATGGCACCTGGCATCCATCTCTCCCAAGAGAGATCTGGGGAATGACACTTTTTTCCCTGGGCTCAGCTGCGAGTCATGGCAGGACGCTCTGTACCGACAGCTCACTTATCAGGAAGTAGTACCGTTCATATCAATAATGCTGGCAATTAAGAGTCTATTAGGCCTGACTGAAAGTGAAGCATCAGAGGTGCTATACAATTTGAGAAGCAGAAACCACACGTGGAGGCTGATCATCGTGATGGGAGAGAGTAACGAAGATCCCAGGCAGAGTAAATGCAAGCTTTCATAAGCAAGAAGTAAGTTGTTGGGCAATTTCTTTCAAGATTGAATTCCATATAACCTTAGGGATATTTAAGCACGCTAGTCACACTGATGGAGTGTCCAAGGGGGTATGCCAGATGTCTGCATGTGTCAACTCACTGACAGTTCATCAGAGCCCTGTGAGACAGTATCAGTCTCATTGTCATCTTTCTGTATCAGTGTGATCTGACCTGAATAGACTACCAAGGCAGGGCCCTAGGATGGGCAACGTGAGGCTGGAAGTAGTGAAGAGAAGTGACCTTGACCTTGGACCTAAGCCTCAGGCCTCGGGTTCTCCTCCACCTGTCTCTTTTCTTATGCTAGTCCACGTTTCCAGCTCATCAACAGAAACACTAGGACTCAGGACCCTGAAGTCTTATAAAAAATAAGGAGCAGGAAATGGCATTTTATCACAAGGACATTTGCACTAGACTATTTATCACAGCTCGATTTACACTCATCAAATTATGGAAACAGCCTAAATGGCCACCAACCCAGGAATGGATTAACAAACTGTGATATATGTATACCACGGAATACTGTTCAGCCATTAAAAAAGATGGACACTTTACATCTTTTGTATTAACCTGGATAGAGGTGGAACATATTCTTCTTAGTAAAGCATCATAAGAATGGAGAACCAAGAATCCAATGTACTCAATTCTAATATGAAGCCAGTAGATGAGCTAATACACACCCTCATAAGAGAAAAACTCAATTCAAAGTGAGGGGCTAGGGAATGAGGGAGTAGAGAAAGGGGAGAGAGGCATGGGGTGCTCCCACTTAAGGGGCACAATGTTAGGGTGCATGGCACACTTCTTGGGGGTGAGACATAGTTATAAGAGGGACTCTAACAAATGCAAACACTGTAACCTAATTCTTTGTACCCTCCAATTAACCTGAAACAAACAAACAAACAAATAATAATGAGCAGGGCTGGTTTAATGTAAGAGAACTGGGTGCTCATCTGCATGAGTTATTAGAAAAGATGAGAAGCTTAGATGTCCCAGATATTTTCTGTTATCAGCCAATTGATGCTGAATTTCAGGGCCTTAAGCATTAGGTTCTAATCCCATCAATACACATTTTTCTGTCCTATTAAAATGCCGTAAGTTATATATATCTTTAAGCTTTAAATCAGTTCCAGTATTTGTAAGGGTGAATGAAAGGCAGGAAATGTGATTTTCCCAGGAAATAGGGGCATTATGAGGCTGCTTGATGGAAGAGGCTATAAGCAAGAAAGAGAATGAGCCCAAAGTGGGGGATATTATTTATACTAGAGTGTGAATGGTTTTCCCAGAAACTGCCTAACACAATGGTGGTTAGGGAGTTGGGAGTAAAGTGTGTGTGTGTGAGAGAGAGAGAGAGAGAGAGAGAGAGAGAGAATGTGTGTTTTTATTTGAACTGGACATGAGTATATACTTTTCTTTCTCATCAAATACTTGTTATACCAATTTCCAAGGTTATGTCTGTTCTCAACTTTAAGAGTTTGCCGGCTCGGCGCCTGTGGCTCAAGCGGCTAAGGCGCCAGCCACATACACCTAAGGTGGCGGGTTCGAATCCCCAGCCCGGGCCCG
>NW_003852414.1:14788086-14791558 GCF_000181295.1 Otolemur garnettii | reverse complement strand
GGTTGAGCTATAGGCGCCAAGCCGAAACATAAGTTCTTAATAAATATTTTTGATGATGCTTATTCTTTCTAATTTTCCTTCCCAAGCCTTTCCCCTAAATCTCTCCTCCATCAAACATCTCTCAAAAGCTTCTGTCTTTTCTTTCAGTTTCCTTCTAAGGCTGAGCTCATGATTCTAGGATTCTTGTATGTGTCAATCATCACAATAGACGTACTGAGGGTGGAAAGTAGGAAAATGAACAAGACGTGGTTTCTTTTCTCAGATTACAGCCTTGCCGAAGCGATAGGGCAGTCTAGTAAACCGTGGCATCAGGCAGAGTGAACAAGTGCTCTTACGTGTGTATCAAATGAGTCCGTGATGCGGGGAGAGAGAGGAGAACCACATTTCAATTCAAGAATGAAAAACCATGTGAGGAAGCTTTTCGGCCAGAGTGGCCTTTACATTAGATGTTGCATGAGGATGTTTTAAGATGAGGGACTCTGTGAGCAAAGGCACCGAGGCCAGAAAGCAAAGAATGAATCTGGAGCGTTAGAATAAATCTGTGAAGTCAGAATCTAGGCAGTTGAATTTGGAAATGCAGCCTGTGAGTCAGGGACAGAAGAACTAGCATAAGGTGGTCTTAAGGATCTGGGCATATATTTGACTGGTAACAAGAAGCCACGAAAAGTGAAGAAGAAAGATGAACAAAATCCCTCCCTCTCTTCTTCCCTCCCTCCCTCTCTCCTTCTCTTCCTTTCCTTCCTTCCTTCCTTCCCTCTCTCTCTCTCTCTTTCACTCTCTCTCTCACTCTCTCTCCTTATTCTATTTCCTCTCTTCTCTTCCTTCTATCTTCACCATGAATGAAAATGTTCCTTTCATTGATAGCAGTTGATCAGCCCTACTTTGCCATGCCCTTGACCTTAACACTAGACTTGCTCTATAACTCTCTCTGGGAAGGGAGTACTGAGTGTCCTCTGGGGAGGTTATTTACTATTCATTGTGATCTTAACTTACAATTACATATTCTAACTGGCAGATGCAAGGAGAATATTCTTTATAATTTATACTTTAATGACTTCAGCTTCTTCAGTGATTAGTTTTGAATAAACACCTCGTAGATCAAGTTTGGTTTATGTCAGATGTTGATAATATAAACCAGTTAGTGGATGTTTTTTTTTCTATTATCATAAAATAGGCATTCTTTTATGAGCTTCCTTTTTGAGTACTTGCATAATAAATCTATAATAAGCATAATTTTAAAGTAAGAATATATACGGGAACAAATACATTCTGAATGCATGAAAAATGGTGTGGTTTTCTGTGGAGACTACATAATTTCAAGGTGCTTATTATGCATAGGACTATATAAAGCCCCCCAACTCAGCTACATTCTTAAATCAAAAAAGTTCATTTCTAAGGAGAGTTCGGTCTTTTGCTTTTCCCGGAAACCAAGAACCGCCTTTATCCATATGCTTCTGCCTCCTCAGCAAGTCTCCTAACCTCCCTGAGTGTGTTTCCTCATCTGTAAAGCAGTGATTATAAAAGTTAGCTACCCTCTAGAAATGTAATCATTAAGGGTAATTATGTATACAAAGCGCTTGAATACGTCTGGCACACAGCTAATTTTGTGTTCCAGTAAATGTACTTCTCAGAATGCATTAAGCTATGTTTTTTTTTTTCTCGTCAATTTTCTTCACTTATTACCCCAGGGTCAATCTTTTTTTTTTTTTTTTACTTTACTATTAAGAGCAGTTTTAGGTTTACAGCAAATTTAAGCAGAAAGTGCAGAGTGTTCCCTAAAACTTCCATCCCAACCTATGCACAGCCTGGGCCACCATCGCATCCATGAGTATGGTGACATTCTTAACATTGATGAACCTAAGTGGACCCTTCCTTGTCACTCCAAGTCCATGGTTTATAGAGGTTCACTCTTGGTCTTGTACGTTCTATGGGTTTTGACAAATCCATCAAGACCTGCAGACACCATGAGACTATGACACAGCAGGGTTTCACTGCCCTGAAAGTGCTTTACCTGTTCAACCACCGTCAGCCACTAACCTCTCTGTTGTCCTCATAATTTTGCCTTTTCAGAATGCCTTATTGTTGGAATCATACAGTAGGTAGCCTTTTCAGATTGCCTTCTTAGACTTAATATCCATTTAAATTCCTTTGTCGGGTGGCGCCTATGGCTCAAAGGAGTAGGGCGCTGGCCCCATATACCGGAGGTGGTGAGTTCAAACCCAGCCCTGGCCAAAAACTGCAAAATATATAAATAAAAAAATTCCTTCATGTCTTTTTGTGGTTTGATACATCACTTTTTTCTTTCTTTCTTTTTTTTTTTTTTGCACTGAATAATAGATTGTATTGTATGGATATACCACAGTTTACCCATTTATTTACTGAAGGACATCTTGGTTGCTTCCAGTTTTTGGCAGTTATGAATGAAGCTGCTATGCTTATCCGGAGGCAGATTGCTGAGTAGACATACATTTTCAACCCACTGGGGGAAATACCAAGGAACTCGATTGCTGAACCTTATGGTAAGAGTATGTTTAGTTTTATGAGAAACTGCCCAGTTGCCTTCCAGAGTGGACGTACCACTTTGGATTTCTACCAGCAATGAAAGAAAATTCCTGTTGATCCTCATCCTCCTTAGCATTGGGTGTTGTCAGTGTTCTGGATTCTGGCAGTTCTCATAGGTGTATAATGGTATCTTGCTGTTGTTTTAATTTCCATTTCCCTGATGATACAGGATGTGAAGCATCTTTTTTTTTTTTTTTTTTGTGAGACAGTCAGTCTCACTATGTCACCGTCGGTAGAGTGCAGTGATGTCACAGCTCACAGCAACCTCAAACTCCTGGGCTCAAGTGATGCTTTTGCCTCAGCCTCCCAAGTAGTTGGGACTACAGGCACCTGCTGCAACACCCAGCTAGTTTTTGTTGCAGTTGTCATTGTTGTGTAGCAAGCCCCAGAATGGGCTTGAACCCTCCAGCCTTGGTGCATGTAGTTGGCACTGTAACCACTGAGGTAGGGGCACCAAGCCTGGAACATCTTTTATATGCTTATTTGTCATGTGTGTATCTTCTTTGTTGAGGTATCTTATCAGATAGTTTGCTCATTTCAAAATTGATTTGTTCCTTTTTTTTTTTGCAGTTTTTGGCTGGGGCTGGGTTTGAACCCGCCACCTCTGGCATATGGGGCTGTCTGCACCCTACTCCTTTGAGCCACAGGTGCCACCCCAAAATTGATTTGTTTCTTATTGAATTTTAAGAACTCTTTGTATATTTTCAATACCAGTCCTTGAGCAGATATGTCCTTTGCAAATATTTTCTCTTAGTCTGTGACTTGTCTTCTCATTCTTTTGACCCAGCTTAATCTTTTAAATTAAAAAAAAGTCAAGGCTCGGCGCCTATAGCTCAACCGGCTAAGGCGCCAGCCACGTACATCTAAGGTGGCGGTTCGAATCCCCAGCCGGGGCCCGCCAAACAACAAT
>NW_003852414.1:14786321-14787658 GCF_000181295.1 Otolemur garnettii | reverse complement strand
AAAAAAAAAAAAAAAAAAGTCAAGTTAGAAAATTCTACAGAGTGATAAGAAATAGCATTTGAACAGCCAAAAAAAGAGGGCATGTATGTGTATATGTAAAACATTGATAGCACTTCAATTATTTTTTCTACTCATTTAAAAAATATTATTTCAAAATAATTTTAAAGATACAGAATTGCATGTTAGTACAGAGAATTTTCATTTTTCCGTTACTGGATTTCCTTAATGTTAACATCCTACCTAACCATGGTACAATAATCAAAAATAAGACATTAATATCAGAAGAACACTATTAACTAAGCCATAGACTTTATTAGGATTTGGCCAGATTTTCCACAATTGTCCTTCTTGTGTTCCAGGATTGAATCCAGGATCATGTTGCATTTAGATGTCACGTCTCTTTAGTGCTTTTCAAACTTTTTAAATTTTTATTTTATTTTACTTTTTTATTTATCTTTATTTTATTTTACTTTTAAAATTTTATTCATTTTAATTTATTTTATTATTTTATTTTATTTTATTTTGAGACACAGCCTCACTCTGTTGCCCAGGCTAGAGTGCTATGGTGTCATCATAACTCACAGCAACCACAGACTCCTGGGCTCAAGCCATCCTCCTGCCTCAGCTTCCCACATGGCTGGGACTACAGGTGGGAGCCACCACATCCGGCTAATTTTTTTCTATTTTTTTTTTTGTTTGTTTTTTAGAGATGGAATCTCACTCTTGCTCAGACTGGTCTCAATCTCCTGGCCTCAAGTGATCCTCCTGCCTTGGCCTCCCAGAGTTCCAGGATTACGGACCAAGCCACCATACTCAGCCCTCCTTCAGCCTTTTTTGATTTCTCACTGTTTTCATGACTTTGTCATCTTTAAAGAGTACCAGGCAGGAGGCATTTGTAGACCATCTCCAAGTTTGTGTCTGATGATATTTCACTAATGGGCTTTGGGGGAGAATATCACACCTCTCATCTTCACACGTTAGTGGGTACTTGGTATCAACACAACTCATAGGGTCATGTTAACCTTGATTATTGGTTGAGGTGGTGTTTGCCACATTCTCTCCTCTAAAGACACCATTTTTGCTATTCCATCTTCTGTGCATTAGCAGCTTCTCACTAAATTCAGATCATATTCAAAGAAGGATAATTAAGCTCTGCCTCCTGGAACCACAGAAATGCATGGGTACCACAGAAATTAAAAAATATTATTGGGGGAGGGGGTTTATCCTGTTTCTCCTTTAAGTTTTGCCACTAATTTTAGTATTCCTTAAATACTAAAGGATTTACCTGCAGCAATAATTACTGTGGAATTCTAAGGATGGTTTTCTTTTTTTTTTTT
>NW_003852414.1:14780534-14786211 GCF_000181295.1 Otolemur garnettii | reverse complement strand
TAAGGCTCCTCTTAAACTCCTGAGCTCAAACAATCTACCAGCCTCAGCCTCCTGGAGCCCATTCTTATCTCTTACTGATTATATGTCCCTGGGTCCGGGCTGGGGATTCGAACCTGCCACCTTAGGTGTACGTGGCTGGCGCCTTAGCCGGTTGAGCTATAGGCGCCGAGCCCTAAGTTTGGCTTTCTATTTTTTTCCTTCCATCCTCATCTATTATTTAGAATTCTTCTGTAAAAAAGATTAGTTGCTTCTTCCCCATTTATTTGTATATAATCATTTACATCAAAGATGTTTATCTGTGGATTATAAGCCACTACAGTTGTTTATTTTAGTGTCCAAACGGCTCCAGCTGTGGACACTGGGAACTGTTTTAGGTTGACACCCCAATTCCTTTCCATGTTCCTATTTTTTTTTTTAACTTGAGCATTTCTTTACTTTCTGGCACCAAAAGATGACCATCTTATATTTTTCCTGCCTCACAATTTGCATCAGCTAGAAAAAAATCCATACGGCGTGTATGTGAGCATATATACATATATACGTATGCACACACACACATACAAATAGAGCCCTGTTGACATTTCTGTCAATATAAGTCCCTTTTTACCTGCAGGGGATATGTTTCGAGACCCCCGTGGGTGCCTGAAATCACGTATAGTACTGAACCCTGAATAAATAGAGTATTTTTTTCTATACATATACACCTCTGATAAATTTTAATTTGTAAGCACAGTAAGGGATTAACAGCCATAACTAAAAATCTAGCGTTCTAACAACACACTGTAATAAATAATGGGAAAGTGAGCCCGTTAGTGCTTTTCAACCTTTTAAAATATTTACTCTATTTCAGGGGTCCTCAAATTTTTTCAACAGGGGGCCAATTCACTGTCCCTCAGACCGTTGGAGGGCGGGACAGCGGGCCCCGGGACGAGTCGGTCGCCAAGCAGGACAGGCAGCAGCGGCAAAAACACCTGGCGGGCCGGATAAATGACCTAGGCCGGCTGCACGTGGCCCGCGGGCCGTAGTTTGAGGACGCCTGTTTTTATTTATTATTTATTATTTTATTTTATTTTATTTTTAGACAGGAAAAGGACGGCCAGGAAGAGGACGGCCAGGAAAAGGGCAGCAGACTCTGGGTCTCTCCTCTCCTGTGCCTCTGCTTACTGGGGGTCTGTGGATATAAGGAAAGGACCCCTGGGCCTGGGGAGTGGCCCGCAGACAGCAGCGTGCGCCCCGGTGCGTGCGCCCCAGAATCCGTCCTGTGCTGGGTCTTGGCGCGCAGGCCCACCGGACCCTTGAGGCCTGAGGCGGGTGTGACGGGGACGCGAGGACCCGGGGCGCGGGCAGGCCCTGCCCCCAAACTTTGCCCTCCGTGAGGGTCCCTGGGAAGCTCCTGCACCGGGGCCCCGGGTGAGGGGACGCGCCAGGGGGGACCGCCGCCTCCTCCCGCCGCGCCGCGCAGGCCGCTCCCTGCAGCCGGGGGCAGGCGCGGAACCGAGAGGCTCCCCTCGCCCCAGAGCAGCGCCAGCTGGAGAAAAAGGCAAGACCGCTGGGGTTTTACCTCAGTTTTTCGTCATCTTGGGGATTAGAAGTTTGCTGTCCGTAGAAGCAGGTGGAGCAGCCCCTGGCCTCGTGTTTTTATGCATTTCAGGTGGTGCAATTATAAAGGCAGACCCGTCCCCAGAGGTACGTGGATGTGGGGTCTCGGTTTACTCGTTTTCTTGAAGTGTCTTGTACCGTACTCGTCTACTTTCTGCTCTCTGACGGTGGTTGACCGGGAACCTGAAACTTTAAGCCAAACCATAGATAAAGGAAGACTGTAAAGTCTGTTTTTTAAAAGTTGTGAGCTTACTCCTTAGCTTGGCGCTCCAATTCCTTTCACCTGCTCTCATTCTTTTTTTTTTAATTTGAGCATTTCTCTACTTTCTGGCACCAAAAGATGACTATCTTGTATTTTTCCTGCCTCACAATTTGTATCAGCTAGAAAAAAATCCATAGGGTGTGTATGTGAGCATATATACGTATATACGTATGCACACACACATACCTTGAGGGGTCCTTTCCTGACGTCCATAGACCCCCCCAGTAACAGCCATGACTAAAAATCTAGCATTCTAACAACACACTGTAATAAATGATGGGAAGGTGAGCCCATTAGTGGGCTTCCAAAGCAAACTTTTTTTTTTGTGGGCTGGGGCTGGGTTTGAACCCACTACCTCCAGCATCTGGGGCTGACGCCCTACCGGTTTGAGCCACAGGCGCCACCCCAAAGCAAACTTTAGCCTCATGTTTTTATGCATGTCAGGTGGTGCAATTAAAAAGAAAAACTCTCCTCCAAAGGTATGTGGATGTGAGGTTTGTCTGTTTTACTCTTTTTCTTCAAGTATCTTCAAGAAACGCCCCATTCCAGCTCAACACCTGAGTTCTTTTTTTTTTTTTTTTTTTTTTTTGAGACAGATCCTCAAGCTGTCCCCCTGGGTAGAGTGCTATGGCATCACAGCTCAGAGCAACCTCCAACTCCTGGGCTCAAGCGAGACTCCTGCCTCAGCCTCCCAAATAGCTGGGACCACAGGCGCCCAGCACAACGCCCGGCTATTTTTTGGTTGCAGCCATCATTTTTGTTTGGCAGGCCTGGTTGGATTTGAACCCACCACCTTAGGTGTATGTGGCTGGCACCTTAGCCACTTGAGCCACAGGCGCCGAGCCAACACCTGAGTTCTTTATGGCTTCCCAGCTTTGGACTTTTGTAAAGTCCTTGTCTAACAATGAGAAATCCGGTTTCCATTAACTCCACTATATCAATTTTTGTGCTCACCCTTCAGGTTTTTCCTAGTCCCCTGAGCATGCCGCTGTCACCAGGGCGCATCACTTCTACACCCCTCCTCCACCCTCCAGTGGCTTCAGTGCTGTTGTCCCCACAGAAAAGGGAAAGCAGAGGGACAAATTTTTAATTTAATTTTATCATTTTATTTTATTGTATTGTATTTTTTAATTCAGGGGCCACATTTAGAAGGTTACAGGTGTTATTTGTTATGTGGATGAATTGTGACATGTTGAGGTTAGATCACAACTTTTTTTTTTTTAATTAAAAAACTTGTTTTTTCCTTTATTCTGTCACCAAGAGCAACTGGTTATTTTTAAGAAGTAGGTTTCAACAGTTGGGAATCAAGACAAGGCCACACAGCCATCTTGAGATTTAGTCTTGGGAGCTTATGACCACCCACCAAATGTGTCTTTGCCATGAAGAATTCTGAGGCAAATGTTTGTTATATTTTAAGTCTAGAATCTCAGATTTTCTCCTGTTAGCCTGTCCCTAAGACACGTTTACCATTCACATACCAAAGCAGGTGCTGCTTCAGATGTACTAGGAAGGATTTAATCCAGACCCAAGTGTAATTCCCGTGTGATCAAGTGGTTCCTGAGATCACTTCAAGGTGGGCAGAAGAAAGCCTTTCATTTGAAGCAGATCCCATGTTGACCCCCTTTGGTTTCACCAGCTTGCCCAGACTTGCCCTTGGACATACTGATTAGGATCAACTCTGCCATCCACCTGTTATTTCTTCTCAGAAAACGAGAACAGCCCCTGTAGAACCAGACCTGCCGGCACTCCTGTCTGGATATTCCTTCCTGCCGTCAATCCCCTCTCAACCCTGGCTCCAAAGGCCTGGGACAGTCTACAGTCACAGACCTGGGAGGTTTCAAAGTCCAAAGTGAGTACAGATGACACAGCCACTGAAACCTGTTCTCAACACCAGATTCTGGTGTGGTCAGCGAAATAGCAGGTATGCCTGAGTCACTTGGACTAATTAAGTTTTCTTTTGCTCACCACCCTTGGCTGGGCTTTCTCAAGCTTTTTATGAGTCATTGAAATACAAGCTTACTTACCAGATCAACACGTCAGCAAATAACTTATTTGCAGGGAGCTGGAGAAATACAGGGTGACTGACAATTACTCAGCATCTACAAGAAACATCACCACATAGAGCAGGTTGGGAAATGAGTGTGGCTACTTGAAAGCCTTAATCTGCAATTCCAGGCCTTACTTCACCGTGGATTAGTATAAAAATGGAGAATGGGCTTATCGATTAGGGAGGAAAAAATCAGGGTATTCCTTTGATTAAACACTGAAAAATCCAACGTTTCACCATATTTGGTTATTTCTTATGTATCATCTGAGACAGCAAATGAATTTATTATTTTAATCTGGGCCTGTTCAATCTGAATGCTGAAAGTAGGTAGTAAATTAGCTAATACATTTACATTGCTGAATTTGTACCTGAGGCTGTTTGTCTTGGTAACAATTGAGATTTTAAAAAGAGGATCTGTGGAAAAGGAGTAGGTCAGAGGAAAAGCCATTAAGATTACAAAGATAACACCTTTTCAGTGTACAAGGAAGAAAAATCTGGTGATGATCGTTACTTGGTTGACTCCTCAAGGTGGTGTATTCAAAACTAATGAGCATCTTTACAAGGAAGAAAAATTTGGTGATGATCTTTACTTGGTTGACTCTGCTTGAGGTGGTGTATTCAAAACTAATGAGCATCTTAGGAGTAATAAGGAGGAGGATGGTAATTGGCAGAGGTGACTTTCCCTGTGGGAAATGAATGGGATTTCTGTGGTAGGATTGGGGCAGTGCCCGGGGCCTGCCTGTATCATTTATAACTTTGTATCATACTTTGGGTTTTCAACTGCCCCAGTTATCAGGGCAGAGAAATATTGTAAACATTAATAATCATCAAAATTCTAGATCAACAGCCTTCCTGCCAGCAGTGAGGGAAAAAAAAAACCCCACTGAAACAGAATGGGGGTGCTCTGAGCAGTTAATGATACAAAGGTGGGCACAGTTCTGCTGAAAGTGGAAGTATAAAAACAAATGCACAGAACATTCTAGAACCAGAGCTCAATGTGGATTTTTTTTTTTTGAGACAGAGTCTTGCTATATTGCCTTCAGTAGAGTGCTGTGGCATCATAGCTCACAGCAACCTCAAACTCTTGGGCTTAAGTAATTCTCTTGGCTCAGCCTTCTAAGAAGCTGGGACTACGGGTGCCCACCACAACACCCCTCTACTTTGTTGTTGTTATTGTAGTTGTCATTATTGTTTAGCAGGCCAGGGCCAGGTTTGAATCTGCCAGTCTCTGTGTATGTGGCAGGCACCCTAACCACTGAACTACAGGTGCCAAGCCCTCCATGTGGATCTTGAAGACAGATATTCAGGTGTGCTGAGTGAAAAATAGGTCTTGGGGGTGGTGCCTGTGGTTCAAAGGAGTAGGGCACTGGCCTCATATACCAGAGGTGGTGGGTTCAAACCTGGCTCTTGCCAAACTCTACAAAAAAGAAAGAAAAATAGGTCTTGGTATCATAAGTATGTGTCAACATATTCTTGTATTTTAAATTTCCCTTTTCTTTTTCCTTGTTACAAAATATTAGCCACATCTACTGTTCCTTTTATTTAAAATGCAACTAATTTTATTGAAACATAGTAGTATCAGTAGAAACTAGCTTACCTAGACACTAATCTTCATTCTGTATAAATACCAGGTGACTCCTAAAGTTTCTCTCACATTATATAATTATTACAAGCAATCTACTGTTATTTAAAGCTTCCATGCTGCAGGCAAAACACAACTAAAATATTTCATTATGTATATTTTCTTTTTTTTTTTTTTTTTTTTTTTT
>NW_003852414.1:14772717-14780301 GCF_000181295.1 Otolemur garnettii | reverse complement strand
GCCGGTTGAGCTATAGGCGCCGAGCCGTATATTTTCTTTCAAATGAATCAAGCAATAAAACCTTAGAAGCAGCCTTTAGCTTTGGGTAATTGTCTGCATCAGAAATCTAAATGCTTCAGAGAACTACAGGTCCTCTTAGTTGGCAAGGTCATGCAGGAAAACTGGGAGGTACTTAGCTAGGCCTGTTTGTTCAGATACCTCTCTGTCCCTTCACCCTTTCTAAGGCAAGGTCACGTGCAACTTTCATCAGACGGTGGGACCAAGTTGAGTTTTTAAGTTTATAATGCTATGATTTATTTATTTTTTGAGACAGAGTCTCAAGCTGTCACCCTGCATAGAGCACCATGGTGTCACAGCTCCTGGGCTTAAGCGATTCTCTTGCCTCAGCCTCCCAAGTAGCTAGAACTACAGGCACCCACCACACTGCCCGGCCATTTTTTTTTTGTTGTTGGAGTTGTCGTTGTTTTTGGCCAGTCTGGGCCGGGTTCAAACCTGCCAGCCTTCGTGTATGTGACCAGCGATGTACCCACTGAACTACAGGCACTGCCCTATAATGCTGTGATTTAGTGCTGCTGTTTGTTTTCAGAATTTGTATTGTTAGACACCAATGAAAAGCACTTTTCAAAAGCTGAGTGCAGGATAATAGTCTTTGCCTTAGATTGTGTACTGTACTTGAATTGAGTTTTCTCTCAAGTTTTGTTTTGTTTGTTTCTACTCTTAGACCCCATTACATACTATTTGCATCTGACAGCTGGGCAGTGTATATTTTCATAAAGCAAATAGGATGAAACTCTGCTTCAGACTCGCCTGTGCCCATCACACAGCCCCTCTTTCCGTCTCAGGATCCCTTGCCTGCTCATTCTGCTTCCTGACGCTGGCGCGGCTGCCCACTGTCCAGCAGGTTCTGCTCACAGGCCACCTCCCCTAACGTGGTCTTCTTCGTCTCCAAGCTTAAGGTTACCTTGCTACCAGTCAATATCACATCACTTGGCTTTTTTGTTTTGTTTTGTAATATCATTTTTTATGATCTGAAATTATCTTGTCTAGCCTTCTATTTATTTCTTATCATTATCTATACAAACATAATCTCCATGCAGGAGGGACCATTATCTATCTCCTCTGCCCTTCTCCTCCCATGCTTACAGACAGATAAAAGTATGGCATGAATAAGAGCTGGGTAAATAGTTCTTAAATGCGTAAATGAATGAAGTATTCCGCTTGGTTAATTGACAACCCACAAATACTGTCCAGTAGTAAACTGGATGTGTTTCAAGTGCTTTATTTACACACTTTGGAAAATTATTGTTATAGATGTCAACTAAAGAATGATGAGATTCATACATTTGGAGAGGGGGCTTTATTTCTCATAAAGCCTTGCAGCCTTGCTGTCTTGCAGACTGGGAAGCATAGCCTGGGGGAGAAAGTGAGAACAAGCACTTGGAGGGAGGGGCTGAGGGAACAGGAGTTTATGCGGACCGGCTTAGCCAAATATGCATATTTAATAAGCTATGGGAGGAGTCACAAAATATTTCTGAAAGAAGAAACATAAGCATGCCCAACTGAACATCATGCCCTCTCCTGGGTAACATGTTCAAAAAATGGCAGCATTAGCCTCAATCAAGAGTGGTGTTTCCAGCCCCCTGATATCAAAAGGTGAAGCAGAGGATGTGAAAACCCTCAGTGCCCATCCTCTGAGACTGACCAGACCCATTCCAAGGTCAGTGGTCTCTTATCAGGAAGGAACGCTGGACACTTGTTGTGTCAAAACGGCCAAAGGGCAGAGCAGCGTTAGACCAGTTGGTTAAAACCAGTGGTGGGGCAGGTGTTTCCAAAGGGCTGGGTGTGTTTACCCCCTAGGGAAGCAGGGCCCATGGCAGTTAGCCAGGGAGGAGGTATACACCAGGCGTGTCTGATCTCCCATCCTGTCATGATGGGGATTTCAGTTTTTAAGGTTTCTTTGGGGTCCCCTTGACCAGGAGTCTGTTCATTCAGTAGGTGGGAGTGGGGAATGGGGCATAGGATTTTGTTTCTATTTCTCAAAGGGAAGGAAGAGCTTTTCCTTGACCCTGGCTCTGAAAGGAAAACTGACAGATGAACAAGAGAAAAGCCTGCAAATTTATCTAGTGCAAAAAGTTGAATGTGACCTGAGAGGCTTCATAAAGCAACGGGGCACAAATGGTTAAACTTGTATATTTTAAAGCTAAGTTTGATGAAGAGTGAACAGGCAAGGAGATGGGTGGCAGCATATGTAAGGCAGGGCTGTCCAGGGCCTCTCTGTTCAGATGCTTCTCTCTGTCCCTTCATCTCTACAGGCAAGGATGCCCTTTGCCTCTGGTATAGGGAAGGCACCTCCCCATTAGGATTTTATGACCTGCTTCAGGGAAAGGTCCAAGAATCCTTCCTAGCTTTTATGACCTGCTATAGGAGAAGGTCATAATAAGTCAGAATAACCTTCCTACTTCTGCCATTTGGGAGAGAATGACCATTATTAACTATTTGGCTATCAGCCACAGCTAGACTTCGTAAGAGTAGACCTTTATATATAGAAAAAAAGGGCGCTGGTTTATTAATAGTCTATTCTGTTCAGATCAATCAGACAATACAAATTGTACTACGTAAAAGGGAGCTAAGGGAGGAGTTCAACTGAAGTTGGAGGTGGGGGTATGTCTAGATTAGCCAAGAGAATTCTTATGCTCATTGTCAAGGCCTACAGATAGGCCTGATACCTGAAGGACGGCCCAGGGGGCTTTGCAGGGATCCTCTGATGCTCCCTCCATGTCCCAGGAGGCACATAGTGAGAAAGCCAGTCTGTGTACTTAGCCGGCACTGAATACCGAGTCAGGGAAAGTTTTCTGCAAAAGAAGAAGTGGAGGATGTGGCAATCTAGCAGTCCACAGCGTGCTGGGGAATGAGTCTGTGTGAATGTGTGTACGCCACCTGCTGGTAAGGGGAAATGAGTCTCTGCAAAGGATGCTGAGGTCCTGTGTGAAAGGAGGGAAGGGGCTCTCTGAAGCTCCGTCCCTAATGATAATTCTGGGGGAAAAATGAATTATAGTGTCAGAGACTGGCTGGAGGGAGATGGAGCTCCATTCACTCTAAACCGCAGTCAACAAAGTCCCACGTTTTCTGTTGAGCCACCATGCAGAAGTGGACAGCAAAAAACACTCAAACTACCTCCCTGGGGAGCTGAACCCATCGCAGAAATCACAGGTGAGCGTTTTAAACCTGAGTTCTGTGAGTGAAGTTCAGGAATACGTGAGCACCTGAAACCCCACACAAAGGTTTGTGCTTATCCCCTAAGTGTATTTATTTCTGGGGAAATCAGTCCTTTTGTGATTTTTTTTTTTTTTTTTTGAGACAGAGCCTCAAGCTGTCCCCCTGGGTAGAGTGCCGTGGCATTATAGCTCACAGCAACCTCCAACTCCTGGGCTCAAGCAAGTCTCCTGCCTCCACCTCCCAAGTAGCTGGGACCACAGGCGCCCGCCACAACGCCTGGCTATTTTTTGGTTGCAGCCGTCATTGTTGTTTGGCGGGTCCGGGCTGGGGATTCGAACCTGCCACCTTAGGTGTACATGGCTGGCGCCTTAGCCGGTTGAGCCATAGGCGCCGAGCCATCCTTTTGTGATTTTTAAAGTGACAAGATACATAGGTTTTTGTCTACTGGTACACTTAGGAGAAAACTATCCCACTCTTAGGTAAGAACAATCTCTCTTCCACTCGTAGGTTACCACAGTTGATTGGAATCCTACATTCACCCAGGGGACATAATTGGTACTAAAAAGCCTTTTTGTATCTTGGAAAATTTGTGAATGATCCTGTTAGGCTAATGAGAACTATGGCCCTTGGCAACTCGGAACAGAACATTGCTGTTGCAGGATGAATAAGACTGTATTGACTTTGGCTGATGAACAAATGACTTACTGTCCCCAAAAATACTACGGGAAAGGCTGTGCTCTGCATCTGTCTGGAGTGTAAATTTGCCTTTGATTGACATTGTGATAGATGATTTAAAGGAAAGGAACAAAGAGAAAATGTCCGCTTTGCAGGCAGATGCCACTATTAGAAGCCGAAAGGGTGATGGCTATACTTTTGAACATGTATTTTTATGCCACTGCAAACCCACGAAAAACATTTTTATTTTACCCTTGTTCATAAAAAAAAAAGTCAGCAAGTTCAGCATGCACTGTGAGTGCAAAAGGAATTTTAATCTGCATTTTCTGGGGGGCCCACACTAGCTTGGTCATAAATGGTTCCAGGAAGCCTGTAACTTCAATTATTACTGCAATTTGGAATGATTGAACAACTATTTTTGTGAAATACTATTTTGTGGAGAACTCACAGGTGTTTATTGGAAATTCTTTATAAACTTCGAGTGTTTTTATTATCTTTGAGCTTTGATTTATTGGGTAGCGAATCTTTGATTTATCGTGTGGAATGAATTGTAGCCCAGCATCAGAAGTACCAAGATGCTTTTGTGACGTTTTAAATTTCCTTACTGCTTTTGGTGTTTGCAGATGACATGTCAATTTTAAAAATCATCAGGGAGTCTTTCAAATAAGCATTACCATGTAGGCCTAATAAAAAACCCATGCCTCTTCTTCCAGGGGGTTGCTTCGATGCTGGTAAAGCCCAATTTTATAAATATAGCTTGACGTTTTCTTTTACCTATCCTGGCAAGATGAGACTGGAAAGTAACACACTCAACTCTATAACAGATAAAAAAGTGTCCTTTTTCTTTTCTGAGTGGTATGTAACTTTGGGATCAATTTGGATGTTTAGAGAAGTTTCTTTTTGAAGTCCGAGGCTATTTTAAAGATCTACCTAGCAATGAGTTCATATCAAACACAATGGCCTACTTAAAATAGAAAAAAGAGAGCCAATTCTGAGTCGGCAGAAGCTGAAACCCTGTATCCTTCCCTTTCTCTTCTTTTAATTTCCTCGGCTCCGGTTCTTAGCTGACACTTCTTGCTGCAGAAGGGCTAAACGTACCAAGTGCAATGCCCCTTGAATCGCGTGCTGCAGAGTCTCTCTGGGAGACCGCTTGGGCTAACTTCATGCTATTATCTGATAAGAAAGGACTTAACATCTGGAAGCCAACTGTCACTCAAACTCCTCCATTCCAGCCGGCGTGGAGGGCGCCCTACCAGCAGCAGCTCTGCCCCAGTGCCCTCGTGGCACTGTCTAAAATAGCACTGCGTCTGTCCCCAGATCAGTGAACCCAGAGCGAGGCTTTCCTGGGCTCTGCGGCTCAATTGCTGCTTGGCGTTTGCTGATCTTCAGGTGTCAGGATTTTGTCACCTTCTTAGTCTCAAGTGTCTGCATCACTGTGTCATTCTCTGCTTCACTTTAGCGCCGTATTCCTTGCAGAACCCGGAAAGCATTCTAGAATGTTAAAAAGTTTAGAAATGTCTTCACAAAGCTGACCGATCTGACTTCCGAGGACTCAACCTTTCTCTGTTCTTGTATTTACATCCTTGAGAACTTTTGCTGGTTTCTGTTCTCCACCAGATCATGCGTGGCCAATGTGAAAAAATGCCCAGGAGACTCACTTTCTAACAAATTGCAACTTTGAGCAGGTGGCTAACCTATTGCTGCTTTCCTTTTGGGGTGGGGGGGAGGAGGGAGAGAGAAGAATATGACTTTTGTGTCTAGGTGCCAGCCAGGACACACTGGTATCCAGAATCCTAGAGTTTAAAAGGCCACCTTACATATGCCAATCAGTCCTTTTGTGATTTTTTTTTTTTTTTTTTTTTTTTGAGACAGAGCCTCAAGCTGTCCCCCTGGGTAGAGTGCCGTGGCATTACAGCTCACAGCAACCTCCAACTCCTGGGCTCAAGCGAGTCTCCTGCCTCCGCCTCCCAAGTAGCTGGGACCACAGGCGCCCGCCACAACGCCCGGCTATTTTTTGGTTGCAGCCGTCATTGTTGTTTGGCGGGTCCGGGCTGGGGATTCGAACCCGCCACCTTAGGTGTACGTGGCTGGCGCCTTAGCCGGTTGAGCTATAGGCGCCGAGCCCATGCATTTTTTAAATGAAAATCTCAGTTGAAAATATGGCATTCTTAATCATAGCCTCGCCTTTTTAGAACATCTTTTGCTAAGAAAGCCTGTGCTAATTTATTTACATGTGACAAATTTGATAATCGTTCACAATTATGTGACCAATTATAATATTTTGAGTAACTTCAGGAAAACTTTATGAAACCAGAGATCGTTTTTCCCAACAAGATTCTCAGTAGTGTTCAGATTTATGCACAGTTTTGTGTGAAAACTGCTTACCTCCACAAACAGGTGGGGCAAGATGGGGCAGAAGCTCTTACCCAATGACCCTGGTCTCCTATTAAACCATGGCTAAATTTAAAAATGATGGTATGAAAGGTTATTCAGAATCCATTCAGAAATATTAAAATTCCACATAAAAATAAAACCTTAAAATATCTCAATACATGAAATCCTATAAATTATTATTTTCTTAATGTTTATCCTGGGAATAATTTATTCATATTTAGAAATTAAGTAAATCATTTCCTTTTTTAGGCCACTAGTTTATGCATTTTGGTCTGCGTGTGCTAAAGTCGAGATTTGCTTAGTCTGTGAGGGCAATCTCTCATCATTTAAGTTATGCCTGAAAAATACCTGAGTGAACTCCATAGGCTTAGTCCCTGATTGTTGCCCTCAAATCTGAAATCCTGCTAATCACATTTAAACTTGATTAGACAAAATTCTCAGGTGTCCTCAAAGATTAATTGGTAGATACAGGGCTGCTCACCTGTAGTTTTAGCTGCTTGGGAGGCTGAGGCTGGAGGATCACTTGAACCCAGGAGTCCAAGATTGGCCCCTGGGTAACAGAGAAGGACCCTGTGTGTAAAGAAAACAAAACAAGTAGACCGTGAACCTGGAGTCTTCTGTAGACCATGATCCTGGAGTCTTCTGTAGACCACATAGGAGAGTGGTTTGGGTGGAGCCCTACCCATCTTCAAGCTTCTGTAAGACACGGTATATCTTTAGAAACCAGAGAGGAGTGATAAGACTAATAACGGTTGTAATTTCAAAGGGTTTTTCAATGAGAAACTCAATGATCTTGCAAAATAATTTCTGATTAAACCACTGTGATTTTTTTGTATTCCATAAACACATAAACATACACCCTGAAATTTTTATTCAGAAAATTGATGTCATTTCTTACGCCCCAAGTGCCATTCTGTTCCTTTCTGCGAAGCCCAGAAGTCAGCTGAGGAAAGAGAAGAGCACAGCATTGTAACATCACAGCATTTTGTGTCTGTTTGATATGAAAGAAGCTATGCAGAAAGCCTTGGGATAAAGAAGAATGAGTTTGTCTTTGAAGCAAAAAATTTAGAAACCATTTGTTTACCCTTAGCAAATTAAAAGATAATAGCTCTTCATCAGAATGTATCCCTCCTGGGGGACTTTCTCCTTCCTAATCTCAGAGGATTTTTGTGAGGATCAAAGGTGAAGATTATAAAGCCACTTGTTCACTCAGTCTTTCAAAAAAAATTTTTACTGTGTACTCATTTTGCAAGTCCTTCCTTCTCTTCCCTCCCTCTCTCCCTCCCTCCCTCCCTCCCT
>NW_003852414.1:14739361-14772297 GCF_000181295.1 Otolemur garnettii | reverse complement strand
CTCTCTCCCTCCCTCCCTCTCTCCCTCCCTCACTCTCTCCCTCCCTCACTCCCCTCTCTGTTGCCCAGGTTAGAGTGCCCTAGTGTCAAAGCTCACAGTAACCTTAGTGTCCTGGGTTGAAGCAATCCTCCTGCCTTAGCCTCTGGAATAGCTGGGACTATAGGCACTTGCCACACTGCCCAGCTAGTTTTTCTTTTTTTAGTAGAGACTGGTTTAGCTCTTGCTCGGCCTACCTCCAACTCTTGAGTGCAAAGAATCTTTCTATCTCAGCCTCCCTTTGAGAGCTAGGATCAAAGGCGTGAGCTACTGTACTTGACCAATTGTGAAACCTTTCTAACAGTTCATATAATATATACATGAATTTTTTTAACCACTTGACTTATCAATATGTTGTGGCTATTTTCTCCCACCCAACATGATGCATTTTTTAAGTCCTGCGTACAACTGTAGAAAGAAGGAAAATAATGGCAAAGAACTGCTGTCTTTCTGCGTCTTTGTTAACCGTGACCCGGGTGTGTTCCCTTTGCTACTTCTGTGTAGTCTGGAACTGCTTGAGGATGCAAATTATCCCCCAACAACAAGTGGGTAATTTCCATAAATTCAGAAGTGTCCTTTGGAATGGTTATTTTATGTTAACAGAATCTTAAGGGAATCCCTACTGGGCTTTGGAGTTAGACAGACTGAGCTGAAAAATCTTTCTTAGCATTTATTTTGTCTGTGTAAGCCTTTACTTGAGAAAGTTTATGTCTGGTCCAGAGGATTGATGAGAATATTTATTAATTGACATAAGTTATATAAAGCACCTGGCCCTGTATCTGAGTAAGAGGACTTGTCAAAGAGTATTGGGTGTTTTTTTCATAATGTAACCCTAGAAGTGAAGGTGATGGTGAGTGGTTCTTTAAACTGTGAGTCCGGTAGATTAGCACCAGACTAATTTCAGCACTTGGGTGGTGAAATATTTCGTTTGATGAATATAAGGATCTGAGCATATTTAACAAAGGAAACCTCAGTGAACTCAAGACATGATCAATGCCTCCAGCTGTAGCCCTCCAGGGTCACAGCTTTAGTTGTAGGCAGGGGCACATAGCTTGGGGAACTGTGGGGTGTTTCAGAAAGGAGTAAGAAAGGAGTTATGTTGTTTGGAGGGCTATCTGAACCTCTGACATCAAACTCAGTGCCTGACATGTAGTAGGAACTGTCAAAAAACAAAATTACAACACATTTCATTTAAAGATCTTCATGGGCTTTATTGTGATTCTAGGCTCAGCAGCATTTCATTCTATAAAACAGAATGAGTGTTCCGGTGGGCTGGGTAGAAGAGATTGGTTTTTTAGACAGAAAGGGCTGAGGAAAGCAGAAACAGAACAAAATGTGGACTGGCAGTTTCAAAGTTACTTTCCTTGTAAAGGTGACAGCAGAAGGGACTTCTTGTCACGCAGCTAAGACTCCCAGGACCCCTTGTGCTCAGCTACCAGGAAGGTCCTGAAAATTCTGGTTTTAGGTTATCTCGCTGTGAAATGTTAGTCCTCTTTTTCTCTAGGAATTCTGCTGTGAAATAGAAAAGACAGAAACTACAATTTCGTTTTTGATGGCTCTGAGAGGTATCCTTGACTTCAACCCCAAGTCACGAGAAATGAAGATAGAAATTGACATAGCAGGAGGTGAAAGGGTGAAAACTAGTTTGGTGTCTGCAGAAGGGGTTGATGGTGCGAAGTTGCCCACTCTCTGTGGCCCGGAGTAGTCGAAGGCACCACGTTCTGTGCCATGGGGGCACAGGCCTGGGGCTGAAAACTAAGCAACCATTTGTTTGTGTCTATTGAACGCTTTGGACTCCATAAATATTTTCTTACAATTCTGAAGGCTAGAAGGCCAAGGTGTCAGCTGGTTGATCTCTCCTGAGGTCTCTGTCCGTGGCTTTCAGGTGGCTGCCTGCCTTCTCACTGTGTCCTCGTGTGGCCTTTACTTGGTGCACGTGCCAATTCTATTGGACAAGGGCCCCCACTCTTAGGAACTCATCCTTAATGGTCTTGTGAAAGGACTTTATCTCTGAATACAGTCACATAGGGGGTCAGGGCATATAAATTCTAGAAAGATGCAGATCAGCACATGCCAATCCCCTTCTCCAGCCCCAAGGTCATGGGGTCACTTCACAGATGTAGAGGGTGAAAATGAACTGTGGATAGAAGAAAAAGATTCACTCAGAGTTTCTCTACTAGAAGGTGAGAGCCCCAAGCTCCTTCCCGGGCTCTCCAAGGTCAACTCTCAGGCACAGGGCAGATTAATTCCTTCTGCTCTGGAACTGTTATAAATCATCTGTAAGGTGCCTTTTGTTAATCCAGAGAGGAGAGAAAAGAATTTGCCAGGTAACTCTTGAGAAGATCCACTTGAAATCATTGCATAATGGGGAACAAAATATTGTGAACATTCTGATGCTGTTAAGGTCTTTGTTACAGTTCATCTTTCTTCCTAAGAATAGATGGTTTGTTTGCAATCCTTGCAAACCTTTGTAGTATCTACAATAACCAGAAAAGAATGTGAGGTACCGAGAGCTTCTGGAAGGCAGGAGGGGGTATCTACATAAGCTTTGCCTTTCCTGGCCCAGGGATAGGGGCTGTCTCATAATTGGTGCTAAGGACAAGAATTCTGATAGTTGCAAATGGCTTTTTTTCTTTGCATTTGTTAGTCTAATAAATACTTGGGAAGTAATTTGGGAGTATTCCAATTACATATTTTGGAGGTAACTAAACCCTGTTTAATCTTTCTTTTGTGTATAAAAATGCATCTATGTTGTCTATGGGAGAAGGGTTCCTGGATTGCCTGCAGGTAACAAAATCTACAGCTGCTCAGCTCTCTGATGTAAAATGGTGTAGTATTTGTATATAATCTGCACATATCCACCTGTGTACTATAAAACCACGTGTAGATTACTTATAATATCTAATATAATACAAATACCATGTAAATAGTTACACTGTATTCTTTGGGACATAATGGCAAGAAAATTAAAGGCCGCATGCTTCAATACAGACAAGATTTTTTAAGGGAATATTTTTGATCTGCAGCTGGTTAAATTCATAAATGCAAAAGTCATGGAATCCATGGATACAGAGGGCTGGTGTGTGTGTGTGAGAGAGAGAGAACACACACCTGGCAAACTTAAAGGTTTATTTTCCAACTAGTAAGACCTCACATTGTAGATAAGGAAACTAAAACTTTTAGAATTTGATTATCCAGAATAGAACCCAAACTTCCTGCTTTTCACTCTTATTTCTGCATGCTGGCATACGTTTTAATTCAAATCTTGTGACTAATTAAGCATTCATTCTTAAATGCTTAAAAATTGCATTCAAGCTGCAGGATTTATTATTGCCTGACACCGATAGCATTTTATTCAAAATACAGTATGGTATAATTTGCACTAGATATAAATAAGGTGAGTGAAAAACGTTTAAGTAATCCACCCTCCAGTTTAGCGTTGGTGTCTAAAGGTGAAAAAGCTGTGGAATCTGTCAGAACACCACCAACCAAGGTCTGAGACATGGGGGAAAAGTCTTCATTGCTGTGCAGAAATCTGTAGAAATGTACTCTAGGGTTTGAGAGGCTGAGAGGAAATAAGGTTTCCTCGTAAAGAAAACTGAGCCCAAAACCAATGAAGCCTGGATTCCTGATTTTACCTCACATGGCCATCTGCATTGGGACTGACCAGCCATGAAATAAAATGAGTTTGTCTGTTCATCTCCACTGGACATTTAGCTCCACAACAAACCCACTCAATGCTGTAGAGTCAAGGATACTCTTTCCACATGTGGTTTTCCAATTAGCATCAGTGCCTGAGACTGTCTGGTATTAGAATCGACTAGATAATTCTACTGGCTAGTTATATAATAATCATGTATATTTAATTCCTTAATTTATATGCCACCATGTTCCACAAATGATATCAAACAACTTAATTATGATAGCTATATAAATTTTTATATTTCATGTATTTTAGTACATGAAAGTACTACCCATAAGTACATTTAGTACTACCCATAAGTACATTTAGTACTACCCATAAGTCTACCCATGAGATCAGTATTAATAGCCCATTTCTATAGCAGGAAGATTAATACTTCCCTAACATGAGTGGGCTCACTTAGTTATGAGGTAGGTATTAATTTTGTCCTCTTACTGGTGGGAAAATAAAACTTTAAGAAGTAGATTGTTGGCTTGGCGCCTATAGCTCAACCGGCTAAGGCGCCAGCCACGTACACCTAAGGTGGCGGGTTCGAATCCCCAGCCCGGACCCGCCAAACAACAATGACGGCTGCAACCAAAAAAAAAAATGGCCAGGCGTTGTGGCGGGCGCCTGTGGTCCCAGCTACTTGGGAGGCGGAGGCAGGAGACTCGCTGGAGCCCAGGAGTTGGAGGTTGCTGTGAGCGTGATGCCACGGCACTCTACCCAGGGGGATAGCTTGAGGCTCCGTCTCAAAAAAAAAAAAAAAAAAAAAAAAAAAGAAATAAATTGTTAGGAAGATACCACTAATTTGAGGTGTTACTAAGGTAGGGAATTTCAACTTAAATCTACTTACTGATCTCAAAGACTGATGAGACTGTGGTCTATTACCTCCTCAAAATGGAATAGCTCTGATTTTCTGATGGTTTTAGCTAATAAAAATAGTCATTTTGTGGATTCACATTTCTAAATATTATTCTTTAGAAGAGGTATGCAATGGAATTTACAATTAATTTCAAGTTCTTTGGCAATATGAGGCAATCCATTTTTATTTTTAAAATATTGGTCCATCCATAGAATTATGCTTATTTACTTGTATGATTTTTTACTTAATAAATTCTGAGAGAAAGTTAATCATGATAGTGAAACTTCTGCTGTTATATCTGTGGTGAAATCCTAAGTCAGTGTAGTTGAATTTTAAAAGGGATGAGAATAGTGTGTTAAGGGATTTTGTTCATCTTGGGCCCTCCACAGATACGGTTTCAACCTGACAAAATATATTTCAGTACCTGTGACTGATTTCTTTTTACTATTTCAATGTTATTATTTTCCAATTGCATTAGAGAAGTTAAAATAAGAAATTGTAAGAAGCACTAAGGGAAACTTCATCCTATATGCTCTCCCTTTTAAAATCTAAACTTCTTTTTAGTGGTTACTGAAAGCCCAATGTTGGTTTGGGAGAGATTTTCTGAGAGCTGTTTACCGTGTAGATAGTCAAAGCAAATACTTGAATGAACTGTCTGTGTTTTGCTGAATACCAAGTAGCAATGAATATTGTTATTCTAACAGCTATTGCTCCTGGCCATATGACATTTTGAAAGTCTTAAGAAACAAACATAAATGAACCTGAAACTCTGTAACTCAGCCCTCCAGGGATTGCTTGAACCTGGTCTCTGTTAAATTCCTCCTCTGTGTGGGATGGGATTGGTGGTCCTTGCAATTTTACACAAACTGTCATTTCGATTCTTTGTTCTAATTGATGTTAGGACGGTCAGACTTGAAATGCTCACTGAAGGGATCCCTAAGAATCTGAAGCCTGGAGCTAATACCAGGGTTCCCCTAATGCTACTCTCGTGAACATCCTGTGTGTTTTTCTGGAGCCTGGTTGCTGGCATTACCTGGGCAAGATGCTTCTGTGCAGGTGGCTGAGCCACAGCGATGGCTTGATTTTAGTTTCCTGTGAGAAGTGATAGCTTTTAACGTTTTTACTTTCTCTCGTTCTGCTGTGTAAATGCCTTCCAGGATGTGAAACTGATCTCCCAGCCCCACTATGTATCCTTGAACCATTTTGATGATTTTCAAATATAAGTGGGATCCTTTCCTCTTACATCAGTGCCACTTTTCTAGAACGCCAGCTTTTCCTTTATATATTTTTTGGAGCCACCTCCATATGATTCTGTCAACAGATTAGATGTAGGTCTACTCAAAACTTGTATGATCTGCCGGGGACTCGCTTTCCTAATATATACTGCAGAGTATGCTGCGGAGAATTCAGCAGAGAGTGTTCTGTAATAATGAGAGAAAAAAATTAAATGTAGAAACATAAACATTAAACAACTAAGTTAGGAGACTAACCTCAAAAGTAACACTAAAACTATGATGAAGACAACATTTAGTAAGCATTTCTTTAAAAACAAATAGTTATAGGTTTATTCCTAGGCATGTTGAAAATTTGGGTTGCATGTAATGTCTTTAAAAGGCTCCTCGGCCTGTTTTACTGAGAATATATTAGATGCAACTTTTGCCTAAAGATTGGGAAATGGATATACATTGTGAGAGCTGTATGAGAACCCCATAGTCAATAAAACCTTCTGTAGGCTTTTGAGTAAGCGCTGTGCTTGGTATTGACTCGGCTTGTGAAATCTGGGACACCGCTGAGATTGCTTCGCAGCAATGACTGACTGCCTCATCCAGAGTAATCGTTCTCAAAATCTTTGGGGCCTAATAGATATTTCAATCTCCCATATTTGCCCTGTTCTCTTTCCATGGTTTCCTTGAAAAGAACTGATAGTTCATTGAAATGAGAAAATAAAACCCAAACAGCACACTTCACTTTCTAAAACAAGAGTGTTGAACTAAGATTACAGTTTAATAGGAGATAAAATGGACTTGTTTATCTCCCAAACTTTGGAGTCCTTCGTAGGTGTCCACACATCACCTAATTTAGCACTGAGAAACAAAAATGTTTGTGTATCCTTTCCCTAGGAGATGAGCATTTGGGTCATTTTCCGTTTTCGTGGAATGTGAATAAAGCTGCCATAACTATTTTTATAATGGTTTTTATGTGAACTTGAGTTTTTGTTTTACTTGTGTAGATGCTTAGGAGCAGAATTGCTGCTGGATTGTATGATAACTGTGAAGTTAAAATAAAACACTGTCAAATAGCACAGTACGGTTTTAGTGAAGAGGTAAATATATATCAATAGAACAGAATGGAGAGTTTAGAAATAAACTCCTACCTGTATGATAGTAGTTTTTATTTGTGGATATTCATGGAGTACAGTGCAACTCTGCTACGCTGATATATTGCATTGTGGGAAGTCAGAGCCTTTGGTTCATCCATCACTGGAGCAAGGCACATGGTACCCAGCCAGGCAGCTTCCCATCATCCACCCCCATCCCAGCCCCCGCCACCCCTCCAAGTCTCCACTGTCCATCATTCCACACTCAGCTCCATGTTTACACATATGTAGGTCCCATTTGTAAGAACACGCAGTCTTTGTCTTTCTGTGTTTGAGTTGTTTCACTTAAGATACTGCCCTCCAGTTCCGTCCCTGTTACTGTGAAAGATGTGATTTCATTCTTTTTCATGTCTGAGTTATATTCCATGGTGTATATGTATATTTGCCTTATTCAGCCCTCTTTTGGTGATACTTAGGTTGATTCCATAGTTTTGCTATTGTGAATAGTGCTATAATAAATTAGGATCTTTTTTGTATATTGATTTCTTTTCCTTTTCCAATCTCACTCTAGTAGCTGGATTGCTGAATCATATGGGAGTTTTATTTTTAGATCTTTAAGAAATAGCCAGACTGTTTTTCACAAAGTTTGCATTGATTTACTTTCCCATAAACAGTGTGTAAGTGTTCACTGTTCTTGGCATTTTTGTTAACATCTTTTTTCTTTTTTGCCTTTTTAATAATAGCCATTCTGATTGGTATAAGATGCTGTCTCATTGTGGTTTTAATCTGGATTTCTCTGATTAGTGATGTTGAACATTTTTTCATTTGCTTGTTGCCATTTGTTTGTCTTCTTTTGAAAAGTATCTGTTCGTGTCCTTAGCCCACTTTTTTCTCTTTTTTGAGCCAGAGGTTCACTCAGCTCTGGGGTAGAGTACCTTGTCATCATAGCTCACAGCAACTTCAAACTGAGCAACCCTCTTGCCTCAGCCTCCCAAGTAGCTAGGACTACAGGCACCCACCACAATGCCCAGCTAGTTCTTTTTCTATTTATAGTAGAGACGTGGTCTTGCTCTTGCTCAGGCTGATCTCTAACCACTAAGCTCAGGCTATCTACCCACATGGGCCTCCCTCCCAGAGTGCTAGAATTGCAGGCATGAGCTGCTATGTCCAGTCCATAGCTCAATTTTTTTTTTTTTTTTTTTGAGACGGAGCCTCAAGCTATCCCCCTGGGTAGAGTGCCATGGCATCACAGCTCACAGCAACCTCCAACTCCTGGGCTCAAGCGAGTCTCCTGCCTCTGCCTCCTAAGTAGCTGGGACTACAGGTGCCCGCCACAATGCCTGGCCATTTTTTGGTTGCAGCCATCATTGTTGTTTGGCGGGCCCGGGCTGGGGATTCGAACCCGCCACCTTAGGTGTACGTGGCTGGTGCCTTAGCCAATTGAGCCACAGGCGCCGAGCCCATAGCTCAATTTTTAATGGAGCTTTATGTTTTGTTGTTGTTGAATTGTTTGAGTTTCTTGTAAATTCTGGATATTAGTCCTTTGCGATATGTAGTTTGAAAATCTTTTCTCCCATTCTAAAGATTGCCTGCTCACTCTGTTTGTTTATTTTGCCTTGTATTTTAATTAAGTCCCCTTTGTCTATTTTTGTTCTTGTTGCCCATGGGTTTGAGGTCTTATTGTCAATTCTTCACCTATACCAAGGTCCAGAACAATTTTCTCTAGGTTTTCTTCCAGAATGTTTATAATTTCAGGTCTTATGTTAAAGTTTTAGTCCATCTTGAATTGATTCTTCCATATGATGAGAGAGAGAGGAGTCCATTCTTCTGCATATGACAATCAAAAATTCAAGCACCATTTATTGAAAAGAGTGGCCTTTCCCCATTGTATGTTCCCATCAACATCTTCAAAGGTTAGTTTACTGTAAATATGTGGCTTTATTTCTGGGTTCTCTGTTCTGTTCCATGGACCTATGTGTCTATTTTTATACTGCTAAAGCGCTGTTGGGTTGCTATAACCTTGTTTATCATTGAAAATCAGGCCATGAGATGCCTCCAGCTTTTTTCTTTCTATTGAAGATTATTTTGATATCTGGGCTCTTTTTTGGTTTCATATGAACTTCAGAGTTCTTTCTAATTCTGTGAAAACTGACATTGATATATTCTAGATAGTACATTGAACCTGTAGATTTCTTTGGGAAATATGGTTATTTTAATGAGATTAACTCTTCTGACCTATCAGCTCGGGATGTTTTTCTATTTATGTCCTGTATAATTTCTCTTAACAGTGTTTTGTAGTTTTCCTTGTAGAGATCTTTTACATCCTTCACTAAATATATTCTTAAGTATCTTGTTTTTTTCCACCTGTTGTAAATGAGATTGACTTCTTCATTTGGTTATCAGATTGTTACTGACGCATAGAAATGTTAATGATTTATGGACACTGATTTTGTTCCCCAAACTGCTGAATTCATTTATCAAATAGACAAGGTTTTTGCTGGAGTTTTTAGAACTTTTTAGATATAAGATCACATCATCAGTGAATAAAAATAATGTGACTTTTTTTTTTTTTTTCTAATTTGGATCTTTGTCATTCTTTTCTCTTGCCTGATTGCTCTGGCAAGAACCTCTGGTATTATGTTAAATAAGAGTGGTGATAGTGGTCAGCTTTGTCTTGTTCCAATTCGTAGGGAGCATGCTTTAAACTGTTCCCCATTCAGTATGATGTTGGCGGTGGGTTTGTCATAGATGGTTTTCATTATTTAAAGGTCTGTTTCTTCTAATGCCTCATTTGTTGATGATGTTTATTATGAAGTGATGCTGAATTTTATCACATGCTTTTCCTGTGTCTATTGAGACGATCATATGGTTTTGGTCTTTTAATTACTTCTATATGGTGTATCAAATTTATTGATTTGTGTATATTGAGTTATCCTTGCATCCTTGATGTAAAACCCACTTAGTAATGGTATAGTATGTTTTTGATGTGCTTTTTGATTTGATTTGGTCATATTTTATTGTGTATTTTTATATCTTTTTTTTGAGGATATCGGTCTGTAGTTTTGTTGTTGTCTTGTCCTTGTTTGATTTTGGTATCAGGGCAATACTGGTCTCATTGAATGATTTTAAGGAGAATTCCCTTCTCCTTGATTTTTTTTTTTGGGGGGGAGGGTGGTTTCAGGAACATTGATATTAGTTCTTCTTTGTATGTTTGGTAGAATTTGACTATGAATGCATCTGGTCCTGGGCAGGGAGAGTTTTTTTTTTGTTTGTTTTTTTCTGCAGTTTTGGCTGGGGCCGGGTTTGAACCTGCCACCCTCGGTATTTGGGACTGGCACCCTACTTCCTGAGCCGCAGGCCCTGCCCGGGAGAGTTTTTATTACTGATTCAATCTTGCTACTTGTGATTGATATGCTTGGAAGTTTTATTTCTTCCTGGTTCAATCTCAAGAGGTTGTATATTTCCAGGAATATATCCATTTCCTCTAAGTTTTTAGTTTTGAGTGTAAGTTATTCCTAGTCTCAGATGGTCTTTTGCATTTTGTGGTTATCTGTTATGTTTCGTTTTTCTGTTTCTGATTGTGTTTATCTTCTCTTTCCTTTTCTTGATTAGTCTGGCTCATGCTTTATCAATTTAGATTTTTGGAGAACCAACTATTCATTTTGTTGAGAGAGAGAGTGTGTGTGTATTTGTGTGTATTTTTGGGTCTCTATTTCATTTAGCCCGTCTCTGATCTTTGTTATGCCTTTTATTCTGCTAACATTGGGTTTGGTTTATTCTTGCTATTTTTCTAACTCCTTGAGGGACGACATTAGGTTCATTTGAGATCTTTCTACTTATTTGTTACAGTCATTTAATACTACAAACTTTCCTTTTAGCACTAATTTTTACCATATCTCACAGGTTTTAGTGTTGTTTTTATTTTCACTCATTTCAAAACATTTTTTAATTTTCATTTAAATGTCTTCATTGAGCTGGTGATCATTCAGAAGCATGTTGCTTAAAATGCAAGTTAAAATCACAAGGAGATAATATTGGATATTCTTAGAATGTTGATAATAAAATTACTGAGAATATGAAGCAAGTGGAATTCTTATATTTGACACTACTTTGTAAAATTCTCACTTATTTTATGAACTAAACATGCAGGTGGTGCCTGTGGCTCAAAGGACTAGGACACTGGCCCCATATGTTGGAGGTGGTGAGTTCAAACCCAGCCCTGGCCAAAAAAACTGCCAAAAAAAAAAAAAAAAAAAAAAAGTAAACAAGCATGTACTGTATGACCCAGGCATTTTATTGTAGGTATGAAATGAAAACATGTATCCACACAAAGATGAGTGTTATTAATCACTTTATTCACAATAGCCAAAAGTAGAAGCAATTGAAATATCTGTGAATGAGTAAACAAAACGTGGCATATCTATATGACTAATACTACTCATCTATAATACAACATAAATCAACTTCAAAGTAACTGTGCTAAGTAAAAGAAACAAGACGCTAAAAGATAAGTATTTGTATAATGCCATTCAAGTAAAAAAGAGTAGAAAATGCTATATTATTCCCCCTTCCCACAACAAATATATATCACTGGTTGTCCGGCACCAGTGATAGAAAGCAGGGTGCTTTGCAAAAGGGCTTCAGGTAGCTTTTGTGGTGAAAGAAATGTTTTGTATTTTGATTGTGGCAGTGGTATCACAGTTGGAATAATTATCAAAATTCATTGAATTTCTTGTATTAAGTTAATGTAGTTTATTTTACATAATATTATGCCTCAGTATATTTGGTTAATATTTTTAATTAGGTTGATAATTCTAACACTCAGTTTGTCTCAGTATATGTGTACATAGGACTCCACTTTCTTCTGGTTTCCATTATTTCAAATGATAAGTTGACTGTCAATGAAAATATTATTCTTTTGAATGTAATCTGTGTTTTTCTTTGCTAACAAACAACAAAATGACTTCTCTCTCTCTCTTTTTTTTTTTTTTTTGGCAGTTCTTTATGATGTGAATTTTTCCTTTTTTATCCTGTTGCTATTTGAACATCATTCTGGATTTGTAGGGAGGGCTCTTCCAGAAGATTTAGAAACCTCAAGTCGTTCTTTATTAAAATATTTCTTTTCTCTCATTCTCTTTCCCCGCTCCTTCTATTAAACTTAAGTATGGCTGGGGTGTTATCTTCTGTTCCTGCAGCTTAAAGGGCAGGACAAATTGCAAAACTTGGGAAAAAAAATTCCAAAGTATAAAATTCCTACATTGAGAACTTGACTTCTTTCAAGGAACAGTGATTTATTTATGTATTTATTTATGTATGTATGTATTTATTTTTGAGGCAGAGTCAGGTAGAGTGACTCATAGTTCACAGCAACTCCAAAGTCTTGGACTCAAGCGATCCTCCTGTCTCAGACTCAGGAGAAGCTGAAACTATAGGTGCCCACCACAATGCCTGGCTATTTTTATAGATGGCCTCTCACTGTACCTCAGGTTTGTCTCGAACTCCTGAGCTCAGGTGATCCACCTGCCTCAGCCTCCCAGAGTGCTGGGATTACAGGAGTGAGCCCCTGCACCCAGCCAAACAATCTGTTTCAGATTCTGTTTATCTTTTCATTTCTTCCCTCACTTAACTTTTGGCATCTGACTATTCCTCACTTTCTTGCTAGATGCAGACATTTGAAAAGTTTTAAAAATATTTTTTTAATGAGCATTTTAACTTGTTTTTATTTGGAGCAGTAGTCATGGAACCTGATTTGTAATGTCAGGAAATACTTGGTACAAATGGTGCCAGTGTAAAATTTGTATTATGATATAACAATACTTGAATTCTTTAACAATTAATCCTTCATTATTACCTAGCTTAGGGTCGAAAGCAATTTTTATTGGTTGAAAAGAATTTATCAACACAATACACATCAGAAAATCTTGGAGAGGTTTTGTTTGGATGGTATCGAATAATCTGAGGCTGACTTACCATGAGGTTGCAATAAAACCGAGAACGTTTTAAGTTGAATAAATTACATGGCGAAGTGTACCCTGTTGCTTAACAATTCACGTTAGAAAATATATCTGCATTTCCAAATGATCTCAGAATTATACAAAATACAATTTAGAAGCTGTGAAGAGAATCTTTTGAGACAGTTGTGATACTAGAAGAAAAAGAAATGATTCATTCCTTTTTCCTGGGTTGGTGAAATTATATATCAGAAATGACAGATCATAGAGGCCAAAAGCTTTAATGTTATTGTTATTCACCTCATGTCAATTTTAAGCCTGTATTCCACAGACCAGTTATTCTCGATATTTTAGAGTTTGATACATAGTTTGACTTTATAATCATAGTTTTAACCCCTTTGAATTTCTGATATTGTGGTAGTGTTAACCAAGTTTGAACATTAGCATTGGCCAACATCCTATCTTGTTATTTATGCCAGTTTTAGCTGTTTCCCAAATCTCTAAGGTAAATACCTGTACTCCTAGCTTATGAAATGTATCACATATACACACAAAAATGTATATAACAATGAAATGTGCATTGTTGGCTTTTAGTCCCCCAAATTTATATACGTATTTGTAATGAACTAATTTATACATGTGTGTTATTTTTATTATCATATCAATGTCCTAAAATGTTTGTTGTTCAGTATCTGTTACTAGGGAGGAGATCTTAAATTTATATCTCATTATGTATCCTCCTAAAAGAGATTCTTACTGTTTTGAATAAAACATCTCTAAGTTATTATTCCTTTCAGTGCATTTTAAAATGTGTTAGTGCTGCATTCATATTTTAGATGCGTGATAATTTTATATGAGGCTGTCGTTCTGAACAATTATTTTATAAACATGACTTTAAATTTCTGTTTTTCACTTTTGATCCTTTTGTAAAGGAACAAAATAGTCGTGCGTGTGTATATGGGGTACAGGTGATGTTTTGATGCAGACATACAAGATGTTCTAATCAAACCAGGGTGAAGTGGAATATTCATCACTTGAAGCATTTACCATTTCTTTGTGTTAAGAACATTCCAATGTTATGCATTTGGTTATTTAAAAATATAGCATAAATTTTGTCAACACTAGATCTTATTCATTTATCTGTCTCTATTTTTATTTCCTTTATCCCTGTTTTCTTTTTTCTTCCCCACCACCCTTCTCTGCTTCCAGTGACTGTCATTTTGCTCTCTATCTCCACGAGTTCAACTTTTATTTTGTTTAATTTATCTCCAATGTAGGAGTGAGAACCTGCCATATTTGTCTTTCCCTGCCTGGCTTATTTCATTTAAAATAATGTCCTCCAGTTCCATCCACATTGTTGCCAATGACAAGATATTATATTTTTATAGATGAATAATACCCCCTTGTGTAGATGCGTACCTCATTTTCTTTGTCCTTTCATCTATTGAGGGGCACTTAGGTTGATGCCATAGCTGGCTGTCGTGAATAGTGTTGCAATAAACATGGAGTGCAGCTCTTTGATGCAGTGATTTCCTCCTTTTGGACATATACATGAGTCACTACAAAAGTTTTGAGACAAACTGTTATGGTTTATTATTTCACTCTCAAAAAATGTAATGGATGGCTTTTTTCTGATTGGCCCCTGCAAGTTACTTGGCTTATTGATGTTGCTGGGAGGGCTTCCTTTATTTCTGTATTTGTAGATTTTATGTTTCTTGACTTTTGCGTATTTCAAAACTTTCGTAATGACCCATGGACCCAGCAGTGGAATTGTGGGATCATCTGGTAGTTCTGTTTTTAGTTTTTTGAGGCACCTCCATACTTTTCTAATTTACATTTCTACCAATAGTATACAAGGGTCCCCCTTTTTCCACACATCTTTGCCAGCATTCATTATTGCCTGTGTTTTGATTAAAGCCATTTTAAGTTTAAATTTCTAAATCATAAAATGGAAATTTGAGAACAAATTATGGACGGAGCACGGACTTCTATAAGGCTCTAGTTTTGAAAAAATATCTATTGTTTGAATAAGTATTGTATTGTTTTAAATTTTCTGCCCAGAAATTAATATAGAATGATCTTAGATTTTGAAGTCTGAGTCTGGCTCCACTATTGATTAAATATGTTGCACAAGAAAAAGTACTTTCAAATATGAAGTAGCTTAAGTCTAGAATGAGTTGGACATTATCTACCATGGGGGTTGTAATGTGTATCAATTAAATAAAAAATGTGTGTGATGACTATTAAACAGGTACTTGAAAAATGAGCTTTTCCATTCTTGTGTCAACTCTGCACATTAGTTTGAAGTCATTTAATTTATGGGGAAAGGACTAAAAGACTGAATAATGTATGCCTAAAGTGGTAAAAAAGACTTTGTTTAAAGCATTTAATGGCAGTTTTCTCAGGGTCTTCATGGAGAAATGCTAATTTCAGGGTATCTCGCTGCTTTTTGTGTACCCCCGTTGGGCCACAGGAACGTCACGAGATGCAGACAACTGCAGACAAGGACAGGAACCACCCCAGCTAAGAGGAGGCACTCTATAGACCAATGAATGCTTTTTATGTTTTGCAAACCTCTGTTTCTGCAAGATGCCGTGCTAGGCACTGTACACAATCACAATAACAAAGTTCCCATCTCCAAGGAATTTGCAGTCATGGACAGCACAGTAGAGACAGATGTTACCCTGAAGCCAGCACAAAAGCAGTGAATTCTCGAGCCCCTTGTATTTGTTGTATTTTTCCAAGCCTTACTGAAACATATGATTTCTGTGTTTGAAACATTCCTTTCTTTACCATGAATTAGCCCAGTGCAACCAAGAGTGAGGCAGGAGTCCACACTGATTTAGTTTTCTTACAGAATTCCTTTAAAATTTCTTTTGCCTATGGTCTCAAATTAATTCCTTTGTAGAATGCCTATATTTTGTAATGTAACCTATTCTTGCATTAATTTTAGAAACAGTTGAAGTTGTCAACTTTTACCCAGGTGCATTTGGGAAATGACAGATTTAAGCATTGTTCCTTTAGAGGGATTATTGACCTTCAAGCTTGAAGCCTAATTTGGGCCCAATGTTCTAACTTTTTAGTACTTACATTATGTATAACTATATATCAGTGGTTGGTCTTATAGTTCAGCTATATTAATAGTTTTTCTGATTTGGTTTTATTCATATGGGTTTGTAATTTCTTTTGTGGAATTAAGTTAATTTTGTCATTTGTCAGTCCTTCATATATGTGTAAATAATGTCTCTAAGTTATAATTTTTTTTTTTGAGACAGAATCTCACGTTGTGCTGGGTAGAGTGCTATGGAGTCATAGCTCACAGCAACCTCAAACTCAGCCTCATGCGATCCTCTTACCTCAGCTTCCCATATAGCTGAGACTACAGGTGCTGCCTACAATAGCTGGCTATTTTTAGAGACAAGGTCTCACTCCTGCTCAGGCTGATCTTGAACTCCTGAGCTCAAGAAATCCACCTGCCTCAGCCTCATAGAGTGCTAGGATTACAGACAGGAGCCACTGCATTGGCCTCTAAATTACATTTTTCTAATTATCAACATTCTGCATTTCTTTATTGGCATTTAGCAGCATTTATTTCTTTTTATAATTCTCTATAAATTTTTCAGCTTATGATTCCATTATCACACCGATCCAAGCCACCACCAGGTTGGACTCGGGTAATTGCAATAGCTTCCTGTGTCAGTCATGACACTAACTGCTACAAAAAGCAACTCTGAAAGTTCCTTGGTTTAGCGCAATAAATGTGTTACTTGCTTACATGGCAGTGAGTGAATGAAGGAGCTTGGATCCACATGGCCACTCAAGAACCCAGGATTCTTCTGCATAGTGGCATTAACTCTGTGTTGGATTCTCTGCATCCAGCACAAAGCGTGCATGAGTTTTCTCATGGGCCAGGACTGGAAGTAGAGTAATACCACTACTGATGACTTGCTTTTGGCCAGAAGTCAATTACATGGTCCTATCTAGTAAGAGAAACTGGGAAATAGTTATGAATTAAGGGAGGAAATACAATTATTTGATGAACACATAGCAAGAATGGTGATCCTATGGAAATGTAAGCTTGAGATTGTTACATTGCTTAAAATGTTCTAAGAGTTTCCTTCTTACTTGGGGGAGGTGGGGAAACCTGAATCTATATACAGTAGGCTGTGACACCCTACATAATCTGGCTACTGCTGGTTCTGTGACTTTTATTTGCTGTGTTCTTCCCCTTGTTAACTCATCTCCTGTCACACTGTCTTCTTTGATGGTCCTTGAACATGCTGGGCATGCTTGCACCACAGGGCCTTTGCACTTGCTGTGTCTCTGGCTATAGAATCTCTGAATAGTTTTCTCTAGATAGCTGCATGGGTTTCTGCCTCACTGTGTCCATCTCTTGCCTCATGTATCACTTTATCAGTAAGCACAGTCCTGTTCACCCAAATTAGAATGGCAATCATCAGTCCCAGTATACTTATCCTGGATTTTGTTCGTGTGTTCATTGCTATATCCTCCGCCTTAGGAATAGTGCCTGGCACTTAGTAGGTAATCAGTTATAATTATGCATAGATTAAAACTTACGTAAGCATAATAATAGTGATGTTTTATCAGATGAATAAATTTTTTGTGCCTATGGATTTTAAAATCAAACTAGGAAGATAGACAAATGTGACATCTCACTATAATTGAAAGATATTAAGAGTTATAGAAACAAAGCAAAGACTGCACCGTTCTGCCTGGATGCCCTGAGACATCACAATGGGGACAGCGTTTATTTGGGCATTGAAGAAGGAGTAGGAGTTTTCTAGGTCTTGAGGAAAGTCATTTTAGGGAGAAAAATAGAAACAAAGGATTGATAGCAGGTGTATTGTGACATTTGGGGAAACAACTGAAGAATCTGAGGGGTTTGGAGATGGATATGTGCACGTATGTATAATAATGGTGAAATTAGACTTACGTCTTATATCTATGTTGAATTACTACTTTTTCTTTTTTTGAGACAGAGCCTCAAGCTGTCCCCTGAGTAGAGTGCTGTGGCATCAAATCTCACAGGAACCTCCAACTCCTGGGCTCAAGTGAGTCTCCTGTCTCAGCTTCCCAAGTAGCTGGGACCACAGGCACCCGCCATATTGCCCGGCTATTTTTTGGTTGCAGCTGTCATTGTTGTTTGGCAGGCCTGGGCTGAATTCGAACCCACCACCTTAGGTATATGAGGCTGGCATCTTAGCCACTTGAGCCACAGGTGCCGAGCCTTGAATTATAATAGGGAGGTATTTCATTCTTCTGCATGTGGCTGATTTTCCTGGGACAATTTATTGAATAAGGCGTCTTTCCCCTAGTGCATATTCCTGTCTGCTTTGTCAAAGATCAATCAGTTGTATGTAGATGATTTTATATCCAGGTACTCTGTTCTGTTCTATTGGTCTGTGTCTCTATTTTTATACCAATACTATGTTGTCTTAGTTAGTCTAAACTTGTAGTGTAGTTTGAAGCCTGTTAATGTGATGCCTCCAGATTTGTTCCTTTTGTTTAAAGTTGCTTTTGCTACTCAGCTTCTTTTCTGGTTCCAAACAAAGCGTAGAGTTATTTTTCTAGATCGTAAAGTTAGGCTAAAAGTTAGGTTAGTCCAAAAGTGTCTAACATTTTAACAAACTTGAATTTTACTCTGTCATCAGTGGAGAAACTTTACAGTACTTAGTAAGTAGGGTTATGATGAGTACAGGTGCATGTATAGGAAAGATAAACTCAGTGAAGTACATAAGAAAACTGAAGGCAAATGTCGGGGATCTAAGGTGAAGGCTATTAGGATAGTCTGTGTTAGAGAAGATGAATATCTGGTCTACAATATCCAACAAGGGCTCATATGGTTAAATCTAATCAGTCAGATTAGCTATTGCCCAAATTGCTTGAAAGTCTTTATGTAAGAAAACAAGCATCCAATGTATTCAATACTAATATGAAGCCAGTAGATGAAGTAATACATGTCCACACAAGAGAAAATTTAATTTAATTCAAGTTAGGGGGAGGAAGGGTGAGGGAGGAGGGATTGGTGTGTTCTCACCTAATGAGCAGAGTGTAAGTGTATATGGCTCACCTCCTGGGTGAGGGGCACGACTACAAGGACATTATGTAACAAACACAAATGTTGTATCTTAATCATTTATGTCCTCATATTAATCTAGAATAAAAAAGAGAACTTAGGGATCATTGGAATCATTGCCTTTGGTGTAAGGTAAGCATTATATACTTCTCCATATGCGTGAAAACTGTTTCTAATGCTTTCCATGGCCATTAGACCAAAGTCTTCAAAGTCTGAATCTCCAGCATCTTCTTGTAAAGATAGTATTTTGTGAGCAAAAGAAGACATGGTTATTTACACAACTAAATGTTGCCACATTATTCGTTTTTGAATTTGATCCTTGACTCACCACGGCTATTTAACCTTTCTCTAATGAACTTCATGATCTACAAATTGACTTTCTTGTGTGCAATTTAAAAATACTGATTGAATACTCAAAATGCTCACATTGTAAGGTACTACAAGGCCTACAAACATGACTAATAAATAGGGAAAAGCATTTAAGCCCCGGTGCCTGTCATGTGGCTCATTACAAACACCCCCTAATAAGATGACAATAGAAACCTATAGGCCTTGAAGATCATCCTCAGAATAGGATTGCTTCTCTGGCAGTAAACCATTTGTGCTTAGAGTAACTGTATAAATCTCAATGGAATCATTTCCAAAAGATGACCCTTTTGTTCTTATTGTTCCCAAATGTCCTGCATTTTGGCAGCCATGTGATACTGATGTGATAAGTTGCACATGTGTGTATCTGGCTGATGAGTAACGAGACTTCCACCAGGTAAATACTGAGGAACCCACAGTGTCCATCAGTTTATAACTGAAATAATAGGCTTATCACCCTCTAGAGTCTAGATGGTACAAAACCCAGAAAAAGCTTTGTTGCTATTGTCTTAATGACAGAAGTATTTCCTACTAATAATTTTCTCATGAAACATATGTATATATTAACAGTGAAGGAATTTAAAAGCCCAGCTTTACCAGGAACTGCACATTTGAAAAATCCTCTCCTGGCTCGGCGCCTATAGCTCAGCTGGCTAAGGCGCCAGCCACGTACACCTAAGGTGGCGGGTTCAAATCCCCAGCCCGGACCCGCCAAACAACAATGACGGCTGCAACCAAGAAATAGCCGGGCGTTGTGGCGGGCGCCTGTGGTCCCAGCTACTTGGGAGGCGGAGGCAGGAGACTCGCTTGAGCCCAGGAGTTGGAGGTTGCTGTGAGCTGTAATGCCACAGCACTCTACCCAGGGGGACAGCTTGAGGCTCTAATAAAAAAAAAAAAGAAAAATCCTCTCCTGTTACAATCGTAAATCCCTCGTCCTCTCTTAGCCCTGGGGCAATGGGTGATCTAATGTATCTGAGCCCAGATTGTAATCCCACTGTGAGTTCATTTCACGCTGAGTAGAGCTTGGTAAAATATCCTCGACTAAATTCTGAGCACTGATGGTATTTCATTTTTGTGGGTGTTCTTAGCTTCACTGGACTTAGAAATAGCCTTGTTCAAGGAGTGTAAATAACAGTCTTCTCCCAGCCTTCTCGATCTTTCTCAGTGTCAGAGTTTGGTTTCCATTCTGCCTTCGGCTTTCCCAGCAGAAGCTTGGTACTCTGAAATAAGACACTTCCATTGGGCTCTTCACCTTATCAGTCTTCATGGCCGCGGAGCAGACAGCTGCGGATGTTTCTCTCTTCTCTTTATTTTTGTATCATCATTAAATTGAAGAGGCTTTGCATCCTACTGGGCATTGACTTTTGGTTTTATTTGGAAGGAAATTAAATGGTTTGAAAAAAGTTGAGCATTTCTCCCATGGTTCTAAGACTGCTAAGGACATAGGACCGTGTAGGAAGAATACTTACATCATTTTGGAATAGAAACTGAACAAATCAAAAGTACTCTCCATACGAAAATGACATAGCAAACTCATTCATAGCTGTTACTGTAGGAGAAATGCTATAGTTTTATATTCTGTCTTGAGAGGACTATTGATATTTCCAATAGAAGAGGTACCATCATAGGAGCAATCATGGTATGGAAGGTGGTTAAGTCCCAGTAGGGGTTGGTCCAAGATTTAGGCAGTTATGTTGAGTGAAAAGTATTGAAGAAAATAAATCTGAAAGGGTTTATTAAACAAGCAAGCGACCTAGCCCTCTGGGAGGCTGAGGCAGGCAGATTGCTTGAGCTCATGAGTTGGAGACCAACCTGAGTAAGAGTGAGATCCATCTCTAAAAATAGCCGGGCATAATGGTGGGGTCCTCTAGTCCCAGCTACTCAGGAAACTGAAGCAAGAGGATCACTTGAGCCCAAGAGTTTGAGGTTGCTGTGAGTTGTGCCTCCACAGCATTCTACCCAGGGTGACAAAGTAAGACTCTGTCTTAAAAAAAAAAAAAAAAAAAAAGGCAGTGATTCTATTGACTAAGTGTTCCTAGGTAGTTTTTCAATAGTGAATAATGGCAAAAAAAAAAAAAAATAGAACTATCCATATAAGATTTCCATAACATAAAACACCTTCCAAATGTCCCATTTATGAACTGCTGTACAAAGCAGAGTCTGCTGTATGTTATGTGCTCCATAACATAATAATTTTAGAGGTGATATTTACTGAGCACTTATTATGAGCCAGGCACTTTTCTAGGCACTGGAAATATAGGGGACTGTAGCAGTACATTAATAAAATAGTTGGATTTTACTGGGGATTCTTGGACTTCTCTCCACTAGGATTTATTAGCTGTTAAACCATAGGCTCCTCTCCAAAAGTCGATAGGTTGGACTCTGATACTCCTCAAAAGTGTGAGTGGGTGTGCTTTACAGTGCCCATGCTGAAATTTTCAGTCAAGGTTGTAGATGGGTAATATTAGACTTTACGTATTTCCCAGCCAAAGTGGTTTAAAGACTACATCTATGCAGTCATTTCTGAAGTTTCTGATGAATGTCATGAATGTTTTTTGACTACAACAGAAATTGCAAAGAGATGAGATGGCCATAAATGTGAATAGAATTGTACTTAATTCTGATAGATTGCCTTGCTGATTCCTCAGTCTCAGTATTAAATCAATCCAAAGCCACCACATGAGGACAACTTGATCCCTGGCTACAGGTGCTTTTTGGAGTTTCCTTTCCTTCTAAAGAAGACTTTCAGGCAGGTTTCTACAATTACACGGCAACATTCCTAATTTTTCACCAGCAAACCAAGTGCTTAAAGCAAATGGCATCTCTTCACTGTGTATCTGAGGTGCTCATCTGGATTGACTTGATTCATTGGGTCTGGATTTTGGCTAGTTTTTTCTCTCAAAAGAGAGATAAAGACAATTCATGTTTGAGACTCACAGTCTAAGGTTCTCTGCAGCCAATGTTGGCATAAGGAAGTTGAGCATATGCAGAGAAGTCCTTGGTCTTCTCCCTTTGGAGGGACAGATGTGGGCCCAAAAAAGCCTATGAAACTCTGTCCAAGGAGTAACTTGACCATTCAGTTTCTGGATTTGCTGAGATATGAATTATTATTATATCAGATCACAAGAAAGTTGGAATGATTTTTTAGATGACATTCATCTGCTATAGAAATTCACTCAAAGAATACAACATATGTCCTAAGCTTTCTGTTTTTAGAAGATTGTTATTTTTTAAAAGATACATGAATAGATTGTTATTGAAAATACTACATTTAACAGCATTCATTGGCTGTTAAAATATTCTTAATGAAGTAACTGATGGGAAACTTTCTCTTCTGAAAATGAGAAGCACAATGAGATATTACTCATTTTCTTTCTTTACTCTTTATTCATTTTCATGAATAATTTTATTTTTTGTAGGAAGCCAAATATTAAATTTCATGTTTGGCTGATCTTATATCAAGACTATATATATATGTAATTTATATATATTAGAAATAATTTCTTTAAAAGACTAGTATTTTTATAAAGGAAGTATATTCTTTCAGATTCCTTAAAAAAGTACATTTTAAAGATTGCCATAGAAATTGTAAAATTGTGAAAAATACCTTGCTTTTTTTTTCTTTTTTCTTTGACTTTATCATGAAGCTGCACATTGACTTTCTGGTGAGGCTACGTAACTCTGATATTTGCCAAGGGATAATATAAGGATGAATCATTTTACATCTTTGAAAATATAAAATCTTTCTTTTCTCATTTTCTGTAGAGCCCACTCCAAATAGGGCCTTCTTTCTATAATTCTAAAATGTTTCTGACCCGTGTTCTCTGTGGGGCTAAATCCAGTGGTCAATCGTCAGTCCTCATCTTACTTGGTTGAGCAGCGCTTGAAGGTATGTCTACAATTAATCACCAAGATATCATTTCCCTCTCCCTTTTTTCCCCTTAGACTTGGGATCTGATTTTGCTGCCCAGGCTGGACTGCAGTGGTGCTGTCACAGCTCACTAGAACTCCTAAGCTCAAGGGATCCTCTTGCTTCAGCCTCCTGAGTAGATGGTACTAGAGTCATGAGCCAACATACCAGGCTAATTTTTTCTTGCTTGCTGTGTTGCCTGGGCTGGTCTTGAACTCCTGGCCTCTTGCCTCGGCCTTCCAAAAAGCCGGGATCCTCTTTTGTTTTCTGTCTACCACATTGGACTGCTGGTTGTCTGAAATCCTATTCAGCTTTCTGACCTCAACTATTAGTCTTCTATAGTATATTCTTTGGGTCCTTTGTCTGTTCACATTCACTCTCTTGATTATCTTATCTTGATCCAGAGATCTGACTATCAAGAGTTATCTGTCTTTCCTTTACGTATCATACTTCAATAACAGAACATCGTATCATCTCTATCTTCAAAATATACACTAATTTTGAGGTCTCAGTTAAGTATTCTTAGTCCTATGTGGTCTATTGCAGTCAATTTTTAATTGTCTCTTGGTTTCTCGTCTTGCTCTCCCATCCTAGCCCCAAAGTTGGTGTATGCATATACTTTCACTCAGGATGCCACCAAACTGCTTAGTATGGCATGTAATCTCCTCTATGAAATGACCTTGAGCTATTTCTCTACCTGCATCTCTTAGCAATCTTGACTTCACTCATGGTACTTCAGCCGTGCTTGTTTCCTTGTGATATCCTCAATCATGCTGAGTCCTCTGGGGCCGTGGCACATGGGGTAGTCTCTTAACTCACTCTCTCACCTCATCCAGGTGTCATCTGCTCAGAGGGTCCTTCCCTGCCCATTAATCACAGGCATGGGATCTGCCAGCCTTCTCACAACTCTTCGTCTTCTTAACTCACCTTTATTATTTTTAGTAATAATTATTTATTATTAATATCAATATTAATTATCTTATTGATTCAAATAATTAATGGCTATTTTTCCCTGGTAGGATGTAGGCTCCCTCATAGCAGGGAAGTTGCCTTTATGGTTGAAAGTTTTATCCTCAGTGTTGGAAGAGTGCCTGACCTCTATATAGCAGGTGTGCAACAAATACTTTCTTGAATGAATGAAAGGAATAATGAATGGGTTTTCGTGTGTTGTATGGAAGAATTTACTTTTCTTATGTATATCTATAAAATGCTGGTTGTGGCTGTATGATTAATCAGCTCTATAATACATCACCCCAGGCATTCTGCATTCCTCTGCTGAGCTCACAGCAAGGTAATGGAAGCCTCATTCTAAATGCTTTTTGCTAAAAAAGTCTCTCCTTGCTTGGAGTTCTGGAAGACTGATCACCACTGCCGAGAGACATGATTGCTGTGTAGTTTCCTCAGCAGCATCCATGATCTCCTACTCTGACAATAACAGACCAGGGAGTGAACAAAGAGGTACTCTCTGGTCACTTCACAAGAGCAAAATTTTTTTCAACTCCAAATTATTTTCTGGAATTCTAGTTATGTCGAGTTATTATTTTGTTATCGTATGAGGGGGATGCTAGGGAACAGTATTCAAACTGCCATAAAGTAAAGATATCTTGAGAATGTTTCCACTGTGGGAAAATTGGTCAAATAGCACATTGGAGTCAATATTTTTATTGGCTATTCAGCGCTGATCAAAATCGCTTGCTTCCCAAATAAAATGTCAATCAGAGGGATATATTTTCTTGGTAGAAATTCAGAATTGCGTAGGATTTTTTTGATGTGTATCTCTTCAAGTTGTGGCTTGACAGAAGCTAAATTGAATCTGCCATTTTTAGATGAATCCTGAGGATAGAGAAATTATAAATAATTTTTAATATTTGATAAAGATAAGTTCTGCCCTCGTAGTGAATGCCACAGTCAAAATAAATATATAATTTAAAAGCCTATTTGAGAAAAGAATTGCTTTCGGTACAAGATATCATTAAAGCTAATGGCAGAAAACTCATAATGGAATAAATATTACAATAGGAAGGTGATTACAATTCTCCAGATGAATGTTATAAATTACAAAATCAGTGACAGACTAATGCCATCTGGTATGGCTTGCATGGAAATATTCCACGTTTACTGGGCAAAGTATTTGTTAAACTTTTTGTGTAGTATGATAAAATGTGTTAGGTTAGAATGGACAAAATGTGTATTATCATATGAGACATTGTTTTAAAGAAAGAGTAGTTACCAAAGGAAATGTGGAATTGACTATATTATTATAACCCTGTTAAAGATCGTGTTTAAAACTATATTGTTTTCAATTTAAAGTAGCCTGAAATTAATAAATAATTGAAAGAAGTCTGAACATCCTCGTACATAAATTGTATTTATTTTCCATATTTTTTCCAGTACTTACCTAAAACCATACATATTTTAATGGACATAACCATAAGGCACATACAATTTATATCTGATTGTCACTTAAAATCACATGTATTTTCATATCTTGTAACATAGTCTTTATGAATATAATTTTTAATGATTCCTTCCTATTTGCAATGGATTCCTGTAATTTGCCTAATTGCTTTTTAAATGTTGGACTTGGCCACATTGTATTTGATTTCTGAGTAGGCACTTAGAATATTTGCTTGTAACAAATAACTCCCTCTGTGGTATGATCGGAGTAATGATGAAAAAGACTTCTTGGTTCAAAATTTCCATGTTAAGTTATTCATCATCGTACCTTGGCCTAGATATTTAGCATATCAGTTTTAGCCGAAATATAAAAAATAAACATTTTGAACAGAATAGACTCAAGCTGGGAGGCCAGATCTGGGTTGACATTGGGAAAGAATGTTGAGTGAAAATGGACAGGGATATTATTTTCATTTCAGCCCTTAGTGGTACTATACATTAAAAATAGCTTAAATCCTAATAATTACACATTGGTGAATCATTATGATAAATTATATATCCATATGATAGATGAAATCGACAAATATTTGGATCTGTATTCATTGATTTAAACATAGGTTCACAATATATTGACAAAATAAAGCTACAAAAATCTAAAAAAAAAAACAAAAAACAAAACTGTTCACCCCTGAAGGTCAGAGGAAACACCTCACTTGCCATATAAAATTTGTTATTGGATGAGGTACAAAAATTGTACAATTTATATGGGGTTTGGTTTTGTATAAATGTAGAGAGAATTTATAAATTTTTGAATTTAAGGAAGTTTGAGATGTTATTGGTAGAAAAGTAACAAATTTACTTGATCAGAACTCTATCCCAGCACACGAGTCTGACTGTCGTTAACAGTGGTTTACATTAGTCAAATCAGAACCACTTTGTCAGTTCTGTTTGCACTAAATCATGGGAAAACAAACAAACAAACAAAACCTCTGTAGTGACAGCAAGGTTTTGAACACTGATTTGTTTCTTTCAGGTTCTTTCCCATTCTTTCCCAGTCCAAGTGACCAAGACATCCTTGGAATGAGGGCTGATCTAGATTTTAAGGCAATATATAAGCAGCAGTTAAATGATCTCTTTTCCACTAGTGGCTGCATTGCCATTTAAAAACGACTTTTTATTCACCTAAGTCCACCTGTGGCCATTTATGACCAAAATGAAAATATTCAATTCTAAGGATTTAATTGGAGTAGTGAAGCCAATTATAAATTACATCAATTGTAAATTATGTGCATGAATAGAGCAGTAATTATGTCATTTAGTCATTCATATAACAATATTTTTCAAACTCTTTGTGTGTGTTGGGCAGTATTTTAGGGAATATAGAGGTAAATAAAATCCTCACCCTCATGGAACTTACATTCTAGTGGAGTGAGGTAGGCACTAAACAAACAAATACATACACAAAATTTCTACTTTTTATATGCACAATAATAAAACCAAACAAAATTACAAACACAGTAAATGGACCTGTTTTGTGTAGGGTCATCATAGAAGGTCTTCCCAAGTCTGAGATATTTGAATCGAGACCTCAAGGGAGGAGGGAACAAACTAGAAGTTATGCAGCAGAGAAATTTCCAGATGAAGGAGTAGCATGTGCCAAGGTGTGGAGGCGGAAATATTCTGAGCATCATCTGGGGAAAGGTATGAAGAAGGTGGGACAGAATGGTTGAGGTCAGGAATGGCCTGAGAGGAGGCAGAGGCATTGGTAATCCACCTGCCTTGGCCTCCCAGAGTGCTGGGATTACAGGCGTGAGCCACCATGCCCGAACATGTTACAAAGTTTTTGAGTCAGGTTTTGTGTTGAATCTCTTGATTGACGGAAATAAGATGGCAAACATGAGTTTTTCAGCTTTGAAATGTTAAAAAGAAAAACTTCCTGTTTATCTGTTTATGGTAATTAAAACGAATGGTGGATAAAGTAGAAATATATGCATACACTCTTATAGTCATTTATCTATCTTCTTACCTACCTATCACAACAAGAATTAATGTAGAGTACTTAGTGTTCTTGTTATGCATCAAGTGTAGTTGTTTGTTCACTTATGACTGCTAATGTTGCTGCTACTGTGACCTCAAGTGCAGAAAGTGGTGAATAAAATTTTGGTCTCTGGAATCCATAGATGGGGCAGAGTTCAGTTCCTCGCTTACTTGCTGAGTAACTTGGTCCTTAAACTCTTTCAGCATTTCATTGTTAAAGGGTAGAAATGCAAATCATCCTTTGTTGAGTTCTTTTTGTATTCTTTCCACACACAATATCTCTTAAACTCCTTTCAAACTAGGGTTCTAAAGAGCATGAAATACTGCCCCAAAGTATGTGTTTGTTTTTTTTTGCACTTGCAAAATCTTCCTTTTAACTTACTTGCTTTTTAACAGTGTTCGGAAAACTTCGGGTTTGTCATTTTTAATATTTATGGTGAATCGTGTTCTTATTTATTTTGAAGGAAAAAACCTCTTATAATATTTAAATGATATCATAATTAAATAAGAGTTGATCGGTTCTCCTACCCAAACTCCTCATTTACTTATATTTCTCTAAATGAAAGCTGAATGAAATCTGAGTTCCTGCATGTGAACTGCCTGGCTTCACACTTCCTTTTTTATGATCCTGCATCTAAGCTTTTTAACCTGTAAGGCATAGTAAAAAAAAAAAAAACCGCATTAATTTTTGTTATAATCAAAGATAATATAATTTTAGGAAGTGTTTTGGATTAAAAATGAAGACTGTGGATCATAGTTGGACTTTGCTGTTGGTTCTTTGTGTTCCAAGCTAAACTATTTAAACTTGAAAAAATCGTACCATTCCTCATTCATAGGTAAGCAGAGAAATACATGCAAATGGTAAGGTCTACCTTTCATACCGTTCATTTATTTCTGTTATTTGGACTTGGCAGTATTACTAGACTTACTGATTCTCTGACACGATCCAATGGCTACTGTCTGAAAGCCCAACAGTGGGTTGTACTTTCTGAGGTCAGGGCATGAGATGAGAACTTCCTAAACATAATTTCTAAGAAATATTATTTAAGCAAACTTGTGAGTCCCTCCTTCTTTGTTGATCGCAGTCTTCACAGCTCCTCATTCTAGGCAGCCATTTCTAATTAGTCCTCCGTAGTGTGTAAGAATCAACTCCCCAGTAAGGATAAAACACCATTGCAGTACTTCAAATCATTAACTGCAGAGAGCCAGCAGACCACAGAGCAGTGACTTGCAATCTTTTCTCTTTCCCTGATTCAAGGTTATGGAAGAGATTTGCCCCCAAAGATTGTAATTATTCTTGTTTTGAATCTCAGTCCTCTCAGGAAAGTTTGAACTAACTTCTTATCGCATTCCTTAGAGGTGGCTTTTGCTGTTATCTCTCTGGTGATAATGCGTTTTCTGCTGTACAAAATATAGTTGCAGCCATTTCCCAAAGGGCTTACTACCTAAGCAGGAAAGTTCATTTTAATACAGAACATCCTAAATGAGAAATATCCACAGCATGTGGTTACTTATTCTCTAACTCTGGCTGGAGGCAGGAAGAAGAGACGTCCTCTAGTCCTGACAGAGATGTTTCAGCCCTTATGTCTGTCCTGGGAATGTCCCTGTTTATCTGAATGTACACCTGGCGCCCGCAGCCAGCTCAGTCCTGTGCTCTTGGTCAGTGAGAGGGAAGCATTTTGTGACATCAGTTCACTTCACCTGCCAAACCCTTGGTCCCAGTGTTGATTGAATTTATTTCTGCTGTAGGTCCTTGGTTGCGGGGATTCAAAGAATGAACCCAGGGACCACAGATCAGTGGTAAGATAGGATTTATTTGATAGAAGGGAATACAGAAGGAATAAAAAGCACTAGAACTTCTGGCAGAGGGAAAAACCCAAGTGCAAAGTCTCTGAGTAGAACTTTTGTCTGGGGGTAGAAGGTCTTGAGAATGACACTGGCCAGGACTTGGTAGATGGAAGACGGCTTTTCAGTGTTAATGACTGTCTTAACAAATGAATGGAAGGGCAGCCACATCAGAAGAGGCCACCCTAGCTTACCGGAAATTGCCCAGGCCTAGGAAATGGGGGTTTCCTGTTCAGCCCTGAAAGGGGGAATCCCTATATCACCACCAAGGTTTGGAAGCAGCAGTTGTGTCTGTCTAAGATGACCAGTGATGAAGGCTGCATTTACCTGTTCATTCTTTCAGGCATAGATTTACTCGTTTGTTTTGTCAATGTGTATGGACACAATGTGTAAGGTATTTCTGGGAATACATAGATGAAAAAAAATCTGATTCAAGGAACTTGTCTGGTCTATGGAGTGTTGAGGAAAGTATAGTATATGATTTAAGGATAGATGATAAATCCTTAAATAGAACGTCGTGGGGAGATAAAAATGTATTCGATTTGCTTTTCAAAGAGTCAAGAAAGCTTAAATCTATTTCTTCAAATGCCTCCTCTTCAAATATAATAGATGTTTATATTTTGCAGAAATAAACTTCGTACTTTGAGGCATTGGTTTATCAGAAATACAATTTGGAATCGCAAGTGGAAATGATTGATTTGTGCTGTGCACAGAACCCAAATAGGCCTTTGTACATTCCAGATTGGTTGATTGTAGGTTTTATAGTAAAACCCACACATTTTCCTTTACAAGATGGGCAGTGTGCCAGAAAGCTTTTGGGTAACTTGCTAATGTGCCAGTAAATAGCCTGTTTTTAGCTTCCCTGTAATAATAGTACTCAAACATTATGTTTGAAGGCAGAAAAAGACCTATAAAGAAAAGTATTTCTATTATTCCTTTAGTTTTTACTCTTTATTTAAGTGAGGGAATTACACTTCTAAAGCAAGGACAATCTAGCTTTTGGCATCTGTTATCATATATGTGGTTTCCATATTTTTGGGGAGCGGAAGTTTCAAGAAAAATTCTACTAGTTTTGTATCAATAGCTAACCAACATTTGTAGAACATTTCACGTAATAGAATATTTGACTGGATTTGTGGTTCTGAGCTTAATGATAGGAAAGATAAAACATTCAAGACCTAAAAATGGGTGTATGAAAACATTAGTCTTGTTCCAATTATAATTCCTTCTAACTTTGTTCTGAGTTGAAAGCATATTTTAATTTCAAAGTAGATACACAGGTGTTGACTTTAATTTTTAAAGAACTTGGTCTTGTTCAACTATAATGTATCGTGATAGCATTTAGTTTTAAGAAAATTAAAATTTTCTTTTGTTGTATTGAGATTTCATTGTTGTAATGGGATATTTTGGATGCAGTGGATATTCTAGTCCGAAGTTCAAGTTTCTTACGTTTGCAGTTATTTGCAAAAGAGGGTAAAGATATTCAAGACCCTTTGAAAAAAAAGAGGCTTGTCTTTTAGAAAAAAATGCTCCTCTTTCCAGGGCTTTTCAGGATTTCCTTTGCAAATTTCATTGGTCATTTATCTCTCATTTGTGTTACCTTGCTTATAGAATCAAGTTATTTCATTTCCATGCAGGAACGTGTGGCTTAATATACCATTTGTTAAAAGACTTAGAGTTTATGGGTGGAAAACTTTAATGCTTCTGCATATAAACAGAACAGGTAAGTGAACTTGAGAACTGGCTGGAAGATAAAGCACCAGACTGATCTTGGCAGAGTCTGGACTCCCTAGATTTCTCTAAGGGAAGGAAAGAAAAAATAAAAGAAACAAAACTAAAACAAAAGATCTGTTTGTCCTCACATGCTACTACTCTTTTTTAATTTACTCCAGCAGTAAATTCTATGATTGAAGTTGGAAGAGTTTCTTGAATAGATAATAGTTCTGTGATGTGCAAATAAAATCCACTCAGATTTATGACAGGAAAAATACAGTCTGACAGATTGCTATATATATTGATGACTTTCCAGTCACTGTAGATCTTAGGATGAGGTTTCTTCAAGTGCATAATATTTAAATATTAACATGAGGCTCGGTGCCTGTGGCTCAAGTGGCTAAGGCACCAGCCACATACACCTAAGTTGGCGGGTTCGAATCCAGCCCGGGCCCACCAAACAACAATGACGGCTGCAACCAAAAAAATAGCTGGGTGTTGTGGCGGGCGCCTGTGGTCCCAGCTACTTGGGAGGCGGAGGCAGGAGACTTGCTTGAGCCCATGAGTTGGAGGTTGCTGTGAGCTGTAATGCCACAGCACTCTACCCAGGGGGACAGCTTGAAGCTCCGTCTCAAAAAAAAAAAATATATATATTAACATGATAGGAAAATGCAAAGGTTTAGTTATATGTGATATTACTGCCAAAATTGTTTGACTCACGTAAGCCACTCCTGGACTCCTGTCCTTCAGAAACTATAAGATAATAAATACTTGTTTTAATTTGCTATATTTTGGAGATAATTTGTTATATATTCTTAGATAAATAATACCTATTCTTACCAGCAACTTGTAATGTTATCTTTGCTGACACTGTTATTTTCTAGCTATTTTTTTTTTCTTGAGACAGAGTCTTACTTTGTTGCCCTCGGTAGAGTGCCGTGGCAGCATCACACAGCTCACAGCAACCTCCAGCTCTTGGTGATTCTCTTGCCTCAGCCTCCTGAGTAGCTGGGACTACAGGCACCCGCCACAACACCCGGCTATTTTTTGGTTGTGGTTTGGCTGGGGCTGGGTTTGAACCCACCACCCTCCGTATATGTGGCCAGTGCCCTACTCACTGAGCCACAGGCACCGCCCTTTCCAGCTATCTTGGCAGATAAAATCATCTTGCTGTTTTAACTTGCACTTTTGGTGGGTTGTTTTCTTATGCTTGTTACCATTTTGTTCTTCGCCTTCCAACTGGTGATTTATATCCGTACATTTTTCTATGGAGGTTTCTACTGTTTTACCCCTAGGATTTGAATTTCTGTTAAAAACTACTACAACCCCATAAAATTACCAGGAGGGGCCACGATGAAGCATCAGAAATGCACAGTTCATGGATTTTGTTGAATTCGCAAATGTGCTGAGATTTGGACAAAAATTGATTCTTGAAGATGAAGTTTGGCATTTCTCCTGGCACCCTCTTTGCTCATGTGGAAGATTTTATATCCCCAAAATGCCACAACAGTCTTTCCCACACTCCATGCTCCTCCTGCTCTGTGAATTTGACACTTTTCCCTGCTGAGTGTCTTGAACCTGGGCAGACTGGGGAGTGTGCAGAGCAGCCATGGGACTGTTGATGTTGGATCATAGAAGATGCTACAGCATCTATGCCATTGTTTTCAGCAGGCCTGGGCAGGAGCCTGGTACTCTTTTTTTTTTTTTTTTTTGAGACAGA
>NW_003852414.1:14732605-14738682 GCF_000181295.1 Otolemur garnettii | reverse complement strand
GTCCGGGCTGGGGATTCGAACCCGCCACCTTAGGTGTACGTGGCTGGCGCCTTAGCCGGTTGAGCTATAGGCGCCGAGCCGGCTTCAAACATCTTAAAGCAGAAACAACCAAGTGCACTCTGCTCTGTTTGAATTTTAAACCTAAAGAGTCTGGGAGTAGGAGAATACGTATTGTTGTTTTTATGCTTCTAGGTTCTGGGTGATTTGTTTAACTGGACCAACAACCATATGTGGCAGAGTAGATTGGTGAAATATTTTATTATTTTTCGGATGGCACCTGTGGCTCAAGGAGTAGGGTGCCGGCCTTATATATTGGGAGAGGGGGTTCAAGCCTGGCCCTGGCCAAAACTGTAAAAAAAATTTGGGAGGTGCCTGTAGCTCAAAAGAGTAGGGCACTGGCCCCATATGTTGGAGGCAGCAGGTTCAAACCTAGCCCTGGCCAGGAAAAAAAAAAAATATATATATATATATGTGTGTGTGTGTGTGTGTATAAAATTATTTTTCTTTCTAGTTCAGCATCTGTCTACCAGTTGCTAAATACTTCTTCATCGACATTTTAGCGCTCAGGAAATACACACAAAGAGGAGAGAGTGACAGTTTCAGGGTGTATTAGAGTTCTTCAGTGAAGGCCACCAGATCTTCTACATCTGGGTCTACCTGAGGTCTCCTTTATAATTACAACTCCTTTGTAGAAATTTTAGTCTAAAATACTAAAAGAATCTTAATGGGGCTGTAAGTGGCAAACACACATTTGGAGGCCAACCAGGAATGATAGCCTGGCACTTTGAAAATGAGCCAGTTGATGGAGGCCTGATAGGCCTGATTGGAATTCGGTATTTTCATCAATCTGTATTCTATGAGAATTACGTCTTGCAGACCTTGAAAAGCCCTCACAAATTGCATTTTTATATTTCTGTTCTGTTTTTAGCATTGGGTGTTTACAGTTCAGGGTTGAAAGCACTCAATACATATTTATGTATTTTTATTTTATTTTTAGACAAGTATTCCGTTGGCATTCACCTGAGCGGCTTTACGGAGGGAGTCTTTAGGTGACACTAAGGGAGAGTGACGATTCAGGGCTCGTTCAAGCAAACCGCAGTAGGATATGGTAGAAGTCAGAACGGAATGATGAAAATGGGGAACAGAGAGAGACCATAGGCCTAGAAGGATAGAAGCTCCCACATTCAGTGAAAGCATAGAGAGCAGCTCCAAGACAGTATACCTATCATTAAGGATCACCTCTAACCTTTGCTCACAAATGTAACTCCAGAAACGAAGCCATATTTGTTATTAAACTCAACAGATCATCACCTGTTACAACTAAATAAATATCTGGCCTATATATTTTATCATGTTTATCCCTACAGCCATTCTTTCTGTTCAGTTCTCTTTAATTCCCGACACTTATGGAATGAAGTTTTAGAAAAAAAAAGGGCATTGCATAGAATACTGAACATATAAAACTCTTTATAGTCTGGCTTCTACTTGGCTTTCTACCATAATTTCCTTTCATTCCCACCCCCAACATAGAGGCATGCGCACATAGAAGCCCCCAAATACTGGCTGTCTTCTCAGCATGCTAAGTCGGTTCATGACTCTGCCTTTGGGTATATAGTCCTGCTCTCTCTTTGATAGTAAGCTCTTCTCAGACTTGCACAAATCCTCATCCTACAAACCTCAGTTTGGAAAGGGCTTTGAACACAAATCTATTTTCAACCCAGGAAAGGAGCTGATGGTTTCGAGGGCTTACTTGCATTTGAACATCCTTTTAGCCACTTTCCAAAAGGAAATACAATTATTTTCTGATGTGTCACAAACTCCAGATGGGAAGAACTCAGAATTCTTACTGTTCTTTGCATTCTGAAACTCAGAATCTAAGAAGACTTATAGAAAGTTTGTTGAGTGACTGTGAAGGATTCTTTCCAGTAGGCAGTATGGGAAACCAGGCATGGCAACTGGTAAATGGTCAGTTGACGTGCATTGTGTGGCCGATGGATGAAACGCTTCTGTTCTGGCTACGTCTCTTAAAGTATAAGTGTTCTCTTATTTATCTTTTTTTTTTTTAATAGAACAACTATATATAATTTTTATTAGGTATTTGGAAGGCCTGTACCATTAGTTACTGAGTATGCACACGCAGTGGCTTTTCAGGTTACAGAATGTTTATATGTTTGCTATAACAGGAAATGGTGCTGCACTTGTATAATAGGTCAATTATATATTTTTTTTTTGAGAAAAGAGTTTCACGATGTCACCCTCTGTACAGTGTGGTGGTATCACAGCTCACAGCAACCTCCAACTCTTGGGCTTAAGCGATTCTCTTGCCTCAGCCTCCAGAGTAGCTGGGACTACAGGCGCCTGCCACAGTGCCCGGCTAATTTTTGGTTGTAGTTGTCATTGTTTTTAGCAGACTCGGGTTGGGTTCAAACCTGCCAGCCCCAGTGTATGTGGCTGGTGCCCTAGCCACTGAGTTATGGGCGCTGAGCCTGATTAACTAAACTTTTAAATGATAGGTAGGACTTGTTAAAATCAATTTTTCACAGTTTCATATGATATTTGTCCAGACAGTTTAAGGTGAAAAATTTAACAACTATATATATATATATTTTATTGGATCCTATTGTCCATGGAATGTGACTTTAAAAACCTAATCACAATAAATCAGAATTCTTTTTCTTTTTTTTTTTAATTTTTTTTTTTTTTTTTTTTGAGATGGAGCCTCAAGCTATCCCCCTGGGTAGAATGCCATGGCATCATGCTCACAGCAACCTCCAACTCCTGGGTTCAAGTGAGTCTCCTGTCTCAGCCTCCCAAGCAGCTGGGACTACAGGCGCCCGCCACAACACCTGGACATTTTTTGGTTGCAGCCATTATTGTTGTTTGGTGGGCCCGGGCTGGGGATTCGAACCCGCCACCTTAGGTGTATGTGGCTGGCGCCTTAGCCGCTTGACCCACAGGCGCCGAGCCTAAATCAGAATTCTTAAGAATAACTCTATGGTTCATCTTACAAGGGTACATGTGAATCTTTCTAAATGTAGAATGTAAATGTCTTAACACAATAACTAAGAAAATGTCATGAGGCTGTGTTAACTAGTTTGATGAAAATATTTCAAATTGTATATAAAACCAGCACACTATACCCCATGACTGCATTAATGTACACAGCTATGACTTAATTAAAAAAAAAAAAGAAGAAAAATAACTCTACCTATCCTCATTAGCAAATTTTCCATCATGACTGTGAAATCACACCAAATTTCAACAACTTTGTTTTTTTTTTTTTTTTGTGGAATCTGTTTATTTATGATTGTCCTACTTGATAGCTTTTCTTAAATTTCAAAAATCTAAATGAGAGAGATCTGTTCAGAATATCATTTACGACTATATGTTGTAGTAAAAGTGTCTTTTCCTAGAACAGGGTCGCAGGTAAATAGCACTAGCAGGGCTCTGGTAAGTGCATAGGCTCGTTTGCTAAGCCTGTTTCCTGAGATCTGTGCTGCCCTTCTCTTCCTCAGAGCTGCCATTAGCAGGCTTTTAAGACCACTCTTCCCCAAACAAACTCTTAACAAGGCTGATGCTCAGATAAATGCAAGTAAAAGGAAAAAAAAAGGTCTATAAATACATAGATCAACGTTAAAAGTTTCAAAAAAACAGTGTTTTCTTTGGTTTTCCCTTTTGAAATTTAAAAATAGATTTATACATTGTTAGAAGCCCTATGAATAACACAGTCATAGGTTAAAAACAAATGAAGAAGCATTATTTCCTTCTGAGTTTCATTTGAATATAAAGTCCAGGTGTGTCATTATGTCAAGGTTAGATCTATGTTTATGATGTTTGAGATAAACCCCATTCATAGGTAGGATTAATTCATATCCAGAAAGCTAGTTGGGCAGGATTGTGAGAAAAATGTCAGAAAGGATTTTTTTTTTTTAATTACACCAAGGGGTATGTTTCTGGCTGACATAGAGACGTTTGGGTTTCTAATATTATTCCACAAAGGTGAAAGCAAAACTCAGAACCCACAAGCAGGCCGTTGGGAGCAGTTTGTTGAAAGGCCTGGGTTTCACCCCCAAAGTGGTAGACTTGTGAATGTGGAGTCTGGGTAAGAGATGCTAATATATTAGCTCTCAAACCAAAACACAAAGCGACAAAGAGAAAATAACCCAATTCAAAGCCAATATTAAGTTCCCTCCCTAAAAATAAAAACCACAAAAATCAACATTTAAGGAGACTACACAAGTATTTTCTTGGTAGTATAGTCAAAAAAATTAAGTTCCTGCTTCCATGACCCTTAGGTTAAGCCTTTTATTACCAAAAAAAACAAAAAAAAAACAAAAAAAAAACCTTTGATTTGAATGAGCAAGTCTCTTATAGAAGGAATGGATTGTAACAGTAGCAGGGACCCAGAATTCTTAGCTATATTTGCCAAAATTAACTATGTCACCTTAGGCATGACCTTGGCCTCACAATTTTTTACTGAGAAAATTTAATTAGATGAACTGAAAAGGCTCTTCTGTCTCCGGTGTTGTTTAAAAGGATTGCCGAGGAAGGCTGATTATATTTGGAAGCATAGGTCTGGGGTGCCAACTGATACTATTCATATATTAGGACATTTCCTGGAGCTGAAAGTTGCTGGAAAGTTTAATTATTCATCACGATGGTGCAACATTTAGCTGATTTCTGGTTTGAGGGCTGAAATAGCTCTGAAACTGCTCTCTAAGAAATCTTGGCTCTGCTTGTTGAGAACTCCTCCTGTAGGCCACACTCCCCAGTGCTCCTCATTCAAGGTTTCCCAGTAAAGTATCTTTTTATCCCTTCTTCCCCACTTACATGCCCAATAGCTAGAGCAAAGGTTCTCAAATGTTGTTATTTGAGAACATTTGTTAATCACATATTTGTTGTTATTTGTTGTATCCACTAAGATGCAGATTCCTGCGTTTTACTATGAGAGACCCCATCTCTGGGGGGGAGGGGAGTCCTTGGAATTTACATTTTTAGCAAGATTCCAAGGTGAATGGACCACATTCCATTGGACAGACTGACCCCAGAGACCATGGTTCTTCTGACTTTCAGCCCTCTACCTGCCAGACCCTCACTAGTGTCTACTATCTTAAATCATGACAATACCGGTAGCAGCAACAACTGACTTTTGCATGTGGCAGTTCCAGGAGGTGGTTCTTCAAATGTGCCTCCATCGTCACCTGAGAATCAGTTGTTCTGTGTGTAGATCCTTGGTCCCTACTGAGAGTTTCCATGCAAGGGCCTAGGAATTTACATTTTTTAATCCTTTTTATTTTTAGAATTTTTAATTAAAAATCGTAACTGTATACATTTATGGGTTACAAAGTGATGATTTGATATACAATGTGGAATGTTAAATCAAATTGATTAACACAGCCATCACCTCAGTTAACTTATTTTCTGTGGTAAGACATTTAAAATTTATTTAGTTATTATGAAATATACCCTTGCATGGTGCACAGCGAGATCCTGACCAAATGCCTCCCTCCTCCCACTAATCGCTCTTCCCCTTCCCTTCCTCACCCCTCTCCCTTGCTAGACGATATTTGTGTTTTAGCAAATGTGTAATTAATTTAGGGAACTAAGGGCTTAATGGACTTAATTTCTCATGGTTTTCTGAATTATAATTTGATGCTAATCATTCTTCCATTGGAGAACGTTACCATTGCCAGAAGTCCTCATACCTTTACAAAATTGTTGTGCCTTTTGCTTTTACTGAGTCTTTGATATGAAAAAATAGCTGTGTGTTGAATGGCATTCGTTTCCCTTTATTGCTTTAGAGTTCATGGTCCATTACCTGCTCAATATTCCTTATATCAACACCCTTGGGATAAATTTTTCCTAACTTATAGATTTAAGAAAATGTTTGTTTCTCCTGATGAAATGACGTGCTTTCTCCTAGCAGACACTGAGAGTTACGTACCATTTCCCCTTTCCTTAGACTGCTGGGGAGCTTAGGGTGAAACTTTGAGTTCAGTTGGAGCATTCATCAGTCAGAGCTCTATGAACGTATGTTCTACGTTCTATCTTTGTAAATTGGCATTCTTTTTTTTTTT
>NW_003852414.1:14709875-14732451 GCF_000181295.1 Otolemur garnettii | reverse complement strand
TCATTGTTGTTTGGCGGGTCCGGGCTGGGGATTCGAACCCGCCACCTTAGGTGTACGTGGCTGGCGCCTTAGCCGGTTGAGCTATAGGCGCCTAGCCGTAAATTGGCATTCTTATATTCAATATCAGTGTATTTGTACCTCTATTGTTAGTTGGTCCACGTCATTTCTTGAAGTAGAAGGAATAAATAATGAAAATGATTGTTTTTAAAAAAATATTTTAATTACTTTTAAATTATCTTTGGTGTGAATACTTGTATATCTCTATGGGGTACATGTGATGTTTGATACAGGCATACAATGTGAATTAATCAAATTAGGGAAATAAGGGTGTCCATCACCTCAGACCAGTGATTTTCAACTGGTGTGCTGTGGGAGGATCTTAGCTGTGCCACAAAAGAGTTTAAAGACCTTTAATTATTTTTGAGAGAATTTCAAGTACATATATTCTTTTCACTTTTTTTTATTAATATAATTTAATTACTCTGGGGAAGTTTAACTATAGGTTCAAGTGTGTGGTGAGATAAAGGTTGAAAAACACTGTTTTAGGCATTTTTTTTTTTGTTAGAGTCTACCCTAACTTATTATTGATTAGTCACTTTGTTGTACTATTGAATATTCTAGTCAGTTATCTTGATTAGTTTTAAAAGCTGCACCTCTTTACAGTATCTTACACTTTAGTGAAATAGTATCTTCAATGTTTTTTATGTCTAAGGCACTGTTTTAATGCCTTTTGATCTACCTTAAGTAATGCAATGATCATCTCCTTTTTTTTTTATTAGATTGAGCACTATTTGGTTATTCCTACACTTTCTTCATTTCCCCACCCCCTTAGTCTAGTGTTTCCAAAACTTGGCTCATCATAGAATCACCTACAAGTGCTGGTTAAAAATACACAATTTCAAGACACCCTCCCCTTGTCCTAAGATTCTGATTTGGTAAGTGGATGCTGTGATAAGATTGCGTATTATTTTGCTATCCAGTTGACTTATTGATGCTGGGCTTGGGGAATGACCAAACCCTACATTTTGCTCCAAGATACCTACTAATGTTGGGATATTTCAGTACTTTCACTGAAAAATGCATTATGCCTTTGGACAAGATTTGGGCACAACATTACCCCCTGCCATTTGGTATCCTGACTTTATGAAGAAAACATCTGTGCAAGTCAGATTGGTTTTTGTTTTCAGCAAGTCTTCCTAGGCAGTAAGAGCAAGTTAAGTGAAAGAGAATCCCATAGCAAGAAACATACATTAAAATATTAATACAAATCAGAAACAAGGCAATCCCTCCAGCTTGAGGCAAAAAGGCAGGGCGTCAGTGTGCCCACTTCAAAAGAGGCCTGGCTGGCTTACGTGAAATTGCTCAGGTCTAGGAAACTGGGTCCCCTGGCCAGCCTTGAGTGGGGGAACCCTGTATCATCCTCAGATGAAATCTGAACCTCGTCTCCTGGTATCTGTAGTCTTCTGCTAACTTTCTAGTTAATACATTAATACAGGTGGTGTTCAGTGTTGAGGATAGCTACTTGATTCTGCTTGTCATTAATGCATTCAAGTTTTTGAACTGAGGTCTTTCACCCTCTGCCTTTATTTATTGTTACTCCTCATATTTTTTGTGTGTAAAAATTTGTTACATTAGACAGCCTCTGATGAGCCAATCTGTGGCAGAAAGGCCAAGAAGAAAACACTGTGATAAGGCATTTCATTGTACCACTGGGCTCTGACATCATCTGTGGGAAATATGGATATAGTCAACATAACCAAGATTTTGGGTTTTTTCTCATCCATTTTTTTTGAGTATAATTCTAAATATTTTGTAGTGAACTATAAATCTTCCTTACAGATCAAAGTATTTAAGTCTTAGGCCGGGTGTGGTGGCTCACACCTGTAATCCTAGTGCTCTGGGAGGCTGAGATAGGTGCATTGCCTGAGCTCATAGGTTTGAGACCAGCCTGAGCCAGAGTGAGACCTCCTCTCTAAAAGTAGCAGGAAGTCATGGCACCTGTAGTCCCAGCTTCTCTGGAGATAGATAAGAGAATCACTTAAGCCCGAAAGTTTGAGGTTGCTGTGAGCTGTAACACCATGGCACTCTACCGAGGGTGACAAAGTGAAACTCAAAAACAAGCAACAATGAAGAAAGGATTTAGGCCTTATAACTTCCAGGACATGGCACAACACTTTCATTATTTATTTATTTCCAAAGCAAGGAAAAGCTTAGATTGTGAACGTTAGCACCACCTTTTAAAAAAACTCATAAGTATATTTTTAATACCTATACATTGAAGGAAGCCAGATAATGAGGTGTTTCTTTCCTTCAGAAAATTTATAGTTAATTATTCAACTAACATTTAGGGAATCTCTGTGCTAGGTGCAGTGCCAGGCATCGGGTATCTGAACAGTGTGCCTTCTGCCCTGAGGGACCTCACTATCTAACAGGTGAAAAAGACACACCAAGGGGTAAGATGGAGGAGGTGTATGGCCTGATTAGGAAAATAAAACTAATGTGCATGCCACAAATAGTAGGAAATGGTTATTATAACTGGGAAGTTATTAACGAATAATTAAGTGCTAAGTAGAGTGCTACTGTTTATAGGGTAATAGGAATTCCGAAAGCAGTGTCCCGTTCGGGTTAAAGCAATTAGAATGTGCTTTATGGAGGAGATGGAGATGGTACTTTACTGTGTTATGAAGAAGGGACAGGCTTAGATGCACGGATGTGGAAAGGGTGTGAGACCAGGAGAGCAGTGAGGTACATACATCACCTGTATGGCAGCAAGGTGTATACAGGCACAGAGAAGAAAGAAATTCTTACATTTTGGAGGGTATCGTGAATCTTTCTGATAATGTAAGGAAAGCTACACAACTCATTCTCTAGCGCAATATATACGTATACACATGCCAAAATATTGTATCTAATTTTAGGAGATTTTACAACTCTCTGAAGGGCTAATGGTGGAAATAAACCACTTTTTTTTTTTACCTTTTTTTTTTTTATTGAATGGTAACTATGTACATTAATGCACTTCTGGGGAACAGTGTGGGGTTTTCACATGCAATCTGAAATACTTCCATCAAACTGCTCAACACAGCCTTCATGTCATTTTCTCAGTTACACTTTTTTTTTTTTCAAAGTGACTATAGATTTATGAACAGGGGAGTGAAATTATTACCTTGGGTTTAGGGAAACGTTCTCTGCAGCAGTTATCATTAGAGCCATTTAAAAGGGGAAGTGGAGACACAAAAATAGGAAATACAGATGACCCCAACTGGGAAGACAGCTGCAGGGACGGAGATTAAAGCCGGAAAAGAAAGATATTGTGCACCAATTAACTGAAGATGAGTTTTACACACAGAAGGAAAGCACTGAATAGTTTTCTGTGTGTGCATGACAATTTTTGGATTTAATGTTCCAAATATTTCAGGAAGTATTCCATGATAGCAGAGGTTATGTAGATAGTTGTCTTAGAAGCAGGATAACAAAGAGTTTTAGAAGTGGCCATTGTAAGCGAAGAAAAAAACAGTACTTTTCATCAGATTAATTTGAAGGAGAAAGAGAGAAGGGTAAAAATAAGACAGTGTCATAAGATTCTTTAAAATGGATGGATTTTGGCAAAAAGAAAGGTTTTGCACTTACTATGAGTTAAATAATAAGCTCAATAAAAACATATATTTTAAAGAAGTTTTTATTTATTTGGTTGTTCATAACTCAATTAGGTGACTTGGTTCTTTATCAGGAAATGTAGGCCAGGCGTGATGGTGCACGCCTGCAGTCTCAGCTGCTGGGGAGGCTGAGGCAGGAGGATCACTGAATCCTCAGAGTTTGAGACTGTCATGAGCTCAGATCCGGCCACTGCATTCCAGCCTGGGTAATAGAGCAAGACCCTGTCTCAAGGAAAAAAAAATTAAATAAATGAATAAACAAAAGTTAGAAAGGAATTATAAAATAGAAAATCTATGTGTAAGGGAAAGGCATTTTCCAGGAAGAGACAGTGAACTTGGATGTCCTTAAGCTTGAGGAAGACAATAAGTAACCAGCAGAGGGAGCATGTGGCCTGGGTTTTCAACTGTTGTTAACATTTCCCCCTCTTAAGGGGGACTGAATAATATGAAAAGCTTTATTATACTGGGGTGAAAAATCAGAATTATAGAAGTGCTATCTACATTGACAACAGGGCTCAATTGCATTTTCTTTTAGGAGAATCTCTGCATCATTCTTTTATGAAATTGTAGCTAAGACTGAAATTGACACACTGAAGAAAATAGGGTAAGGGGACGTGTGATTTTTCAGTAACTGAAGTGTGGCAATATTTTGACTAAAATATTCCTGTATAACTTTTATTTTCCTAAGGAAAAAGACTGAATTGTTTCAAGCTGTTTCCTGTTTAAGCTTTATGTACTATAAATTTCCTTCACACAATACTTTCAGAATGAAAGCAAAGTGATTTTTAAGCAGACAGTGCTGGTTGTATGTTATCTGCCAAGAAGGAATGCTTGAGAGAACTCAGCAAAAATAATAGGAGTTTAGACAGTCTATCAGTTGCTTTAAGATAAATGCTTTTGTTAGCTCTTTGGTCATTCTTTCCCAGACAGAAAGAACTCCCTGAGATGATATAGACTTAACCAGCAACTCTAAAGTATTAACCACCAAAAGAAAATAATTAAATGAAGATGAGATCTTCACATAGGTGAACCTTGACAATTAAATTTCTGTATAAGTTTTAATTTTGTCCCCTTTAAATTGTTAAAAAAGAACTCTGAATAATAATGGTTAAAAAAGTGTAAATTTGGTACATATTGTTACTATAAGATTAGGCTTACCCAAATTGGTTAAAAGAACAAAAGTTAATTAAATTAATATAATAACAGTAACAGTTGAAAAATTACTAGTGTACACCATTCCAGAGAGAAGGATGAGGTGGTACACAAGTTTACCAAGAAAATAGAGAAAATAGAGGCTAAAAAAAATAAATTAACAACCTATGCTCAGAGGATCTATGGAAGGAGAGATGGGTAGACCAGGGTGAGGAAATGGAAGATGATACTAGGATAAAATCAATAATTAATGGTTTTCAGTATTTTCAGAAATTTGGGCACCCATCACCATAGTCAATATTTATTTGAGACAGTCTTACTTTGTCACCTTTGGTAGGCATCATAGCTCACAGCAACCTCCAACTCTTGGGCTTAAGTGATTCTCTTGCCTCCGCCTCCCAAGTAGCATGGACTACAGGTGCCCACCACAACGCCCAGCTATTTTTAGAGATGGGGTCTCACTCTTGCTTAGGCTGGTATCAAACTCCTGAGCTCAGGCATTCTACCTGCTTCAGCCTCCCAGAGTGCTGGGATTGCAGGAGTGAGCCTCCATGCCCAGCCCATAGTCAATTTTAGAACGTTTCATCACCTCAAAAGTAAACCCTGCACACTTCTGCTTTTGCCAGTCTCTATTTCAGTGTGTTCTCTACCTCTCAGACAAAAGCAGCCACTCATCTATTTTCTATCTCTGTAGAATCCCTTAACGTGGGATTTTATATAAATGCAATCATGGAGCATGTGCTTTTTTGTGGCTGGCTTCCTTCACTCAGCATGATGTTTTCAAGGTTCGACCCCCGTGTCGCTTGTGATCAGTTCTTCATTTCTTTTTTTATGGACTGATAATACATCATATAAATATTGTATTCAAAATATGGTACCCATAGAGATTACCACTGATGGACATTTAGGTAGCTTCCAGATTTGGCTAACATGCTTCATTTTTTTCCATAAACATTACGTACAAGTTTGTGTGGTATACATTTTTGTTTCTTTTGGGTATATCCTGGAGAGTAGATTTGCTGTGTGGTGTACATTTTCGTTTCTCTTGGGTATATCCTAGAGAGTAGGTTTGCTGGATCATATGGTCATTCTATGAGTAATCATTTCAGGAACTGCCAGACTGTTTTCCAAAGGGGCTATACCTGGTATTCCCACCAGCAGTAGATGAGGGTTCTAATTTCTCCACGTATATTTCTTGTCATTTAATCTGACATTATGATTTTAGTTATCCCAGTGGGTGGGAAGTGATATCTCACTGTGCTTTTGATCTGCATTTCCTTGATGACTGGTGTTATGTAATCTTTCATAATCATAAGGTAAAAATAAATAATATGTTCATGTTTTTTCAGGTACATGGACTTGAAAGAACTTTACCTTGTAGGTCTTCATGAAGAGGTCTCTAACATTTCTACAGTCAATGGAATAATGTTTCTTATAATAGGAAGTAATAAGACTCGTTAATAAAGGGTGCCTTGTTAGAGTTGGGTGTGTAAAACTCTGCAAGGAAGATGGTCTTTAGAGTCATCTCTTAGGATCCGGGCTACCTAATATTTCCTTTAATGATGTTGATTAAGGAGATCTGGGCGTGTGAATCTTACCAGATGTTAAATCAATAATTCTCTTTATTCTTTTGGTTCTGCTAGAAATTAAAAGGAAACAATTTAAGGCTGCTCTGGAAAGCTCATTCAAAAGAGTGCAATTCTTTTTCTTTCCAGGAATCCATATTATCAGTTGCCTCTGCAAAGATGATGACCCCTGTCTCCTGCCGAATGTCTGCCCCATTGGAAACTCACTTCCACTCTGCTTTTTTATCCACTTTAGATTCTGTGTTGATCTTTCCAGATCTTTCCAGTTGAGTTGAAAATAATAATAGATAAAAGCCCTTCGAAAGCTTTGTCCCCTCCGGTGTTTTTTGCTGCCTGGGCCGCAAACGGTGCTATTTTTCTCTGTCCTATTCCTAAAATTGCAGCAGAGCGGGCTGAAACTGTGAAGCCACTAAGAAAAAAATTACTCTCTCTTTCCCTCAAATTAAACCCTGTGGTTCTGAATTAGCCCCTGGAGGTGCTTGAATAGGGGTAGTACATCTGTTCAGAAATTAGATGCTTTACGGTTAATAAGACTGCATTTGCGGGTCTATTATTCCCTTGTCAGAACATTATAAATGATTTTATAATTTTTAAAGTACTGAAGGAAATCATAAACCAACTTTGCTGTTCTCGTCGGTAACCCTTCGTTGCTAACAGCGTCCTCTAGTTTTGAGGGCTTAATCTTTTTGACGACTTGTTAAATGTGCCCTAGATTCTCAGAATTTGGCAAAGAAAGCTTACATTAAAAAAAGAAAGTGGCTAACTGACCACTTTGTAAAACTGATGGGCCTCAGGCCCCATGTAATGAATTTTTCCCAAATAGATGAAACGGATTCAGCAATCCATGTATACATATTTTGTTAGATAACTCCAGCAGATAGGTAAAATAATGTGGCAGAATCGTTCCAATTCCTTTGTCATCTACCAGATACTACATCATCTTTTTCTTCTTTTTTTCCTTTCCTCCTTCTTCACAATTAACTTGTGAAGCAGCAGGGAATTAAATTCAATAAAGATAAAATTTGTGGATCTCCTTGGCCCTGTAGTGATTAAAAAAGTAAATTCAACCAGTAGACACTGGTGAAAAAAATAGATTTACTTCCTAAAATGTTTAATAGCCAGTAACAGCAAAGCTGCTAATTAAATGTGTCACCAATAAGAAGAAGGGGAAAAGAAATGAACCAGCTCAGAAGTTCTTCCCCGAAAGTCTCACTTACACCACAGGTCTGCTGACATTTCATCTGCTCTGTCCTGGCAGCTTAGCAGGGCAAGGTGAAATTGGAAGGAGTTGGCGGTGCCAGAGAAGCCATTTCCACTGGTGCCACCAGCTCTTGTTTGTCACTGTCTGATCAGTCCACATGCCTCGGATTGGACCCTCTGTCATCAAGATGGGATTCATGGGCGTGTGACCAGCGCACCTGCACTGCACTTGGGGTGAATGCTGTGCCATTGCCATCTACGAGATTCTTAATGACTTAATCTTTGAATCTATGCATGGTGAGTGAAGTTTACTGGCCTGCGGAGTAAGTGCCAGAGGTTTGGAGCCTTGGTTCATGCAGGGTCCTGCCTCCTGTCACCTCTGTGTCTGCCCAGAGTGCATTTTCATTCTCAGGGACCTGATCCTCCCAGGGTGTGGCCCTCGCTGCCCTCTGGAAGGTGGGAGGTAGGGGTGGGCCAGGCCTGTGTGCCAGGGGATAGGAGTGGGCAAGTGTAGCATTAAACAGAAAGCAAAAAAACAAAAACACACCGCAGTGGCAGGTCCACAGACGAGACTTGAAAAGGAGAAAGCTTTCTGTCAAGTTTGAATAAGCAGGACTCACATTTTTATCTTGCTTTGAGCCTTGCAAATTATACAGCTGGCCCTGTCTGTCACGGGGAGCTCCTCCCTGTTTTCCTCTTGCTATAGGCTTGTTCTCTTCTGAAATGTTGAAAAATCACGTCATGCTTTCCTTGTGCCCATCTCCCCATCCTTTAGCCTCTGAGGGCTGCTTCTGTGGTTTTCACCCTTAAGGTACAGGGCTGCATTGACACTGTGTTACAAAGGCCATTGTTTTGAATACTCCAAGGACTAAAGTCCCTTCGAAAGAGTGTATTGGATTTCTTTTTTTCCTCCAGGTGATTTTCTCAACTATTACAGAAACCGGTTTTTGTCATGTTTGTAATGACCCGTACTTAGTTTTCTTATTGTCTGTATTGATTAGCAACATTATCTTACAGCCAAAAAGACCAACCTGTTTGTCTCTAGAAGCCTAACCCAAAGGACCCTAACTGGAAACCGAAAGGATAAGCAGAAAAAGGAAAAAACAAAACAAAACAGTATCTTGCTTTCTTTTAGCAGACATTTGTAAGGTATAAAACCAAATATGGATATATTAAAATTCGGGGTGAATTTTAGAGTGTCACCTGGTTCAGGAAAAATATAGAGTCACAACACTATAATCCTATTTAAATGTTACTTATTTCTAAGCCCCCTTGTACATCACGAAGCTTCTGCCTGTGATGCCACAGCCTTAAGTGAGAGCAAAACCTTCCTTTCAAAACTGGAAAGGCTCAGTGAGGCTGAACTGAATGGATGTATACAGAAGGCACTGAGACTTGGTTCACACTAAACACTCTCCCCTGATTGAATTACCAACAAGGAAGCATGGATCGGAGGAGAAGGATGCCAAGGCTGGTCTCATCTCCACATGTCCAGAACGAAGCCCCAGGGCACGCTGAGTGTATTTTGCCACCTGGAAACTTTATCAGGCACATGTGGATAAAGATTGGGACTGGGCTGTGCTACACACACACAACTGGGATCTCTGGCCGGTGTGGGTGAGATGGAAATGAGGAACCTTCTGTGCTCCCCTGGCTCAAAACTGCCTCTGCTTTTGGAGTCCTGGCTTGGTGGCTGCTCCGGGGATTGCTCCATCCCTTCCCTGACCTTATCATACAGCCTTAGGTGTATCCCAAGCCCCAAAATGTTGTGATTTAGAGACAGTCTAAATTCTGGTTTTAAATCAGGCCGAGTTTCCTGGACTCACTCTCCACTTACCTTTAGCTACTTTCCATCTCTACCCTCTTTCTTGATGAGCCTCATCATTGTTATTAATTTTTTTATCTTACTGTGGCACTCAGCTTTGAAGTCTGATAATTGGGGACCAGAAGGGGTTGTCATTTTTCTGTCTTTCTCATCAAATATCAAGCTCAATTATCTCTTCCCCATCCTCAGCAAGTACAGGTTTGGATACATTGACCATTTCCACAGGGATCATGATGCCCACCTGAATTTCTGGCAAGTGTAAATGTCATTGGCAGAGGCAATTTATGGTGCGACTCAAACATCCATGCCCCTCAACCAAAATCTCATTCCTTCTGACTCTCTGGAAGCATAAGTAGAGAAATGTGGAAAGCTGCATGCAAAAAAAAAAAAAAAAAAAAAAAAAAAAAAAAAAGATAGGGATGTAGCTGCTGTGTTAAAAGGAGAGAGATTAACAAAGGAAAATAACTGTTGCCAACCTCTGTCCTGGAGTCCCGTGATTGTGAGAGAGAAGGGAAGTTCCAGTTTTCCTATATATTCGAGTCAGCTCAGTTAAAAAATTCTTTCAACAAACAACAGACATCAAGCATTTATTAATGATGCAACTCAAGTCGATGCAAGAAAATGGGGATAGACTAAAAAAGAACACAAAAACTTGTCTGGAAGCAGCTAGTTGTGTGATCTTTCATTTATTTTGAGTTTGGTGAATTCTTTCCCTTGGATATAATGGAACAGATTAGGAATTTTATGATAACTTGAGTAAATTCCATAACAACTTCGGTAAATACTAGTTTGTTTTTAAATACTAGTCTAGTTTTTAGATAGTTAAAAATTATTTTAGAATTCCCCCGAATTAAAGAAAGGCTGGCTTATTACCTTTTCATTTTCTGACTCTTGATGTTGTTAGAAAAATAGACAATAGTCATCTGTGATTTCCATCTATCTTCCTAGGGAATTCTGTGGAGTGTTTAGTGTAGACACTATGTCTGATATTTGGTAAGATAATGGAAAACCTGCTTTTTGATTAGTAAACTTTAAAAATTTGGCAGCATTTTAAGGGGATTCTTATTGTGAGGGAAAAAATTTAACCCACATGGTTATATTTTTCAAGACCGTTCATTCATTCTCCATCCTTAATGCCTATTTTTTAAAGTTGCTCCAGTTTTTATATACACTTAGAGGTACAAGTAGAAGGAATAATAGTTAATATAGGAATAATAATCTTTTCTTGCTTCGTAGCATTCTTTGGGCCCTTTCGGGAATAGGTACAAATTTTGTTTGAATGCAGAGGGTTCTTCCTTTAAAAAAAACATTGGGTTTGAGAACTATCAGAGTCATGCTGCATTTTTCTCAAGAAAAATGATGTGCTGTTTCCTGATAGAATGTTGCTTGAAAAATGCCATCATGGTTTCAAGTAAATAGCAGCTGTGTGCATTCTAAAAACTCCTGTGGGTAGGTGGCATTTACCTTCCAAGCTGAACCCAAATAAAGTTTCATGTTTGGATTTATAATTTTGTAATGTTTTTGAACTTTTATCTTTTTATGGATTATTATTAGGCAGTAAAAATGGTAACACAGGGAATTAAATCCATTTTGAAGTGGGCTATTAAGTATTTCACTCAGGAGAGATCTTATTTAAATTAAATTGACTCATCATAAAGACTCCAGCAATCAATTTCATTTTTACAGGGAGTACATTCTTCTTGTAAGAAATCATTTTGATACAGACATTTCACAAGTCACAGAAATTCACCTTTTAGTTTTATAAGATAAGGTGAGCTACACTTGAAAGCAGGAATAGTGTGGTACCCTAGCTACCTGTTTTAAATCTGCATACTCAGACAGTAATCATTTGGTGATGTCTCATTTCTATCACAAGTTGATACAAAAATTTAGATTTCATTAAGAAGTGAGCCATTATGGTACAACCAATTATCCTTTAATATTTTGAGAATTGTTTTCCTATAATGCATAAGGAATTAAGTACAAAAGGAGTAGATATTAGAAAATCCCTGTTAGGTATGATGGATTAAATAGATGTTAGAACTTTCTGTCACCATTATTGAAAAACCACTTTATTGAGCTATGGTTGACTTATAAAATAGGCTGTCCATATTTGCTATATATGAATCGATTTGGAGGTAAGCATACACCTGTGAAATCATTACTGCAAGCAATGTCATAAACTTATCCATCACCTCCAAAAATATCCTCCCTTCCTTTTTTCTTTCCTTCCTTCCTTTTCTTTCTAATCAGAACACTTAACATCCACCCTCTAAATAAACTTTTAGGTAAACAATGCATTACTGTTAGTTGTAGATACCACCAGGCTGTACAGTAGATCTCGAGGGCTTACTCCTTTTGCATAACTGAAACTTGGTACCCTTTGTCTAACACTGCTCCATCCTCCATCGTGACCCCTACCCACTGGCAACCAATGCTCTGTTTCTTTATTGTTGAGTTTTTTAAGTTTGTTGTGTATTTTAAATACCAGACCTTCATCAGATATGTATTTTGTAACATTTCTTTCCAGCCTGTGGTTGTCTTTTCATTCTCTTCACAATGTCTTCTGCAGAGCAGAAATTTTAATTTGATGTTCAACTTGTATTTTTTTTCATGGTTTCTGCTTTTGGTGTTGTGTCATCATCACATCCAAGGTCACTTAGGTTTTCTTGCATGGTATCTCCTAGGGCTTTTTTGCATTTTTCATTTAGGTCGTTGATTTACTTTGAGTTAAGTTTTGTGAACGGTGAAAGGCCTTGTGTCTATGTTTTTGATTTTTCATGTGGATGTCTTTTGGTTTCAGTGCCATTTATTGAAAAGACTTTTTCCTTCATTGAATTGCCTTTCCTCCTTTCTCAAAGATCAATAGGCTGTATGTGTGGGGGTCGGTTTTGGGGCTCTCTATTTTGATTTGTTTGTCTATTTTTTTTTTAGGATGAACACACAGTGTTGATTATTGTACATGTATAGTGAGTCTTCACATCAAGAAGTGTCAGTTTTTTAACTTTATTCTTCTCTTTTATGTTATGTTAGCTATTCTGAATTTTTTGCCTTTTCATATAAATTTTAGAATCAGTTTGTTTGTAACCACAAAATAACTTGGTGGAATTTTGGTTGGGATTGCATTGAATCTCTAAATCAAGTTGGGACAAACTTACATCTTAGCAATATTGAATCTTTTCATCAATGTACTTGTGATATATTTCCAATCATTTAGATTTTCTATGATTTCATTCAACAGTTTTGTAGATTTCCTCACATCGATCTTGTATATGCTTTTAAAATTTTATAGTGATTTCATTTTTTTGATAATAATGACACAGTGGGGGTAGGGGAGAGCAGAGAGAGAAGGAGGGAGGGGTGGGGAAGGGAAGAACAGAGAGAGAGAAGGAGGGAGGTGGGTGGAGTCTTGGTGTGTACCACACCTTTTGAGGGCAAGACACGATTGTAAGAGGGACTTTACCTAATAAATGCAATCAGTGTAACTGGGTTTCTTGTATGTAATGAATCTTCAACAATAAATTAAAAAAAAATCCTAAAGCACCTCAAATAGTTAACCCTAACTATGCAACTCCCAGGATGGTTCTGTTTTGGGGTATGCACACGGTAAAAAAAAAAATAAATAAATGATATTTTATTTTTAATATGAAATTATAATTGACTATTGCTAGCACATAAAGTATCAATTTACTCTAGTATGTGGCGTATGAATGTCATGCAACCTTATTATCAATTACTAATATTAGGAGTTTGCTAGTGGTTCTTTGGAGATAGATAATGATGTCATCTGTGAACAAACACAGCTTGATTTCTTTCTTTCCAATCTGTATACTTTTAATTTCCTTTTCCTATTGCATAAACTGGAAATTCCAGCACAGTATTTCATAGAAGTAGTGAAAGCAAGGTTCTTCCCTTTTCCTGATTTTAGTGAAAAAAAAAAAATCTATTTTCTCAGACTTAAGTGTGGTGATAGCTATATATTTCTTGGTAGATGGTCATTATCAACTTCAGCAGGTTCTCCTCTGTTCCTAGTTAGTGGAGAATTTTTTTCAAATCATGAATATGTATTGGATGTTCACAGAACAGAATGTAGAAGCTTTTCTGCATCTGTCCACCCCAGTCATATAATTTTCTGTGACTGATTACATTAATGGATTTTTGAATGTTGGACTAGCCTTGTATACACTGAGAGAATAAATCCTACTTGGTCATAGTATATAATTCTTTTTATATGTTACTAGACTTCATTTGCTAATATTTTATTGAGAATTTGTGTTTTCTGCATTTATGTTCATGAGATAGATTGGTCTGTAGTTTTTCGGTTTTTGTATTAGGGTATTATTGGCTTCATAGAAAGAAACAGGACATATTCCTTCTAATTCTGTTGTCTAAAAGAGAATTTATGTCATGTTTAAATGTTTAAAAGGATTTATCAGCGAACCAATTGTGGCCTGGTGTTCTTTTTGTTTTGGAAGGTTATTAATGATAGATTTAATTTCTTTGACAAATAGAGACCTATTAAAATTATCTATTCCTCCTTGTATGAGTTTTGGTAGAATGTGTTTTTCAAGGACTTTGTCCAATATATGTCAAATTGTGAGTATTGAGTTGTTTGTACTATTCTTTTTTTTTTTTATCCTTTTACTGTCCATAAGATTAATGGTGATAATCCTTTTTTCTTTCTTGACATTAGTAATTTGTATCTTCTCTCTCTTTTCTTGATTAGCCTACCCAGAGATTTATTGATTTTTATTGATCTTCCCAAAGAACCAACTTTTAGTTTTATTGATGTTCCCTATTGATTTCCTACCTGTTTTCAATACCGCTGATTTCTGTTCTAAGTTTTATCATTTCTTTCTATTTACTTTGGATTTAACTTGATCTTCTTTATCTAGTTTCCTAAAATAAAAACTTAAATTATTAATTTAAGATCTTTCTTTTTTTTTCTGAAATAGTCATGTAATAATAAAAATTTCCCTCCGTGTGCTGTTTCTCCTTCAAAACCATTTTCACTGGATTTTTAGAATTTTTCCATTCTGTTTCCATCCCCTCAAAAAGGACAGGCAACTTTTAGCTGTGGATATAAATTAGACAAAGACAATAAGGCTGATCAGTTGTGAAAATTTTTATTTTAATAAGTTTAATAAGATCTATAAATGGTCAGTAACACTCATAGTTTGAGTAAAAAATGAAGTGTATGATTCTTAATTTTTAATTAGTCACTACTAGAGCAGCCATGTACTCTCAGGCAACTGGTTTTGATTCTCAATCTCAGATGGGGTTTATGAAAATCAGACTTTTACTGTCTTTACAGTTGATTATTGTAATTGATGTATGAAACATCTAACAATAGCAAGTGGTTATTTTTAATAAATTAGTCGTATAATATAATGCCTGCAGTTCCAGCTACTTGGGAGGCTAAGGCAAGAGGATCACTTGAGTCCAAGAGTTTGAGGTTGCTATGATCTATGATGCCATGACATTCTATCCAGGGTGACCAAGTGAGACTGTCTCAAAAAAAGAGAGAGAAAGAAAGAGAAATTTGGATTCAAGGCTATTTTTACAGTTTCCCTGTGGCTTATTATAAAATCAGTTTCAGATTTCTTCTATCCTTGTATGCACATTACTTTATATGGTGATGTTCCCCATTTCTCTCATGTAGGGGTGCAGTCTATTTGTTGATTTTCTTACTCAGATCATGGCCTGACTTACTTTGGACAATGTGAAATAGGACACCAAATAAACTTGAAAAAAATGTTATACAATGGGCCTCACTGTCTTGCTGCATCTACAAACTCAAGTATATACCATATTAATGGATGCAGGCTAGCCTGATGGAGATTAAGAGGCTACTGTGTAGAGCAGAACTGAAGCACCTTCGCTGACATTGGGCTAACCAGCTGGACATGAAGGTCAGACCACTATGGATCAGGCGTCAGCAAATCACTGCCTATAGGTTGAACCCAGCTCACCACTGATGTGTAAATACAATTTTGTTGGAACACAGCCTTATCTATCCATTTGTAAATTGTCTATTGCTGCTTTTGTGCTACAACAGTAGAGTAGCTTAAATACAGACCAAATGGTCCAAAATGTTTTTTATAGGAAAGGTTTCCTGACCCCTGTTACAGGTTATCCAGTTTGAGTTAAGCTGGCTCCCATCAGAAGAACCATCCAGGCAATCCACAAAAGAATAATAAATATTTGTTGTTCTCAGCTTGATAAGTTTTGGTGTGGTTTGTTATGCAGCATAAACAAATACTAAGTGATCACTAATTCCATCCCTACCACTTCAAACCCAATTTTAATTTTCTCTTTCCCAATAATGTCCATTCTATGGTGTTCTTAAGCCTGAAGTTTGGACCTGTAAGCTCCATAAATGTTAATCTTGTAGATCATTTTGTCAAATTACTCCAATTTACAGATTAAAAAAATAGGGAGAGTAAATTAGGAATGCACGAATAGCTGTCTCTACCAAATGGCTGGCAGTAAGTTTTTCACTTGTGATGCTGAAACCTTTCTGGCTTTACAATTTGATTGTGAAAATCTCTTGATTCGATTACCCCAGGAAGCAAGCCAACATTTGTTTAGTCATTCTTAAGGTAATTTGAACTTTTTCTATATTATTCTTCCTAATGGGGGCATAGGGATTTTTAGTTAGGGGAAGACTTGTGGTCACTGAAAATTCTTCCACAAGAGTTTGAGCAGACTGTTTCAGAGAAATGACACTCAGATCGCATATGAATGGGCAGCCTGATGTATTGGAGGAAGTGAATAGCTACGTACACTGTGGTTTGTTTTTCAGTTTTTCTGAGTAATTCTGATAGGCTTCAGATAATTTTTTTATTAATTAGATAAATTCATTAGTTTGTTTTTACCTTTGGCATAGGCTTTTATTTGGATTGTACGGGATGGGTATTTCAATGCAAGTTACCTGAGTTCTGTAGTCTGCCTGAATTCAGCACTTACATGATGGACAGTTCCCTCCTCAGCCTCCTGCACCAAGTGTGCTGTAGATATCTCTTGGTTCTGCTTTCTTGAAACGTGGAAAAGTTATTCATCTGTAAGCAAATGCAGCTTTGAAGTTCAAAGGGAGCTGATACACTGGGGGCAGCCTTTCATCAACAAAAGATGAGAGTTTGTGGACAAAGGGTTCAGAATCCCTTCTGGGACATCCTGAGGCTGCTTCTCCACAGATCCTTAGAGGATTGCCAAGAGAACTCAGCTAAATGACCAAATAGTTCCTTTGCACACATTTTCATGGTTTTAATCTCTTTACCCTCCTACTATCTTTATGTCCTCAGTTCCACTTCCTGAGGTCACTTCTCAAACTACTTCTGCATTTAAGACCTTGCTACAGGCTCTACTTTTAGCAGGAACTGAAATTAAAATAGTGTGGTCAGAGTTTGTCAGGTAAAAGGTATATTCAGAGCCAAGTATTAATACTTTAGTTATTAGAAACGTGTTGTGTCAAAAGATTCAAGGGTTTGGCCTACCTCACTGACTATAATCTAGTGAAATTTACATTCTTTATTTCTATAATGAGAAAAAGATTACTAAATATTTACATTGTTCTTTGTATCTGGAAATTCAAAATTTAATTTTATATTTCTGTATTAGAACTCTTCTCCCTTCTGATCCTCAAATTAGCTTGGAAGCTGTATGAAAATTAAAAATATTTTCTTAACTGAACTAAATTTTTGATTAAATCTTCTAAGACATAATTATCTGGTCATAATTGATACTAATACTATATTATTATGTAACTCCTTTTTGACACAATTAAAAAGCTCAAATGTCAAGGGCTGATCAAAGGCATCTATGGTAAATGTATAAACAATGGCGCATTTGTGAAGCTTCTTTAAATATTAATGATGGGCAATTGATGATGAGAGCTTAGTTTATCAAGATATAAGTGATGCTGTGAAATCGTAAAACTTTGAAATTTACTTTTATTTTTACCATGATATAAGTGTAAGCCAGTTTGAGACCTTTACAAAGCATTGCATATAGTAGACCATAGCCATGCTATTCATTTTTAGCTCCACAGTTTTAATGTATGATGACACAAAACACACTATAGTTTTAATATGATTTAATTTATGCACAATTTGTTCATGGATAGTTATTTTGAAGAGCTGGGCTCTCACTCTGTTGCCCAGACTGGTCTCAAACTCCTGGACTTGAGGGATAACTCAAGCTTCAGCCTCCCAAGTTGCTGGGACTCAGGAGCATAACACTATACCAGGCTCATAGATAAATTTTTAGTAACACAAATTATATGAAAAGATCAGAGGGTGTACAGATATTCCCAATGGGAATAATTGTAAATTAGGAGCTGATCCAAAATGTATTATTTATTAAAAGTTATTTTATAGAGTTGTCAGTTACCTCAAGTACTTAAGATATGGGAATTAAATATGAGTAGCTGTTCATTTATTTAGGTATTTTTCCCAGTAAAATTTTTCATAATGCTCTGCAGATTTTCAAAGTTGAAGCACAGGTACTTTATATTTATTGCTACAGTTGTAATGGTGATTTTTAATATTTTTGAATGGCTATTGTTATATGGAAGAGCTATTGGTTTTTAAAGTAATGCATTTAAAATACTCTATTATTGAAGGGCATAAATGAACTTCTGTATTGGTTTCCAGTTAATTCTCTTGTATTTTATATTTTCTGGGGAAATAATATTGCCTTGTAATAATGATAATGTTAACAGTTCAATATTTATATTTTTTTTCTTTTGACTGTGTTATTTCATGGATTCGAAATTCCAAGAGAATGTTAAAAAACAGTGGTGGTAATTTGTAAATGTTACCATCTTGTCTCTGAATTTAAAAGGGATGGCTAAAATATTATATGCAATGTTGATAGTTGCTTTGACAAAGGTAGCATTTATCACGTTGTAATAGATAGGATACCGTTTGCTACAAATACAAACTACCTAGTTATTTGTTTCTTGAAAAACTAATGTTGTTAATAAATCCTATGAAACAAATGCTGTGGTTATAGGAAGTTCTGGGGTTGATTAACTTAGAAGCTCCATGGTGTCAGGGCTAGAAAAACTAGATCAGTTTTTCTCAGGATTTCTTAGTTTTTCTTCACACCATAGCATCCAAAGCAAAAAATAAGGTACTCTATTTTAACAGGAGTTCCCCTAGAAACTCCTAGGAGACTTGTCTTTGAACCTCATTGATTGGGGCTAGATCATATATATGAATCTCTAAACTAATCACTACAAGCAAGAAATCGATTTTCATTAGATCAGTCATGATTCATGGCCATGGCTGAGCACATCCCTGAACCAAATCTTGGGACTGTTAAGAAGGAGTAGAAATTGTTGTGTAACAGGCAAAGGACCCTCTGTCCAATTCATCCGTCTGGCCACTCTCATACCTTTTTCCTCATAACACATACTGAATAGTGCCTGTCACTACAAAGAAATTTGTATCAAGGGACTTCCTAGGCTCTGTCAAGATAGTCTTATGATTTCTATTTCACCTCTGAATATAACACTTGATAGTAGATATATAAAACCAGTAATAAGCTTTATTTGGTCATTATATATTATATTTTTAATATATTCCTGATTTGCTTTGTATATATTTATAATTTGTTCAACTGCTTTATATATGAGATTTAGCTGATATTTTTTGTTTGATTTTTGGTTGTTTGCTTGTTTGCTGACCTTATTTTCAAGATTGTGTTAGATGAGTAATAAAAAATGGAGTGATTTCCATCTTTATTCCTGTACAGGAACTTTTGATGTAATATAGATATTAATTGTTTTCTGGTGTGCTTATAGCTTCAGTGTTGATCTTAACCTTTGCATATGGTATTTTTATTAAACTGAATTTTAAATTTGGTGATCTTGGTTCTTATAGTTTGTATCTTATAAATTTATTCTTCACCTAAATATAAGTGATATATTACCAGTTATATATATCAATTATAATATATATATAATATGATATATATCACTTATATCACTTATATGTATAGTGAAACATATACATATAAGTGATATATATATCACTTGTATGTATAGTGAAACATATACATATAAGTGATATATATATCACTTGTATATATCACTTATATTCTTCACCTAAATACAAGTGATATATTACCAGTTATATATCAATTGTAATATAATATATATAATATGATATATATCACTATATGTTCCACTATACATTTAAGTGATATATGTATATGTTTCATTATATGTTTCATTGTTTGTATATGTTTGAATATTTGTTTTTGTATTTACTTCCTTATACTTAGGTTTAGTTTTGAGTACAACTTGATTTTTTTTCTCAAATAGCCATTTGTCTCACAGAATTTTCTGAATTATCCTATCCCTATTGATAAGAATTTATACATTGAACTCTCAACATGAGTATAGGGTTTTTTTTAATAAGTGTTTCTGCATTAACATAAAACTGTTTTAATTACTGAAACTTTATTGTAAGTTTTGAAATTCCTTACTATTTTTATTTCTTAAAAATGTGTATGCTACCTTTGGGTACTTACTTTTTTAACATAAACTTTAAAATCAGTGTGCTGTTCCCTAATCAGAAAGGAAATACGTATTAAAAATTTCATTGGGATTATATATTAGTGTAAAAATTTGGAAGACCTGTCTTAGCCAATTTCAGATTGATATTATAGCCCAAATCATCAGTGTCTTTGCAATGCATTAAAAAAACAGCTCACAGAAATTACTATGTAAAATTAAAAGTGTTATTAAAGTTTATCTTATGAATCTTTGCAAACTACAAAAGCAAAATAACCATTTTTAGGGTAAACATAGGCTATCTCTTTACCTTTTGCATGATTAATTTTGAGCCTGACTATTATAGAATGGATAAGGAGGATGATAATTTTAAGCTTAATTTCATCTTGATTACATACGTAGCAGCTCATTCATCTGGAACCAAATGTTATACATATAGTTTTATGAGCCTGAAAATGTAAGTGAAAACAAGTAAAATTGTTTTACTACCTTTTTGTGAATACATGTATTACTTTCCTTCTTCGTTAATAAAAAGTTCAATGTATAGGGTCAGTTATACATAGATTATGTATTGAACAACAATTTTATTGTCAGTATAAGATTTGTTAAATACATATTACAATGTAATAAAGCACTTTAGCTATAATTTTTTGTCACTTGGTCTATGCATTTTTTTTTTTTTTTTGAGATAGAGCCTCGAGCTGTCGCCCTGGGTAGAATGCCATGGCATCACGCTCACAGCAACCTTCAACTCCTGGGCTCAAGCAAGTCTCCTGCCTCCACCTCCCAAGTAGCTGGGACTACAGGCACCCGCCACAACGCCTGGCTATCTTTTGGTTGCAGCCATAATTGTTGTTTGGCGGGCCTGGGCTGGATTTGAACCCGCCACCTTAGGTGTATGTGGCTGGTGCCTTAGCCACTTGAGCCATAGGTGCCGAGCCAGTCTATGCATATTTTAAAGTAAGTTATCATAGTCATTTATTATTCCCTAAACTTATTCACTGTTAACATTTGCTGTTATATTTTCAGATAACTTTCTATTAATTTGCATGCATGTGCATAATGTCTGTATTTCTTAAGCAAAATGTTATTTTTCACGTAATGGATTATCATAATATATAAAAATTCTTTAGTTGATAGATCTGAACTTTAGTTGATAGATTCTTTAGTTGATAGATTCAGAAATCATCTCAATTTTTTACAGTCATTTAAATTTATCATGAGAATGGAAAGGCAAGTATCCAACGTACTCAATACTAATATGAAGCCAGTAGACTATCTAATATACACCCGCATAAGAGAAAAACTCAATTTGATTCAAGTTGCAGGGAGGAGGAACAGGGGAAAGGAGAAAGGGGAGGGGGTGGTGTGCTCCCACTGAATGGGCACAGTGTAAGGGTTTGTGGCCCACCTCTGGGGTGAGGGACACAACTACAAGAGGGACTTTACCTAACAAATGCAAACACAGTAACCTAGTTGTTTGTGCCCTCACATTAACCTAAAGTGAAAAAAAATGTTTTTTACTGTTGTGATGCTTTAATACATACTTTTGTGCACATTTCTATGAGCTCATACTCAAGTATTTCTCAGGGATAAATTTGTAGATGTTAAGTACCGGGATCTATGTCCACACACATTTTAAATTTTGATTGATTCTGCCAGACATCCTCTAACATGGTTGTGACATTTTATATTCTTGCCAGTAAGGTAAGGGCATGCCAACAGCGAATTTTTGTGAGTTTTAAAATGTATGTCATGGTAATGGTAAATTTGAATTCCGCTAATTCCCAAAGATTTGATCCTGTTTCTATGTTTATTTGAAATTCGTTTTCCTTCTGTGAATTTCTTATTCATATGTTAACAACATTTTTTTACCTTAAAAATAAATTGTAGAAGTCTTTTATATGTAATGCACTACGATCATTTTTTTTTAAATTTTAAGAGATTTTTGTTTTTCAGAATTTGAGTGTTCTTTTAGTCCAATTATAAAATTTTAGGGCTCTGGGTTTTTTGTTGGAAGCTTTTCTATCAAGATATAATTTCCTAGATTTTTTTTCCTAAAAGTTTGTAGTTTTATTGTTTAAATTTAGATCTTTAGTGTGGTAGGAATTCATTTTTTCTAAATGAGCAATAGAGATCTGTTTGTAGTTTGCCAAATGTCTAGCTGATTGTTTCAATGCTATTTCCCCAGTGATCTGAAATGTCACCATTATCATACATTAATTATTTCCCTGTATATGCATGGATCTGTTTGTGCTAGTTAGTTCCATTTATCTACATCACCATTCTTTAGGTTCTGAAACGTTTTGTTATGTTTCGGCATTTGGGTGAACCACTCTTCCGTGATTATTATTTTTTTATTTCTTTAAGACTTTTTAACCTATTCTGCCCACTTGCTTAATTGAATTGTACAGTCACTGTGTAAAGTCCTATAAAATTTCTGTTTGCATTTGATTAAAGTTCCATTGATTTTATAGATTTTTTTTTTAAGGAGCAGTCATAGGCTTCTAGTACTTTTACTCTTAATTTAAAAAAAATGTAAGGCGCCAGCCACGTACACCTAAGGTGGCGGGTTCGAATCCCCAGCCCGGACCCGCCAAACAACAATGACGGCTGCAACCAAAAAATAGCCAGG
>NW_003852414.1:14702137-14709739 GCF_000181295.1 Otolemur garnettii | reverse complement strand
AAAAAAAAAAAAAAAAAAAATGGTGTTCAGATCCCATACTGTATCCAGAGTCAAGTTTAAATTTACTAGCTTGTTTATATCTCTAGCATGTTCATTCTCATGTGAGTGCATAGGAATTATGTAGTTTTTGTTGCTATTATAAATTAGATATTTCTGAAAATAACATAAAAAAAACTTCCATCAAAAATTGTTGTCCACTTGCTGACATAGTCAACTGCTATCACCTCTCATCTGCAAGTCTCAGAATATATTAAAAGGCATAAGAGACATTTCAAAACTGTAAGAATCAAGGATCTAATATTTCATTTTTCTATTACTAAAAAATCTTGTCTAGTATAACAAGTAATGTCAATAATGTAATTGGCATTTCCTTTTTTTATTCCATCTTCTTGTTCTACCTTCCACATCTTATCTGGTACTGGTACCCATCAGAGGTAATGGGCCTCCTTTACATCAATTTCTCTCTATCCTTTGGGTAAAAAGAAACTCATTACATAGATTACAGTAATTTTATTGTGCTAGGGACAACTTTCTTCATCGAATGATTTACATAGCTCGAGGGTGAGAAATATAAGAAAAATCTGACTCAGATAATCATATTTTTTCCAACCTTCCTATGGCATAATTGTCCATGGTTGTTTATTTGTGGAAAAAAATTAAAATGAATTTTTTTTACACCCTGCATCTTTTATCAATAAGCTTTCTAGGCTGTGGTATTTCTAAAATCTTGGGCACAGTAATTCTGAGCAGAGTCATTTTAGGGGCTTAGCCTGAGAAGTAGCAATTGTGTGTCTCAAGTCTAGTTCAAAGTCGCATCAATCACCTGATGACTAAATGTCAGGGGTAAAATTGATAACATTTAAATTTAGTCTTAACTTTAACTGAATTTAGTATCACATGGGCTGTCATTGGTGCTTGGGTTTATGTCTCATATTCTTAGGCATTACTATCAAAACACAACCCTCACCAAAAGATATAAAAATAAGAACTCAAATATTTTCAAGTACGTAATAAATTTGAAGTACATTTCATACCTACCATCAAGACTATGTTACGGCATTCTAAGTGCGAAACAATATGGAGGCTTTAAAAGCGTGGATAATGCATTTTCAATTATTAAGGAACACCCATAGTGAAAGGGTAATTAGTTTGTCCTGATTATGACACATTAGGTTGTGATGCTGTGTGCAGAAATTTTTTTTAATTATAAGCAGAACAGCCTGGGATTTGACACGATGACAATGGCTAGACAAATAAGGTTTAAGTGCTTTTCAAGCTGTGCTTGTTTTATTAATGTCGAGCTGTGGTCTTTGCTGACTTCTGGTCTCTTGCCTAGGAACTGACAGGAGAAAGTACGTGTCTTTGGTTTCTACTGCTAATGGTCGTCTAATCATAAAGCCAGGACACCTTTTTCTCCTATAACCAAGGCAGTATTATGAATCAACTTTCCACAATGTCTCTGGCTAAAAAATTACAAGGAATTCTTTTTGTAGTTACATACTCAATTTCTTATAGTCTTTCAGAGTTCTCATTTGATGAGTTCTCATTGGTGCACCAGGGAATTTACAAACTTCTTCGATCTTCCTAATTACCTATAGGGTAAATTTTGTGATCTTCATTTTACAGAAATGACAATTTCTTGTAGTGGTTGTATATGAAAATCACAGCAATTTTGAGGCGCTGCATGAGGCTATGTTCTTGCACAGAGAATTGCCTTTGTTTCTGGTGCGCAGGTGGTTTAAGGGAAGAAGCCTTCAGTCTCACCTGGGATTGAGTTGATTTGCTGCTTTATTGAAGTTTTTGTGAGAGCTTTTCCGTTTCCAGTTGGCCTGACTCCTGTAGCATAGCCTTTCATGAATCTCAGTGAAAGCTGGGAGTGTGTGCTGGGCTTCTGAGTCCCCTGAGAAGTCCTTCTGAGTCCACTGAACTCTCTGTTGAACTCCGCTCAGCTTTGCAGCCTTTGCCTTGCTGCTTCCTGTTTATAAACCGAGGGCAGGTCTTAGCAAAAAACTACACCCGATGGGCACTTGGGTTGTTTCCAATCACTCTGATGTGAAACTATTAGATGAACAACTACAAGAGAAAAACACAAATTCAAGAAGGGGAGAACGCAGGGGATGTGTGGGTTTGGTAAGCTCTCACCTAATGAGTACAACATAGGTGTATAGGGCACCCATCCTGGGTGAAGGGCTCAACTACAACTTGGACTTTCCCTAACAAATGCAAGCAATGTAACCTAATCCTATGTACCCGGATATTTACCTGAAAAAAACAAAGATACACCTGAGGCTGTCAATGCACTGGGTGAATGTTTTTGCTTGAGCAGTGAAGAGGGACGCAGAGGTGAGGGGAAGGCCCAGGTTGGATAAAACAGAAGAAGGCAAGTCAGAAAACGAGGCAGTGGGCTGTGGCTGAGTAACTGGCGTCGTCAGGCAGCTTGGGGAATTTTAATGAAAGGACAGCGCTATTCAATTTTAAGTTATTTATCTTGCTACAGTTGAAAAAGTAATAAACGCTTGGTCTCACCCAAGAGATTAGTAGAGAATTTTGCTACACTCTAGTCTATAATAAAACTTAAGATAACTCATTTAGTTTTTTTTTTTTTTCCTTTTCTTTTCTTCTTGTTTTAATTGTGGGAAGTGGCTGTTTCCCAGGTCTGGTTGTTTTATGAGCCAATACAGAGGAAATGCAGGCCAGCAAAAGGCAGTGGACAGAACGCTGCTCCAACTGAGCTAATTCAGGACTGATCACTTGCCTGACCCTGTGTAGAAATCTGGGGGAGGTCAGCAGACTTTCACAGATATAGGCGGCCTGTCTGGAAAGTATCCAGCTAATAATGAGAAACAAAAACCAAAAAAAACTACAACGTGGCTGGATACTTTCCGGACTGCCCTGATATAACACAGATGATTCAACCTACTCTCCTTTCAGTCTTCAAATCTTTAAGCTTTAAGATTTTCATGAATTAAAATTTTAAGCTAATCACACGGGCCATAAGAAGAAGGTGCTTTTTCTTATTTGTCACAAAGAATACCCACATACATATTTACAGCAGACCTCCTGACTTTAAATTCTGGTTCTGCCTTGTGTGACCTCTGCAAAGTTATTCAGTTTATCTCCGTCTCAGATTTCTTAACTGGAAACCAGAGATAATCATAGTCCGGAGCTCAGATGGTTGTGATGAAGAGCAAATCGAATGAAAATCCTCCCAGGCACAGCAAGAATGCAAATGGCGTTGACGGTGACCACCGTTTTTTACCTCTGGGGTGGGGGTCTCCGCCGTCCCTTGCATCGGAGTCACCCATGGAGTTTAAAAAACAGGTGCATGCTCTGGTTCTACCCCAGACACATGTAATCAAAATGGCTAGAATCGGAAACTGGTTATGCAAAGAATAAAACCACACCATGGGGATACAGAGATGGAATCAGCTTTGAGAAACACCCCTAGGAAATGTTCCCAGGGGGGAAAATGGAAAGATGAGTGAACATGGTGATCTCCTCTGGGAATGATGTCACCAGAGATGGGACGCAGGCTGCCAGCCTCCAAAGCTGTGGATACCAGAGTGAGTGTAGTCTCAAAGTCAAATGGAGATGTGGAAACCCAGTTGTCTAGCACGTTTCTGGGTCCAGCTGGAACATGCCCTTGAGGAAAGAACGTCATGTTGTCTTTGCAGCGGCTTCTTATTGAAAGACAAAAGCATTTTTCTCTTTGTTTGAGAATGACTTCAAGCACCCAGAGGTTGCGATGGGTACCTAGGGTCATGAGAATGTTTATACGAAAACTCAAAACTGTCTTTTTTCTTCAATGCCAATCTACCCATTATTGCTTAATTTTTTTTTGCATTGTAGAAGGCTGGAGTGACAACAGCAATTACATCCTGGTCCTGTGTTGAGGTGGACCTTTTCCAGATAGTTGTGATTTCCCAAATTCCCTCTTGCCTGACACTGACGACTATGTTTCACTGTGCAGCTCGGGCTGACTCCCATGACACGGAGAGCTCTGACAGTTGCTCAGATTCTTCGATGGTTCTTTATGATCGTAATTACAGGACAATAAAGGCTACACTTGGTGACTGGTGCTCAGTATTCTGTAATGTGCTTCTCGGTTATTTTACTCCTGTTTTAGCTAGTTGAGCCTATTTCTGGCATACCCCAGACTCCAAAGATGGAGGTAATTTCTGAAGTGATCCTTGTACTTCACCTAGAACACTCTCTCCTGGCCTTCTCTATGCAACCTGAGGATAGGTTGACAACATTCATAAGAAGGCAAAAACTTATAATATGGATTACTATACTCCCAACATCTATCAAATTCTTATTCAGAGAAGGACAGAAGAATACAATGACAAAAAGAATATTTCATGAGACTGTTGCCAGAGGTGCATGCATAAAGAAAATGGGAAATTATAGCTAAATGTTATTTTATTTTTAAAATAGTCATTACAAGAGAATGCATAAAGAAAATGGGAAATTATAGCTAAATGTTATTTTATTTTTAAAATAGTCATGTACAAATGTAAATTTGTGTTTACAATTTTTTCTCTGTTGATAAATATAAAAACATAAAATATGAGTGTGCTAATTTTTCCTATTGATGATGAACTTTTCCTATTTGTGACACCCTCCCTGTACTTTGGAGGTAGATTTTCCTTTGGAAGTTTACTTAACCTCTTTATCCTTCCATCTGTAAAATGAGAATAAATCATAGTAAGTACTGCATAGAGTTAGGGTAAGTCACTGAGTTTTATTTCCACTTCATTTTATTTAGTTTTGTTTAGTTATATTTTGGTTTTATTCTATTTTATTTATACAACAGTGCCTCACACATAGTAAGCCTTACATTAGTGTTTGTTAAATAGATTAAAAAAACAAACACACAAACAAAATCCAGGACTGTGAAGGTTCATGGCACAATCGAGGAACCAAGCCTGACTTCCTCTCTTGATTCTTGCCTGGCTTTTAAATTAGCTATTAAACTCTGATCTTCATATCTAACTTATTCTTCAGCACATAGATTACAGAGTTTGACTTTTCCTGAGTCTGTCAAAAGTGAAAGTAATCCTCATGCTTGCTATTTTCACGAGTATTATTTTATTTTTATCTAAAAGGGCACTTTATACAACTGGATTACTCTCTCTCCGTGTCTCCCTCTCTCTTCCTTTCCCTGAATGCACCAAGAAAAACCCATGTGAGGACAGAACCAGGAAGGGGCCCTCACCAGATACCAGATCATTTAGCACCCAATTCTGGACTTCTCAGCCTCCAGAACTGGAAGAAAGAAATTCCTGTTGGTTAAACCACTAGGTTTATAGTATCTTGGTGTAGTGGCCTGGACGGACTAGAGCAGTTGGCTGGCTTATTCTGAGGCCTCACCCTAGTGTGTAGTACCAGAGCTGCTTCACAAATTATGCAGAGTAAATTACCAGGAATAGATGCTGAATGGATGTGCCATTTGCGTTCTAGGTCTTTAAAAATGATGAATCCCAGTGCCATGTATGTGTGGTCTCAGAAACTGAAAAGTCACTCCTGGATAGCAGGCTCCTGTCCACATGTCCAGATTCCCTCCTACTCCTGGCCACATCAGCCCTTCACTGAGCGAGTCCATTTCCCAGTCTTTGTCCTGGCCTTCAGTGACTGTGTATTTAGACCCTTCCCACAGATAGAAACACATCAGACCATTTTATCTACCGACACCTTCTGTGTATCCTTGACTGCAGTGAATTTGTTATGCTACTTTGTCTCCAAACACAGGATGTTCATTCTTAGATGTGGCCATTGTTCCCTGCTGTTTTTCCCACCTAGAATTTCCTCCCATTCTTCTCTGTTGAAGTAAACTCTGTTCCCCATTTAGGCTGCATCAATTAGGATACATTTCACTTATAAGGAGCAGAAAACTCAACTAACAGCAGTGAAACAAATAAGAGGTTTATTTGTCTAATGAAACAAGAAAATTGGAAGTCGGATGTCTTAGTCTGGTAGAATAGTTTAGCAGTTTCGTCACGGTCCTGAATTCCTTTTATTTTTGCTTTGTGTTTTTCATCCTCATGCCTTCAATACAGCTGTTTGTCCCTCTAGGCATTGTATCCTATGTCCTAGGCAGAAGAAGAAGGAAGGAAAACTACCAAAAATTGCAAAAATTTATAGCAGTGGCCATTTTAGTCTGGTAGTGGTCTTCTGGCTGGAAGTGAGTTGTGTGGGCTAAATCCAGATATGGGGAATTCTGCAAAGGTATCCTAAGACTCCAGTCTCTATTTCAGAGGAAATTAAGAGAAAATAAGATGGCGAATGATTTTCTTATAGCTAACTCATAGCATCCAAACATTCAGCTTTTAAATTTCATGATCTCCAGAAACACTTATTAGTGGCAACAATTTTTTTAATGTAACCTATGAAATGACACATTCAAAAAAAATATATGTTTTAGTTCTTTGGATTTGCAACAACGGTGAATTTCATCTTGTCATGGTTTGACTAGCAACTACTTCAATACAGGGGTGCCAAAAATATGTATACACACTTGAAGAAAGGATGCAACTGTATTAAAATTGTAATACTTAATATATACTGATAACAAAAGATGAATACAAGCCACGCCGAGCCCTCTTATAATTGCAGAAGTCAAATGTGACTTGAATATTACACATTTAATAGTCTTTTCCTTTCTTTTTTTTCTTGCATCCTCTGTATTTCTTGAAAAGACACATACTCTACTGAAAATATTTTAAGCAAATCAAGAGAAATTGAACACTGACAGATTCATGATAATGATTTTACTGGCTCTTCCGTCTTCTAGCTGGTGCTAATTAGTCCCTGGTTTCATAGGTGAGGTCAAAGCCAAGTGTTCAGAGCCCAGGAGGAGATAGGAATAAAAAGCCTAGAGGTAGGTGAGTATACAGACAGACGACTTGAGGGAGTGAAACAATATTGTTTTAAATCTTACTTTGTGTCAGTTGTGTATAAAGAAACATTATTTCATGTAATTCTAATTAGACAGTGAAGCAGATCTGAAGGAGGAGGCACGAAGAATTGAACCATTCGCATCAGATAATGTTAACAGAAGGTAATAGAGCTCGCCTTGGCAGGCAGATCTACCTCCAAAGTTATTGTCTTTCTGCTATTTTAGGATGAAAGACTAGTGGAAATTGTGTGGGCCAAGGATCAGCAAACAGCTAGAATTATGTTTCTCAAATAACTATGGCAAGGACATTAATTTAGAGTTCATCCAGGTTAATCGTTTCTGACTATAAAGTAAATATCGAGGCAATTTCTTAGCGGTGAGAACATATTGGGGCCTTAAAAGGATTTTGTTTTACGGGAGGGCTAGATCTTTTCAAAATCAATTTGAGCCAGTGAAATGAAAGGCTGAAAAAATAGAGCTTTATAAATAATGGAAGTCTTGACATCCTTTAGTACCGCAGAGCAAATAGTTCCACACTCTAATTACTGCTGGATGGTGTTTGAGTGTCTTTGGTGATGTTAATTAAAGAGTGGCTCTTGCATATTTTGCTTAAAATATCCATGACTCTGGCTTGGCGCCTATAGCTCAACCGGCTAAGGCGCCAGCCACGTACACCTAAGGTGGCGGGTTCGAATCCCCAGCCC
>NW_003852414.1:14687801-14701225 GCF_000181295.1 Otolemur garnettii | reverse complement strand
ATTGTTGTTTGGCGGGTCCGGGCTGGGGATTCGAACCCGCCACCTTAGGTGTACGTGGCTGGCGCCTTAGCCGGTTGAGCTATAGGCGCCGAGCCCACCATATTTTCTTTATCCAGTCATCTGGATACTTAGTGAATAGCTCCACACTCTAATTACTGTTGTATGGTGTTTGAGTGTCTTTGGTGATGTTAATTAAAAAGTAGCTCTTGCATATTGGATACTAAGTTGATGGATACTTAGGTTGATTCTACATCTTTGCTGTTTTGAAGACTACTGCTAGTTGATTTCTAGTTTTATTCCACTGTGGTCTGAAAAGATGCATGCTATGCCATCTATCTTTTTGAATTTATTGAAACATGTTTTCTGGCCTAAGATATGCTCAATCTTGGACAACCAGGTGCTGATGAGAGGAATGTATATTCAGTAGCTTTTTGGCAAAATGTTCTGTTAAGTGTCATTTAGGCCAGTTTTTTTAAAGATTCCCATTTAAGTCCAGTGTTTCTTTATTTTCTGCTTAGATGATCTGTCCAGTTTGGCCAATGGAGGGGTGAACTCCCTGGCAGTTATATGCAGCTGTTTATCTCTTACATTTCCTTTATAAATCTGGGCACTCTTGGGGAAGGTGCATAGGTGCATAAAAACAATGGGTGCCAAAAAATAGGTATACATTTTAAGACATGAAAACAATTAGGTACACATTTTAAGAAATGAAAACATCAGATTAAAACTGTAGTACTCAAGTCATGTTTGACTTTTGTAATTATAAGAGATACAAGGTGCATTATACAAGATAACAAATGTTATTGGTATACCTGGGTCATTTGGAAAGTTTTGAAACAGACTGTGTTCTATGGTCTATTATTTCATGTCCAAGAAACATAGTTGACAACATCCTTTCTGATTGCCTTGTATAACTTTCAGCTTGCTTGGCTTATTCTTGTTCCTGGGACGGCTTCATTTGTTTCTGTCCTCATGGACTTTAAGTTTTTGGATTTTTGTGTATCCATAAACTTTCATAAGGACTCAAGTCTATTTTTATACAGTGTTTTTCTCTCTTAGAATGTGTACACTTTTTTTGGCACCTTCTGTATGTAGCATTAACATGTCGTGTTGACTTTCTCCCTTTATGAGTGCGTAATGACGATCTTTGTCTTTACTGTTGTTGATTTAAATAATTTATAATTTTATAATTTTATCTGAACACCTGCTTTCTTTCAGTTTCTGTTTGCATGGAATATATTTTCCATTCCTTCATCTTGAATTTATGTAAGTTTTTGTGGGTTAGATGTATTTCCTGAAGAAAGTACATAGTTGGGTTGTATTTTTTTCATCCATTCTGCCAGCCTATGTCTCTTGAGTGGATCATTCAGGATGTTCACACTGATTGATAGAATTTTTATGTGGATAATCTGATCGGCCTGCTGGGTGGTACCTTATTGCTTTGTTGACCTCTTGTGCTATTGTTTAATATGAGTTCTGAGTTTCAGCTCTTGGGGGGTTTTCTGCTGGTGGGTGTCTATTGTACTGATCCAGGTGTAATATTGTTCTGAGTATGTCCTGTGGTACCTGTCTGCTCTTGACAGATTCCCTCAGTGTTTGCTTGTCTGCAGAATTCTTTATTTCTCCTTCATATTTTATACTTGGTTTTACAGTATACAAAATTCTAGGCTAACAGTTGTTCTTTTTAAGAAGACTGAAGGAGAAGCCCCAATCCTTTCTGGCTTATAAGGTCTCCATGGAGATGTCTGCAGTTAGACTGTTTGGGGTGGGGGTTTCCTACTTAACTGTTTTCACCCCTGGGGGTCACAGGAATTCCCACTTTGTGTTGACTTTGGCCAATCAGATAATTATGTGTCTTGGTGACAGCCTCTGTGCACTGAGACTCCCAGAGTTCTGTTGAGCTTCTTGTACTTAGATGTATAAATACTGAGCAATACCAGGAAAATTTTCCTCACATATCCCTCAAATGGGTTTTCTAGCTCTTGTGTGTTTTCTGCTTCACCCTTAGGGTTACCTGTGATTCTTATATTTGGTCACTTTACATAACCTCATATTTCTTGGGGGCTTTGTTTATTAATTCTTTTTTATTTTTGACAGCATTGACTTGAAAGAGTTGTCTTCAAGCTGTTTCATCTTCCTAGTCTACTCAATTCTTACCATTTTCCACTGTTTTGTATTTCCATAAATGAATTTTTCATTTGCATAAGTTTAATTGTATGTCTCTTGGGTGAATTTTTCATTTCCTGCTTTCTTTGAGTTTGTTTTCCATTTTCTCTTGAATTTCATTGACTTTCCTTACAATCCATGTTTGGAATCCTTTCTCATTTTCCAGCCTTGCGGTCTTAGCAGAGTGAGTTGTACTGGCATGCCCAGTTTAATCTCTGAGATAGTGGGTGGTACTTGTGCATAACAATCAGCCACACCTGTACGACTGAGTCAGTAAATTCTCTAAAGGGCTGTGCAGATTGACCTCCCTGCCAGAAGGTGGTGCTTTCTAGATGGAACAACGTTGTTGTTGTTGGGACCTGTGACCAACTGTAGCCCATCAGGAAAAGCACTGGAATGCCCCAGGTGATGGGCAGGACCCTGGAACTTCCCAGGGAACCCTTAGTTTCTGCCTCAGTAGAGGCAGGTGGAGCAGTGAAGCTCTGTAGGGCTGAATCAGGTGAGCCTACTCCCTCAGGCTCCACAAAAGCTGTTAAGGAACCTGTCTTAGCAGGAATCAAGGGCTCACTGTAATGGTGGGGGGAGGCTGTAAGGGAGGGGCTGAAGGGGGCCCCCTCAGCCAGAAAGTCTGCTCCTAGGTGCTGGGCTGCCAGGAGAGGGTTTTACTCTTCCCCCCTCTCCCCTGCTTTGGGTCTCCCTCTGGTATTTGCCAGCAGCTAGGTGCTCAGACTAGCTAAGCTCCCCAACCTGGTGCTATAGGCTGGGACCTTCCCTCTCCAGGATCCCACCCCAGGCTGAATACACAGCTTTCCTGTGCTTCAGAGTGTCTGGGACCCACACTGCACTCTTTTTTTTTCAGTTCTGCCCGTGTGGGCTTATTTGCCTGCGGAGATCAGTTCCCAAATCTCCTCTCCATGCCCCCAAGCAACACAATGGAAACCTGGGGGTACAGGATCTGGCCTGCAGGCCTGTTCCCTGAAGATCAGTCCCTGGCTGTGCCCAGGAGAAGTATGCTGGAGTTGGATTGCCAGTGTGGTGTGCCTGAGCAAGCTTAGCTCTGGGGCGTCCTGCTGTGATGAAGCAGGTGGGCGGGCAGCACTGAGGAAGGCTGGTGAGTGGGGAGCTGATAGTCTGAGCACCCCTTAGTTGACTGCAGGTCCTTAAGAGGAAAGGTGTGAGCCCCACTTGTGGTAGCTGCACCAACAGATGGGAAGCCGCTGGTCCCAGGACCCCGGCTCAGTGGTCTCTCTTGACAGCCGTGAGTGGCGGAGGTGCCGGGAGGAGAAGAGTCTGGATGGAGGAAAGCGAGCACTCTGGTCACCTCTGTTCCTCTCTCTGGAAGGCAGCCCACCTGGAGTCATGCTGATCCTCTGGGTCCCACTGTCTCTGTATCTCCTATAGTCTGGGCTAGAGTTGGGAAATGTTTGCCTGGGAACAAGTGAGACAAAACATGGAGGGGCTGAAGCTCCCTGTGGAAGACAGAGGCGCACAGTGTGTGGAAAGCTGAAATGGTGCCTGTCGTCATAGCTTGGGTCAGTGGTGGCCATTGGAAGTGATCCCAAGGAAGCTGGCTGCCTGGTGCTTAGTCGTCAGGAAGCTCCCAGTGCAGCACTGGCAGCAGGAGCTTTTTGGGCTCATTAGGGTAGAAAGGCTCATCTAGGAGTGCAAGAGCCTGCACTTGGGAGGGTCAAAACCCCCCTCCCACCCCTTTCGCTGGACTCTATACCTCTCAGGGGCTGACCTCTGCTACTGACTTGCTCCTTGGTGTGTCCTGCGACGACTTCCTGTGGAATCTCTTGTAGGTTCACTTTGCACTTTGAATTACACCTGTCCTCTGTTTATTTCCTTTTCTTCTAAAACTTTTCCTTCTTTCTGAGGCACTCTGGCAGCTGATGTTTTGCATCTGCCATCCAGCTTCTGTCCTCACTGCATATTATTATATATAATGCATGTAAATGTTGCTGCCTAAAAATATAGAATTAATCAAAAGTCTAATTGGACTGCATCCCATTACCCGGTCCCGAAATACAGAAAAAACACTAAACTAGAAAACTGCCCCTGCCTTTTACTTTTGGATGCTTCAGAATGTATTTTTGACTTTTCTAAGAAGTAATATGAATAATTCAGTGACTACAGCTTAACACTGTTAAAATCGGATAAAGTATAATATTACAGAAGCAACTGCATAAACTTTCCGAAAACTTACAAAGGCCTTCAATGTCTCTAATTATGTAAAATAATACAGTAGGTAGGCCTAGGAAATGACTCACTGAGTGCGCCAGCGTGCTCACTGACCCACTCACGTTCCTAAACAGAAATCTGGACTCTTTCTAGGTAGTTACTTTAGCTGAGAAAACTTGAGGCAACTTCACTTTTGGAAGTAGGCTTAGCGACTCCCGCATGATTTGAGGGGAGAAATCAGGTTAATCAAAATAGAAAGAAAGCTCACCTATAGAAATGAGGTCTTTAGGGATGAACATTTCCCAGCTAAATGTATTTTCATCTTAGCAGCTAATCACTGGCAATTTAAACCTTTCCAAACAGAAATAGAGAAAAACATTTTCTCCACTACATATTCATGAAAGACACAGACAGTGAACACCACAGACTTAATATTTTGAAAGAAGCTTATTTATACATTTGACCCTGAGTACAATGGAGGCTTGGGGCCCTGACTCAGATGCAGTCAAAAATCCCCATATAACCTTGACTTCCCCAACATTTAATTACTAATAGCTTGCTGTAGACCCGAAGTCCTACTGATAACATAAACAGTGGATTAAAAAATATTTTTTATGCCATGTGTCTTATGTATTAGTACTACATTTTTCTTTACAATAAAGCTCAAGAAAAGAAGATGTGATTGAGAAAATCATAAGAAAGATAAAACATTTCCTGTTTGTTAAATGGAAGTAGAAGGTCTTCACCTTGTTGTCTTCATGTCATTGAGTATGAGGAGGAAGAAGAGGAGAAGGAGGGCTGGTCTTGCTGTCTGAGGGGTGGCAGAGGTGGAGGAGATGGAGGATTTGGGAGGCAGAGGAGACAGGCTTTGTGCAACTTTCACTGAAAAAAGTCCACATGGAAGTGGAGCTGTTCAGTTCACACCTTCACTGTTCAAGGGCCAACTGTAGTTCCAAATCCTTTTTTGTTTCCAACATATTAGGAATGTGTTGTCTACTTTCTTCTATTGCATATTTCAAAGCAGCCAAGTTTTAATCTTCATAGAGCTTTTTGTTTAGAGGTAGGGCTGAGAGGTTAACTCTAGATTTCTTTTTTTATTTTTTATTTCAGGTTAATGTGAGGATACAAATAACCAGGTCAACATATTTGATTTTGTTAGGTACAGTCTACCTGTGGTTATGTCCCACACGCAAAAAGTGTGCTACATGCCCCCACACTGTGCCCCTTCGGGGGAACACCTTGCCCCCCTTTACTTCCCTCTCCCCCCAACTTGAATAGAAATGAGTTTTTCTCCTAGGTGGGAACTCTAGCTGTCTTGATACCTACCCCCTCTTCTTTCCCCATCCTTTGTTACCCCTCCCCCCAACTTGAATGAGTTTTTCTCCTATATGGGAAATCTAGATTTCTTGATATTGTAAGTTGTTGTAGCTTGTTTATCCACCTAATAATCTATATGGGTCTAATTAATAGCATTTTAATGAGGCTCTACCTCCTGCAAGCATTAAGAAATCTGCTATGTTCTCACTCTCATGTTAGGAATCTCAGAATTATCGGTAAACAATGGAACACCTGTGCTATTGGCAAAAGGTAAAGTTAGAAGCACAGAACGTGAGACAATTGAGAGTAAATCGTTCCCTTCTTTAAAGAGACTCCAAAGAAAACCTTTCATGATAGACTACTAGAGATAGTTGATACTTTCTAATCATATTTACCAAATCAGAGTAATGCAAAGAAAAGTTTCATCAGAAGCATGTATTTGGGGAGTCATGTGGCAGGTAGACGTGGAGTTAAGGTTCTCACTGTGTCATTTGTATTTTTATGAGTCTTAAAACTTTGAAAATACTCTGTTTTTTGAGGAAAGGGGTGGCATATACAATAATATCTGGAGGACTACAATGACGAGGGCCACCTCCTCTCTGGGTTAGAACAACTGGCTTTCTATAAGCAAGCAAACAAAAAGGACTAGGGATTTCTGTAAAGAAAACTCTTGTCAAGTTGTTGGTTAGTAGGTTATCTAATTTCCTTTATTGCATATTTCAAAGCAACCAAGTTTTGGTCTGAGTTTAAGTAGAGCTTTTTGTTTAAATGTAGGGCTGAGAAGTTAATCATTTAATGCAGGAGTCACCAAACTTCTGTAAAGCACCAGGTAGTAAATATACTCCGTGTTCAGGGCCATGTAACCTTTGTTGCAGCGACTCTAACTCCACTGTAGTAGGATGAAAACAGCAGTCAGAGATGTATAAGTGAATGATTATTGCCTCATTTCAATAAATGTTTATGAAAACATGAGGCAGGGAGGATTTGGCCATTGGGAAATAGTTTGCTGACTGTTGTTTAATATCACTTTCTGTTAAGGGGAATTAAATAAAAAGTGGTCATTATTTTAAAAGGTATGATTTTTAAAAACTCAGATGTTCTACAATATTTTAAATTCTACAATAGCTCATCCTGGGTAGGACTTTTTATGGAAACAAAACAAATCTTTATGATTGCTGATTTATCTGTCTATATAACCCTGAGGCCCATTCCAACTATGTGTGTCTCTATGAAAGTTTTGAGACAGACTGTGTTATGGTCGATTATTTCACTTTCAAGAACCACAGTCAACAGCTTCCTTTCTGATTCACCAGTGCGAATTTCACCTTGCTCGGTTTATTCGTGTTGCTGGAAGGGCTTCATCTTTTTTCATCAGTGTAGATTTTGTTTCTTGATTTTTGTGTATCTCAAAACTTTTGTAATGATGTATGTGTAAGCATCCTCAAGACAGAATCGGTGTACTTCATTTCTGTATTTCCAGCACATAGCACAATGCCATCACTAAGTAGGTACTTAGTCGAGATTTTAACTGAAGCATCAAGTGTTTAAACATTTCTGAAAATCTTGAAAAAAGGAAAACGTTCAAAGCTTCCTTTTCATATAATGACAATACAAGTTTTTCTTGCCTTTGGAAACGTTTTTATTGCTGTAGTGCAAAAAAGTTCTTGACTTAAACCTTTTATTCGTGGGTTCCATGTACTCAGAAACTCAGACCAGATGGATGTATGTTGGAGTGCCATCAAATACAGTCTCTGGGGAGCTAAAATCCAATTTGGCCATATTGTAAAGATTCTGATATCTGTGGTCCTGCAGAAACAACTTGCAGGGTGAGGCCTGATTCCATTATCAAGCCCTTTTTTTTTGTGAGAGCAGTAAATATAACCAGGGTGTAGGAGGCTTTCTTTAAGTTTCAATGACAGTTGGTGAACAGAAAATGTGGACTGGAAAATTTTCCAAGGAGAAAAATATCTGCCTCACTCTGGGACACTTTTTTATAATTATCATTTAATATGGAGAGGTTATAATTTACAGCCACAGCTGTAAAGGATGGTGTAAGTGAGTGAACCCCACAGTCAGGGTCATGAACGTTTTTTCAGTAGCTGAATATTTTTTATGATGAAGATGAACAATCTGTGGGAGGTAATGAAAAGATAATTTTATTTATTTTTTTCTCTAGAAATCTCTCTACGCTTATTGAGTGGATCTGATTTCTCTTCCCTGACTGGGAGTCCTCATCTGATTAATCTTTGAAAATAGGAAGTCCCGCCATTACAAGAAAAATCCTATTTCTGAGTTTAACAATGTCTTATTCCTATTAGATTTATATTCTCTTCTGAAGCAAAAATAAAATACGTGCAACAAAAACTTTGAAGACAACAAGCATTAGGCAGTGAAAGACAGTGATGTCTGAAATATAGAAAACAGAATTTCCAGGCTTCAGGGAAGGAAGGGGGAACTCAGACAGGGCCTTGTGGACATCCTGAAGTGAAGAAATGGAGCTAAGAGTTCAAGGTGATGAAATTGTCTAGAGTCCACAGGAAAGAGTTGTGGAAAAGAGAGAGCTATACAATAAAAAAACCAAAAAACCAAAAAACCTTGAAGTTTGCAACAGGACCCCGTAGATTATTCAGCCAACTACTGGTCATCTTCTGCATGTGAGCAAGCAAGCAGTGGACCTGAGCCTAGGGAAAGGGTTAGCAACATCAGTATACGGCCGTCAGTCAAGGATGGGCATGTCTGTTCTCATTGGCCAGAGTGGGAAACTCACAATTAATTGGATATTGGATACATCATTCAGAAAGGCCTTGCCTCAGGAGAATGGAGTAGACCCTGTACCTAAAGTAGACACTGTTTTAAATATCCAAATACTAAAAACATAAGTAGACAAATGATACTGAATTGGTAGTTACAAACCTTCTCACAAAGAAACCCCGGGTTCAGATGTCTTCACTGAAGAATTCTCCTAAATATTGAAGGAAATGTTCAATTCTGACCAACAGTGTACATGTGTTCCCCTTCCTTCATAATCTCACCGGTATTTATTGCCTATATTTTTGATACAAGCTGTTCTCACTTGTGGGGTGAGATGACATCTAATAGTAGTTTTTTTTTTCATTTCTCTGCTGACTAATGATGTTGAGCATTTTTTCATGCACCTATTGGCTATTCTTATGTCTTCTTTTGAGAAGTATCTATTCTGATCTTTTGCTCATTTTTTAATCAGGTTATTTGATTTTTTTTTCCTGTTGAAAAAAATTAGAGCTCCTTATATATTGTAGTTATTAACCTCTTGTCAGATGGGTAGTTGGCAAATACATTCTCTCATTCTGTGAGTTGCCTCTTAACTATGATCCCATTTGTCCAATTTTCTGTGGCTGCCTGGACTTTATGGGTATTACTCAAGAAGTCCTGGCCCAGACCAATGTCCCAATACATTTCTGCAGTGTTTCCTTCGAGTAGTTTCATGGTTTCAGGTTTTATATTTAAGTCCTTAATCCATTTTGGATTTAATTTTATATATGTTGAAAGATGTGGTCTAGTTTTATTCTTTAGCATATAAATGTCTGGTTTTCTCAGCACCATTTATTGAACAGTCTGTTCTTTCCCAACTGTATGTTCCTGGCACTTTTGTTGAAGATGAGTTCACTATAGATGTGTGGATTTATTTCTGAGTTCTCTATTCTGTTCCATTGGTCCATGTGTCTGTCATGCCAGGACCATTCTGTTTTGGTTACTCTGTGGTATAATTTGAAGCCAGGTAGTGTGATTCCTCTAATTTAGTTCTTCTTGTTCAAGATGTTGAACTTTTGTGGGGCTTTTGTGGTTCTACATAAATCTTAGGATTGTTTTTCTATTTCTGTAGAGAATGTCATTGCTATTTTGATGGGAATAGCATAGAATCTGTAGATTGCTTTGGGTAGTATGTACATTTTAACAATATTGATTGTCCCAACCCACAGGCTTGGAATATCTTTCCATTTTCTTGTGCTTTCTTTAATTTCTTTCATCAGTATCCTATAGTTTTCATTATAGATATTTTTTACTTCTTTGGTTAAGGGTATTTCTAGGTATTGTGTTTAATAGGTTACTTTCTTGGTTTCTTTTTCAGATTGTTTACTACTGGTATATAGAAATGCCATCAGTTCATATATTTGTATGTTGATTTTGTGTCTCTGATACTTATTTAGGTTCTCTCTATTTTTTTCTTAGTCTGGCTATATTAATTTTTTTTATCTTTTAAAAAAAGATAAACTTTCATTGAGCTTTTCCTTGATCTTTTATTTTTGGGTGTGTGTGTTTCAATTTCATTTATTGGCACCTTTATCTTTGTTATTTCTTTTCTTTTCCTAATTTTGGGTTTGGTTCTTGGTTTTCCAGTCCTTTGAGATGCATTATTCAGTTGTTTATTTGAAACATTTTTACTTTTCTGATGTAGGCACTTATAACTTTCTTCTTGTTAATGCTTTGCTATATCTCATAAGTTTTGATATGCTGATGTCATCTTAATTTCAAAAAAGTGGGCAAAAATGGCCAAAATATTAGAACAGACACTTCACAAAATATGATATACTTTTGGCATATGAACATGTGAAATAATTAACATAATTAGTGCTTAGGGCAATGCTGATAAATCTCAATGAGATACCACTATGTGCTTAATAGAATGAGTAAAATTAAAAAGCAAGTTTTAGCAGGATGTAATAGAACTGTAATTCTCATATACTGTTGATAAGAATATAAAAAATCACAACTACTGTGGAAAACTGTCAGTTTCTTAAAAAGTTGGACACATATCTACCATAAAGCCGACCACATACCTACCAGGGAACCACCAAAAATAAAGCATTTGTCCATGCAAAGACTTGTAAGTGAATGTTCTTAGCACCCTTCTTTGTAATAGTCAAAAATTGGAAACAATCCAATTGTGCTTTGGCTCAGGAATGAATACATCAACTCCAGGTACCCATACAATAGAATACTACTCATCAGTAAGAGAGAATGAAGTATTGTTTGATATTACAACATCAACTTGTCTCAAAATGATTATGCTGAATAAAGCAAACCAGATAAAAATATTAGACATTATTATTAATTCATTTATGTAAAATTAAAAAAAGTGAGAACTGATTTATAGTAAATATCAGTAGTTGCCTGGGCACATGCTGGAGGTTTTTAGGAATATGATAGATCAGGGAATGATGTGTTGGTTAAATGTCTATCCTTTGAGAGCCCAGCCCTCTAGGATTTTTAAACATGACCTCTGCTCCAGTTCAGAGATGTCCAGGTTGGACACGGTTAACCAAGTTTGAAGAATTGTTCCACTTCAAATACCAGTGGTATCTCTACTGAGAAACACTGCTTTTAGGTCTCAATTGAAATGTCTATTTTCAAGTCACATTGTAGTCACCTATATAACTAGAAATCAGTTCAGAAAACACAATTTGAAAAACTTTTAAAGTCATAGTTGAGAAGATCTCTTCTTAGAGAATTAGTGTGGATCTGACACAAATATGAACCAAATGTGTTGGGATGCTTTATTTATCTCTTAGTTAATTCCCTAGTTGCACATAACTTTTGTAATAACTTTTAGGAGAATTAGCTTGAACATCTCAAAATATCAAAATTAAAGAAAACCAGGTGGTTGATAGCGTGTGCGTGGAGTCCCAGCGACTTGGGAGGTTGAGGCGGAAAGATCTACTCCAACTGCTAAGATAGAAGAAGGTACATGGAAAGGCTGAGGTGGGAGAATCTCTTGAGCCTACAAGTTGGAGTCCATCTTGGACAGTACAGCAAAAAATTAAATTCAAAGTTAATTAAAATTACTAATTTGTCAGAGACTTTTATGATGATACTTGTTGATTGTTACGAAATAGTAATGCCTTGTCCTTCAGACCTACTGGCTCCAAGTGCATCTGGAGGGCATCTATTTTTGTCCTTAGATATCAGATGTGGAGAATACAAGATATTTTTGTGGTATTTGGACAGTGAGATGTGGGACAGAATCATAAATAACTTCACTTTTGTTCAGTTGATTTCCAGCCTTACCTGCCTGGTACCCTTGGCCCTGGCCACCAAAAAGTTCTTGAGCACTGGGAGTAGCAAAATTTGTGTGGTTTGGGATGCAAATTTCCTCTCTCTGCTCTCTGCTAACAAATAGCAGAATAACCAAAAGGGAATGAAAAAGTGATTTCTACCACTGAAATTTTTATGTTTAAAAATTTAGAATCTATATATAAAAAAGAACTATCTGAATATCTGCTCTGCTATCTTTAGTAGCACTAGTGACACTTGTCATCGGAAGACAGAAACCATAAAAATATGTTATTAGTTCATTTTTAAATTATCTTATTTCTGTCATCTCTGTAATTTCCTCTTCCAATCTCCTTTTTAGTACTTACAAAAAAAGAAAAAAACACTTGAAGTATCATTTGTCTTTTCTGATTTTTCCTTTCTGTTTAAGCAAGTGCCTTGTGACACCCATGGAATAAATTGTTCCTTAAAGCATCCTTTCCTTAAGATGGACATTTTGGTCCATTTCCTTGAGAAATATGAGCCTTATGTGCATGATAGTGGATTTCTGATTCACCTCCCGGTTGCAATTCTAGATGTTGAGTTGAAATAAAATGTTACAATTGGACTTTGGTTACCTTAGAAAAATGCCTTATTCTTGTGAAGTCTCAAAAATAGTAAGGACCAATCTGTGTGCTTGCACTGCTGTTTCTGTGATTAAGGTTCAGGGGAAACAGTGATAAGATATGGTGCTCACATCGTTGGATTTCGTACCTACTCTTGGCCTGTCACTGTTAAATTCTTCAAAATACAGGTGTATTTTAATCTATCTGCACTGATAAGACTTGGTGGGGCATGTTTTATTCACTGAACTCTGGCAATTTAAAAGGATGATTCTATTACCTAAAAGGATATGCCCGTGGGGTAATTTAAAACAACAACAGTAACAACAGAACTCCCTCTTCTTTAGAAGCATGTTTGCAAACATTTTAACTGATGATGTCATCTAGAAGTCATATACTTAAACTGCTCTATCATCATTAATAAAAAAATGTATACTGCTGCTTTTGCTATGTGCTATGCTGAATAATCTAAGACCAGTGTTTTCCAACCATTTTTATCTAACCACACACTTGAAGCTACAGTTAGACTTCCGTGACATACTTAAATTATGTTGATCAAAAAAAAATTTAAAAAAACATCTATTTACTATGCTTTGAAATTCCTGGAAAATAATTCAATTATGATCTTTAAGCATTTCTGTGACATACCTAAAGATCCTCTCATGATACACCAGTGTGCTATGGCAGACTGATTGAAACTCCTGGATCTGGATAGTCATGTTGACATTAGTTTAATAGCACTAATTTAGAGAATTTTTGAGGAGTATATGAAATAACTTAAGCTGAGTGGTTTAATCATATTCATTATTAGATCTAAATGCATTTTAGAAGTGATGAGAAACCATCATGGCTTGCAGTGATTATTTTGAAACATTTCTTCATTGGCTCAGCACCTGTAGCTCAAGCAGCTAAGGCACCAGCTACATATACCAGAGCTGCTTCAGCTATAGGCCGACCACATACCTACTAGGCAACCACCAGAAAATAAAGCGTCTGCCCATGCAAAGACCTGTAAGTGAATGTTCTTAATACTCTTCTTTGTAATAGTCAAAAAATTGGAAACAATGCAAATGTGCTTTGGCGCATGAATGAATAAATCATTGTTTGGCAGGCCTGGGCAGGTTCGAG
>NW_003852414.1:14672903-14687781 GCF_000181295.1 Otolemur garnettii | reverse complement strand
GCCTTCTTTACCATTGGAGGATGTTGCATGACAGGTGGGTATAATACTTTTTTTCTTATGTGTCCTCAGTCTAGTCTCCGCACCTGTAGCTCAGTGTTTAGGGTGCCAGTCACATGCACTAGGCCTGGTGGGTTTGAACCTGGCCGGAGCTTGCTAAACAAACAAACAAAAAAAAATAGATGGGCATTGTGGCACCTATAATCCCAGCTACAAGGGATGTTGAGGCAAGAGAGTCACTTGAGCCCAAGAGTTTGAAGTTGCTGTGAGCTGTGACACAACGGCACTCTACTGAGGGCAACATAATGAGACTTTATCTCAAAAAAAAAAAAAAGTTTCCTCAGTCCAAGTAGATGACACAACTTAAAATCAAAAGCAGTTAGAGGCTTAGTGCCTATAACTCAAGCGGCTAAGGTGCCAGCCACATAAACCAGAGCTGGCAGGTTCGAATCCAGCCCAGGTCTGCCAAACAGTGACAACTACAAGCAAAAAATATCCGGCTATTGTGGCAGGTGCCTGTAGTCCCAGCTACTTGGGAGGCTGAGGCAAAGGAATTGCTTAAGCCCAGGAGTTGGAGGTTGCTATAAACAGTGACAACTACAAGCAAAAAATATCCGGCTATTGTGGCAGGTGCCTGTAGTCCCAGCGACTTGGGAGGCTGAGGCAAAGGAATTGCTTAAGCCCAGGAGTTGGAGGTTGCTATGAGCTGTGATGTCATGGAACTCTACCCAGGGTGACAGTTTGAGGCTCTGTCGCAAAAAAAAAAAAAAAAAATTATTATTATTCATGATATGCAACCAAACATATTTCTGAAATATTCTCCTTGGGATGTAAATGTATAATTGCAGCACTTTACCAGAAATAATATAGTGATGAGCCCTTGCAACACCTTCACAATATGCCAAAATGTCTTGGCCTAGTTTGTCATAAGAGTTTTTACTACATGATTCATTTATTGGCAACTCACATCCTTCATGGCCTTGTTAGAGGCACCGAGCAGCAGCCTCCAGTGCCACAGTGCCACACTTATTACGAATGCAAAGTTTTGCATTTTTCACCTTTGAGGGCACGTCATTCCTTTGCAATGTGGTGCAGTTTAAGTTATTTCTGAAGAATAAAGTATAAGATTCATTTGCATTTACCTTTTAAGGTACTACTACAGAAGTATTTTTGAATTTGTATTTTCACTTATTTCTCTCAGATTTTTTACAATACAGAATTTTACTAATGTGTATATTATAGCTTATGTTTTTTTCCTAGAATGTCCATGCTTGTCAATTTATTCTTTACATAAGGCTCTAGTAAACGTTGGCATTGTCTTCCATGGATATACTTAATTGTGGTTGATACTGTTTTCTAGAAAAGCACTCTTATGTATAATTAAGAAATAGAATTAAACAGTATTACATATCTTCTATTAAGGGGGTATGAGTATTATTGGAAATTTCCATCCATGGTAACATCAATGAGGGTCGTGATGGCAGAAACAAATGGAGAGATTTGATTTAGGAAGTAGAACTGTCAGGATTTGGTGATGCCTCTCCCTGTCATTATTATCAATGACTTTAATATATTTCTTCCCCTCCCTCAAAGCGGCCCTCAATTCTTTGATTTTAGGAAGTTTATCTTCCATCTCCAACCTGATCTGTTCATTTTCTAATCCACAGATGCCACTATTATTTTTTATCAGTCATCACTCTCTCTTATGTTAATTCCTCTGCTACAAGTGTCATGACCCATAATCGTAATCACTCAATTTCCATATCCCCCAATCCCTTGTCCTTCTCGTCTTCTGTAGACACACCTGGCAAAACTCAACCCCAATTAAACTCCGTGACACATCATGGGAACAGCAAATCACAAAACCTTATTGATTGATTTCACTGTAAATTGGTTATCATAAACCTCAGTGGGCACTGAGATGTACCCAGAGGGTCCCATAGGAGGCAGGAGCATCCACACACCCACTCAGCTGCACACGTATAAACACACAAATAAGGAAGTAAATGTAAAGGAGATGTCAGGGAGACTACTACTGGGGCATGGAGCACCAGATGTCTTGTGGGGAGAACAGAGGCAAGTTGGTTTGAGACAAGGTGATGAATTCGGTTTTGTACGTTTTGCAATTGAAGCAACTTTGGGACATCTTCGAGGAAATGTAGGACACACTTATGATAGTGATATGAAATTTAGAGTACAGTTGAGGGTGCAAAAAACATCAATTTAGGAAATTCTGGTAAATCTAGGAAAAGAGGAAAACAGTTAGCTAGAGCTGAGTCTAGACAAACTGGGTGATGAATTGGCAAAGCTGAGGGTGGAAAGTAGAGAAATAACCAGAATAATGTGATGCCAGGGCAAAGACGGCTTTAGGAAGGAATGGGGAGGGGGTTGTCAGTGAAGAATGCCACGGTGATGTGAATTTAATAAAACTCTAAGACTAAAATATTATTGGACAGTGAGACTGCTGGTGACCTCAGGGGGAGAGGAGCCAAATTAGAATGGGTCAAAAGTTAGAGGTGAGGGAATGGAGACACGCTGACATTTTCTCAGGAGGTGAGGGTGTGAAGGACAAGTCTGGGAGAAGGTAGGTCAGTACCAAAGGGAAGGAGGTCGAGATGGGATTTTCATTTGTTTCCTGTTTTTACTGTAGGGAAGATTGAGCAGTGAAATACAATCATAGCATAATTATTGGCATGAACTCCTCAGAAGAAAGAGAGGTAATCTACATCCTGGGAAGAGGATAAATTGATAGTAAGAACATGGTAACTTGAGAGGGAATTAGAGGGAATTGCAGTTTATGGCGCATTTCCTGGGTGAAACAAGGCCTATTGGGATCATACCATCCCTGAGTTTTGACTTCTGTCATTACTGACTGAGCTTCCCTAGCATCTCCAGCATAATTTAATACGTTGGAACACAGGTTTATTTATTAATTTTTTACATGATGAGTTCTAAACTGGTTTTGAGATTTTTCAGTGCATGGATATGATGGAATTTGTAGACCTCAAAAACTAAGCTATAGACTGAAGAGCATGGTGCCTGCATTTAGATATCCTAGGTTGAAACTGGCATCAAAGTTTAGTTCCTCGGTTAATGAGAAGGATAAAAGCAGTAGTTACTGTTTTTCTAGCCCTTTACTGCGTGGCACACTCTGTATTTCACGTATCTCTAACACTTTCAGCAGTTTTTTTAGAAGACTTATTATTTTATAGGTGAAAGAACAGAGGCTCAGATAATGAATCTGGGTTTTATTTTGGTTCGGATTTTATCACAGGCATTATTAAACATACAGAAAAATAAAGAAAATAGCGTTAAGAACTCCTATAGAATCCAGATTCAAGAATTACTGATATTTGCCAGTCTCATCTCATCTACGTGCCCTTGACTACACTGCCCCCACTTGAATGCTTCTCTTCATTACAGGCTCAGAGAATTGAATGCCTTACCCAAGTCCACCCAACCAAAAGGCTTTTCAAGTATAGTAGGACCTCCATGGGTGACCACCTCCCTACACTGACCACCTCCTTAAGGTGACCCAGTTTTCATAGACCAGACATGCACCACATGTGCGTATCAGGACAGTAGGCCTAGTTCCTTATGTTGACCACCTCCATACGTTGACCAGTTGAACACGAAGTAAGTCATTGGGGGGTACAGACCAAAAAAATCTACTTCCTTTCAAAAGACATCAAATATGATGTCTTTTGAGTAACATCAAATATATGTTTGCGGCTCGGCGCCTATAGCTCAACCGGCTAAGGCGCCAGCCACGTACACCTAAGGTGGCGGGTTCGAATCCCCAGCCCGGACCCGCCAAACAATAATGACAGCTGCAATCAAAAAATAGCCGGGCGTTGTGGCGGGCGCCTGTGGTCCCAGCTACTTGGGAGGCGGAGGCAAGAGACTCGCTTGAGCCCAGGAGTTGGAGGTTGCTGTGAGCTGTAATGCCACGGCACTCTACCCAGGGGGACAGCTTGAGGCTCTGTCTCAAAAAAAAAAAAAAAAAAAAATATATATATATATGTTTGCCACTTTTCTACAAGAACTAACTTAGTTAATTGTTATAATTCCAAGAGGCTGGTAAATGCTACTTCTGTTTCACATGTGGAAACTGAGTCATGGAGAGGATAAATGACCCACTCAGTAGTGGGAAAGGTGGAACTGTGACCCAGGTGGTCTGCTTTCAGAACTGGTATATTCAGATGGGAACAGCAACCTATAAATAATTTGGAATGATTAATGATGTGATGAAAGGATGCACAGGGATGTCCAACCTGTGGCTCATTGGGCAACACTCTGATTTTTGAAGGCTGTTTTTGCTTATCTGTAGCATGAGATAACACAAAAGGTATGCATAAACTTTTAAAAAATTTTTTTGCTAACCAGCTTTTGTTAGTGTTTGCTTGTTTAATGTCTGGCCCATAACAACTCTTCTTCTGATGTGTGGCAGAGAAAAAAAAAATTGGACACCTTTGATCTAGAGTAGCCTTCCAACTTCACTGGCCAGCCAGTAACTCTCACTGCTATCCTTCTGATCTCCATATCCAGATATACTATCCCACAAGGAGATGAAGTGTGGGACAAAATTGACATCATCATTAGAACTGTGGCCGGTCAGGGTCTGTTTCTCTGGTAGTCTGTGAAGCCAAAGTCCAAATGAAAGTAGAGAAAATTCAGAAGTTAATGTCAAACTTTAGCCTACTTGTTTTTGAGACGCTGCCAACATAATGATGTGTATGATTGAACACGTTTAGTTTAAGCCGGCAGAGTCAGCCTTGGAAAGCCTTTGGGGGAATAAAACTGGAGGCTTTTTCACTGCCAGCTCGACAATCGTTCCAGCCATGTGGAATTCAAATGAGCTGGCCTTTATCTGAAGCATGTTCACAGTATCATCATGTTACTTTAAATTAAATAATATCTCAGTCATTAATAAGCATTGTTCTTTTATCTGGAATAGTGAAGAGTAGAAAAAATTGCATTAGGAAGAAGACATTCGTCTCGATTTATTTTCTCGGTTCCCCCTGGGTATCCAGCTATTCTGTGACATACACTCAGATTAATTGCTTCTGTGATTAGCAGTGATTTTTGCCCCTGCTCGAGGGACTGAAATGGCGGCTTTGTTACCCAGCGATTCAAAGGCAAACGGATAGGGATGCAAACTTAGAGCCCCAGCGCTGATATGAAGAGGGAAAGGAGAAAAGAAAGGAAAGGAAATTAAATGAGTAAGTAGTAGAATCACATTTTTCTCCTTTGTTAACAATCCTAATACCAAGAGTTAGACATTGGGTATATGGAAATTATCACTTACAAATGCAATTCTTCTTAGAAGGGTTTGATAGTAGAATTTGTGTTCTCTTGATTAGAAGTCTGGAGCAATCACTGCATTTCTATTTTGTCTTGAAATCCCTTTCTTAGAAATGCAAGCAAAACCTGTTCACACTTGAGAACTGAAAGGCCGTCCTGTTGTTTGATTCAGAGTGTGCCATTGGGAAGTGAGGTTGCTTTTGACTGATGGACTGTCTTGAAGAAATGTTGTACTCTAAATTGCTTCCAAGTTTATTTTGTAAAGCGCTGTGGAAGACTCTATTTTCTAGATGCTTGGGAAACTGCTGGATAGCCAGTGTTCGACAAGCAAACCCTTCTAGTTATTCTTCAAAACAAAGTCTTACACTCCCACTCACCTTGCAAAGTCCCATTGAGCTCTTGATGGAAAGAGACTGTAACTCTCACTGATCTCACTTTCCTATTTAAAAAAAGGGGAGAGGGGGAGAGCAGCCTCTGTCACAGTGATTCATTAGAGGCAACCACCATATCCCAGTTCATCTCAAGTTCATTAAGTTCCAATTCCCCCAAATGCCAAGTTCCAATAACATTGTAATCCAAGAAGTCAAGGAAATAATTTATCCCAACAGTTTGTTCACTTGTAAATGCCTGGCTAGGCTTGTGATGTACACGGTTCTGTTGGGCTCATGACTATATTCGACAAATTTATTCGTTAACTTTGGGCAATAGAAACTTTGTACACATCTCACTGGTCATACATTGACTATCCAGACACTTGAATTCTATGTTAGTTGGCACAATTGCAGGGTTTTAAATGATTGTTTTTGAGAATGTTCTATTCCTTTCTAAAATTTTCAGAATTTACTTTGAACAACATTATTGCAAATTCTACTACCTACCTGCATGCCTTTTTTTTTTTTTAAGATGTCACTGACATAGAAAATGCTGTACATATTTTATGTCCAACTTGGTAAGTGAGGAGTGTATGTTTTTCAAAAATATTCTTGGGAGATACCATGCATGCTATGTGGCTAGTAAAAATGAGAAGAAAGCATGCTGAAATAGTGACTTTCCTTCTACTATATGTATAATTATTAGCATGAGATTTATGAAAGGTAAACTTGGAGAAAAGAAATGAATTATATTATCGGTGGGACGATAAGCATTTTAATAAATAAACACCACGAGCATATAAAATGTATTTCATGTTTGAGTTAAATATCAAATTTGAAAGAGAACCAGAACTGAATTTGCCTTCATTTTGGACATCGAGATTATTTTTTGATACTTTGCTGTAAAATCAGTTTTTGCAGAGGATTAATTCTTTCATAGTAGACCCCAGCTGAATTATGACTGAATGAATTATTACAATATTGGTTGTCTTCTGAAATTGTATTACAGTGTATTAGGGTTCTTCACAGAAATAAAAACAAGAAGACTCAAAATACTGAGTTCTTTTTTTTTAAAGTAAATTTATTTCAGGTTAACATGAGAGTGCAACAACCAGGTCAAAATATTTAATTTTGTGGGTAGCTCCTGTGTCTCAAAGGAGTAGGGCGCTGGCCCCATATGCTGGAGTGGCAGGTTCAAACCTAGCCTGGGCCAAAAACTGCAAAAAAAAAAAAAAAAAAAAAAATTTCATTTTGTTAGGTAGAGTCCCTCTCGTGGTTACATCCCTCATGCAAAAGATGTGGCAAACAGCCCTACCCTGTGCTCATTCAGTCAAAACACTGACTTTGAAGGCCAGAGAACCAGGGAGCTAATGATGTAGCTTAACCCCCAGTGTGAGAACCAGGACCTGTGATGTCTGAGGGCAGGAGAGGAGACCCCCCCCCATCCCCCGGCGGGAGGAGGGAATAGAATTCCCCCGTTCTGTTCCATGTGGTCTGTTTGTACCCTGAGCAAACCCACTCAAGTGGGTGAGGACTTACCTTTTTTACTCAGCCTACCAATTCAAATGCTAATCTTTCCCAGGAATACCCTCATTTATACAGCCTGAAAGTATGTTTTACCATCAATTTGCTATCCCTTAGTCCAGCCAAATTGTCACTTAAAATTAACCATCATATATAGACTATGGGGAAGGAATGTATAAGTTGTCTAATGACCCGTAATAAAAAGAACAAAACTCATAATATTTATAAAGCAAATCTAATTAAACAAACATAGAATAAGCAACAATTGTTAGTCAAAGATAAGTAAAACATGCTGTCTTTTGTCATCTCTTCTTTGGGCACTAAAGACTAAGAATTCCTTAAAAGTACTTTTCAATTTTTTTTTTTATTAACCTGCAGCACATTTTACCCCAGTCCGTATGTGGTATCTTTGTTCAGACTGTCTAGTTACTCTTACAATCATGTCTGCTAGAAAGTACAGGAATCTCCTCTTTATGTATTTAATAACAAATATTTGTTCAGTAAATATTATGTCCCAGGTACTCTTCTAGGCATTGGGAATATAGCAGGAAAAAAATAGACAATGTCCTTGACCTCGAAGGGCGTGCAACCTAGTAGGGGGAGTGGACAACAGACTAATGATCATATATAAATGAACCAATGTATCTATATCTTAGGTAGAGATCTGTGAGATGTGGGGGAAGAAACCACTGTGCTGTAGACCAAGGTGCATTCCATGAGATGGGAGTGGGCTTGGCACATTTAAGGATCATCCAGAAAGCCAGTGTAGAGGGGGAGTAGCAGGCAGCCTGATGGTGAAGAAACTTGTGGGATTTTTTTAAGCACTTAGGTTTTTATATGAAGGAAAATGGGAAGCCATTGAAGGATTTTGAACACAGAGACACAATCTGATTCATATTTAATAGCATCACTCTCACTGCAGTGTGGATATAGAGAATAAGGACATGCAAGGGCAAAAGAGACAACAGTGGAAAAGCTGTTATAATAATTCTGTTGAAAGATAGTGATGGGCTTAGGGGAGGTGGCAGTGTTGGGGTTGGTATGGAATGGAGGAGTTCTATGTCTATTTTAATGGTAATGGGATTTGATGTGGATTGAGTGTAGGGAGTAAGGATAAAAAAAGGCTAACCCAAGACCTATATGCTATGATTTATGGAAGAAGAGCAACCACATTTCACTCTGTTTCTGTCCTGTCTCCTGGGGGTGGTTGACAGGGTAGAGTGTGGGGGACTGGAAAGTGGCAATGGTGGAGGAGACTTCAGCGTGGGGTTTATTCTGTGTGTGTGTCACTGTTCTCATGGCTATATCCCCAAGGCTCAGATTGTTTGCTCACACTGGTCACTTCATGCTTCCTGGGAGATACTAGGTGGCCTGCTGCCTTGTATCTTTTCTGGTCCTCACCAATCCTTGGTGTTCCTTGCCTTGCAGATGTATCACCTGAATTTTTGCCTGTGTTTTTACGTGGCCATCTTCCTGTGCGTCCCTATCTTCTCCTCTTTTTGTGAAGCCAGGCATATTGGATTAGAGACCCACCCTGCCCCAGTATGACCTCGTTATAACAAATTACACCTGCAGCTGCCCTTTTCGCAAATATGTCACCTTCTAACATACTGGGGAACAGATCTTTTTGTGGGACACAATATAAGCCATAATAGCCATGGAAATGACGAATCCTGCCAGAGTTCATAGATCTGATTATCCTTTGATGGTGGTAGCGCCTTTTTCTTCGGAGAGTTTTTTCTTATCATTTTCTGTGGCTTCCATCTTTTTGCTGCAATAGCTTTCATCCTAGGCTGAGAATAATAAGAGTTTTTAGTATTCTGTTCTTTTACCAGCGTTCTTTCCAAGGTTCAGCAGTGAGATTAGTTATCACATAGACCCAGAATGTTCTGTCCAGCTCGTATTTTGAAATCTTTGAGGTTCAGTGTATACTCTACATCTTCAGTAGTAATACTGCTGGTAATTATTTTTTAGTTGACTATTTTTTTCTTAATTTCATTGATTACATGAGGAAGATATCTGTCTTACAACTGAACTCTGCTATAATTACCTAAAAATCCAACTTCAAGAATTGAAGCAAATTACTGAAAAGATACACATTGTGTATTTCCAGGAACTGTGACAGGCATAAGATTTTCCCCTCTAGGCAGACTGACAAGTTAGCCTATCATAGTTTCATGAGGGGCAGAACAAATAAGCATCTAGATCAGAAATGAAGGAGAGTTTATTGTTCACTACAATCAGTGAGTAGCCAAAACATCAGCATTCTCTTTTAAAATTTTTTTAAAAAATTCTTTTTTAAATTTTAGATTAATATGAGGGTATAAATGATTAAGTTATGTCGTTTGCATTTGTTCGGTAAAGGTCAAGTTGTAGTTGAATTGTTCACCCAGAGTGTGCTGTTAAAACAACAACAACAAAACAAACAACAACAAAAATACAAATAGGAGAATATCAGCATTCTTACGTCAATCACACCAATCCACTTGCTACATAGGAGTGTAAGAGAATCAGTTGGCATTTTCACATCAATAGCTTGCATTATGAGAGAGGAAGGCTGAGTTTGGAGAATCTGAATATTTTATAATGGGTAGTAAGTATGACTGCTCTCTGTTTCAGAGAGAACTTTATTTATTTATTTAGAGTCTCACTTTGTTGCCCTCAGTAGAGTGCCATGGCATCATAACTCACAGCACCCTCAAACTTTTGGGCACATGTGACCCTCTTGCCTCAGCCTCCCAAGTAGCTGGGACTATAGGCGCCCAGCAAAATGCCCAGCTATTTTTAGAGATAGGGTCTTGGTCTTGCTCAGGCTGGTCTCGAACTCTTCAGCTCAAGAAATCCACTTGCCTTGGCCTCCTAAGTGCTAGGATTATAGGAGTGAGCTACTACACCTGGCCAGAACATTATTTTTATTATACTATTTGGTAAGCACTTCTGTCCTTTGCCTGGGAGGAAGACACTGTTGGCTTTCTGAGGGAGTATATTTGTTGTTTGGTCTAGAAGGAGAAGTTACCCCTGTCTTCAGAGGCTATGTTTTTAATGACCATCTTTGAAAAGATACTCTAGAACAAAGGGCAATTGGTACCTCACTTGTAAGGCTTTCAGAACTTTGAGGGACCTCTGGAGAATTGTCTTCTATTAATTACTATGAGAGGATAGATGAGAACAAGTATACTGATATTGCTGTATTTTTCAGAAAATCTGAAGATTTATATAAAGTTTCACAATGACCATGTATTTAAAAGCTGGTAGAATAAGAATGCCTGCAGAGAGCAGTAATTCTATGTCAATGCACTTTAGTGTATAATTCATATGACTTTAGAAATGGGATTGCGCAATAGATAAATTAGGAGCTTTGGGTATAGACAAAATTAAGTTTTATCACTAATTTGGCTGATTCTTCAGCCATAGGCAAATAAAAAAAATCTTCAAAATTACTTTCTTAATGAATCTAACTTAATCTGTAGAAAAATAGATGAGATCAAAGAGCTTTAGTAACTCTTTGAAAGTTATAGTGCTAAGAGAAAGGAATCAAGATTCAAGCCCAAGACTACCTAGCTCCCATTCCTGAATTCTTAATGACTGTATTATTACAAAAATGTGAAGTACCTGGTATAATTAATAATAGATATTTTACATCTAGAAGTCACAATTTTTCTTTCCTCTTTTCTTTTCCTTTTCTTTCTTTTGTTTTTGTTTTGAAGCCAGGTCTTGCTCTGTCACCTAAGCTAGAGTGCAGTGGCATCATCATAGCTCACTGCAACCTCATACTCTTGGGCTCAAGCAATCCTCCTGCATCAGCCTCTCAACTGAGGCTAAAAGCACTCTCCACCATACCTAGCTAATTTATTTTTCTTCTTTTTGTCAAGATGTGGTTGTGCTATGTTGCCCAGCTTGATCCTGAACTAGTGGCCTCAAGTGATCCTTCCAGCCTGGCCTCCCGAAGTGCTCTTTAACAGGATAAATCATTGTACCCCACTTAAAAGCCAGAATTTTTTGGATAAATTTGACCAACAGATAATTAAAATGTATTCTCAACTATCCCTTGGAAATAGACAAGGATAAAATTGTGTTAAAATCAGAGAAATCAAAGCAGAGAACATCCCCGGAAAACAGATATCTTTCATTGGTCTTCTAGGTGTTGTTTTTGGAAAGGAATTTGATATAAAAAAGAAATTTTTCATCCATCCAGGCCTCAATATTGTCTAATAGCTGATGAGTTTATTTGGCTACAATAGCTAGTAAGTGTGAACCATATTTACTAAAACAGATGAAACAGGGACAGAAGAGTGAAATTATTTTGCTAGTCAAGAAGGCAAAAATTTTCCTGTTTCATTGACTTGGTGTGAAAGGGAGTACTGAGTTTACACATAAGATTTACAGTCCGCCTACAGTTTATCCTTTGTGTGGTTGGCTTTATCGGGTTGTGTAACCTCTGATACATAGTACATTCTGTTCATTGGTTTTGTTGGTACATATTTTACTGGGTGTTAACAAGATGCAGGTACTGTAGGAAATACCAGTCCCATGGGGTACCTTCTCAGTAAATTGATGATAAAAATGGAACCATCAAATGGTGTTTCTTAGGATGGCAAGTGGATATTTATATTTTAAATGTTTTCATTGATGGATCAGTTACATTCTCAAGTTGCATCCAAGGCTTATGACATGTTTATTTTGCTAACCTTTAAAATTTAATTGACTTGGCCATTGTTTTTGTCATTGCTAAAGCTTATGTGATTCACTTTCCTTGCTTAATGTTATCATTGACTGTACTTCCCAGATGTCTGGACACTCTTGTTGCCAATAATAAATAAATACTGTTACTTAAGGCTAAAGGAAGGAATTTCTATCCTAAAATAAATGTTTACATCTGGGACATTCATTTGATTTCAGATGTCACATGAGTTTCCTATGCCTTGATTAGCACTGGAATTATCTTTTGAAGAATGTCAATTAAGTGAGGACCTGCCCTAGAGTGCCTTTCAAACACTGGCTGCATGCAAAGGGGCACAGGCTATTGGCAAAACATCAGAATCAGAGCCTGGAGGACAGCATTTTAATTCTAATACCTCTCCTCATTAAATGCTTAATTTTGGGCAAATCTCTTAACCTTCTGGTGACCATCTCCTTGCTTACAAGGAGAACTCATGAACATCTCTAAGACCAATATATGCATATAACCCCTTTAATTGCTTGTTAATTTTATTTAACTTTTGTGTGATATTTAAGAATCTACGATGATGATATATGAAATATTCTGTTCTAGTTCTTATTGGAGTCAAAAATAAATCATCTGAGTGACATAGTGTCTTGAGACAACAACAGTTTTCTTCTTTTTAAAAATAGATCTGCATTTTGGGCAGAGCTTGACAATGGGTAGCTGATTTCTGTTGGGTGTCAGCTGGCATGCCTGGAGGAGGCTAGTGGACCCATTTTTAAGATGCTTGCTCTCATGGCTAGCAAGCTGGTGTGTGCTATTGGCTGGGAGCTCAGTTAGAGCTGTGGGCTGGGGATCTGGTTCTGATTCATGTGGACCTCTCCGTGGGCTGTTTGTAAATCCTTACAGCACGGTGTCTGGATTCTACAGGTGAGCATCCCAAGAGACAGAAGTGGAAGCTGCCAGTTTCTTAAAGCCGGGGTCAGATAGGTTGTTTCTGAAGTTTTCACAGAGCCCCACTTCAAGGGAGGGAACATAGATGAGCTCTTTCAATGAGAAGTGTGTCAAAAATGTGGAGGCCATTTTTAAGTCATCACCACCTATAGCTGGTTTTCGAGCTACTGACAATATACCATGTATCACACTGTACACAGCATTTCTGATGTTGAACATTTTTTCTTTAAAATAGGAATTTTCTCTTGATAGTTGACATCTTCCTTTGCCATTGTCATCTCTGTTCATATATTTATGTAAGAATTCCTAATGTGGAAAATGGACAGAGGATGAGAAGGTCAGAAGAAAAAATGCTATTTGTTTTTTTGTCTCCCACCTTTAAGAGTATTTAAGACAATCATAAAAATACATGCAACTTAGTCAATACAACCTTATTCAGAAAAGTAAAGCATGATACTGAGGAATTTTCAATCAGTGTGACATCCATGTATCATCAAAAGTTGCACTCGGAGCAAGCTAGCGGCCAGTTTGATAAATTAGATCATAAATACACTATGTGTGGGCACACTCTCATCATGCTTGTCAGTGCCACTGAGGATCATTCTTAACAAAAGAGGCAAAGATCTGGGTGGCCAGGCATATGATGCTTGTGAACATCTTTGTCCAACTCGACATCATGAGACTGGCTCATTGCTTTTAATGTTGTTGGTCAAAGTGAGAGGGAAAAAAGGGGATGAGCTCAGGGATTCAAATTTCCCAACTCAGGAATAGAGCAAATGAAAGGAGAGCTTCTGTCTGCCCCGAGTGGGACACTTACCTCCCACAGCTGCAGGGCTGAGACTGCTGAAGATTAAACCAGTATCTGATGCTGCAAGGGACTGAATGACAAAGCAGGGTCAATTCCCGGTTTCCCAGGGTATCTACTGTGAAAGTGGGAGCATTGATGAGGAGGGAATGGGATTCTGAAGGTTGGAAGATGTGAGAAAGCTAGGGACATGGAACCCCTATGTTCTGGTAAATATTTGCTAATCCAAGCAGCTTTCTACCACCAACTGAGATTAACACTGCATTGCCTGAGGAAAATTCAGTGGCTTTTCTTGAGGTTGTTGCCAAGCCAAAAAACAATGCTGAGTCTCCTCAGAATCCAACCCTAGCCACCTCTCTTTGGTTCCCAACCTGTAGCTAAATTCAAGTCCTAGGGGCCCCTAAAGGTGCAAAGTGTAACTCATGAGAACTTATGCTACATTCTCAAAGAAGTACTTGATTTTTTAAATTATACAAACAGAAATCCATGGATATATGTAGAAAAGGTGGGGTAATGGTAGAAAGAACTTAAAATTGGACCATGCTGAATTTATTGATACGGGCTCATTAAGCAGAGATGCTACATTTAAAGTTACAGCTCAGACAGGTGGAAAGAGTTCTGATTGGTAGGTTGGTTGAAACATGGAGCAAAGTTGGCCCATCGTGAATGAACTTGAAATGCCAGGTCTGCCTTGGTTTACTGGAGAGGAGGGCTTAGGGAGGTTGGAATGCTGGAGTGGGTTTGCCATCTAAAATCTGTTTACCTATACTGGGAAGGCCAGAACACACAGCTTTCTCTATGACTGTGAAAAATGAATTTGTTCAGGGGCAGTGCCTATGGCTCAAAAGAGTAAGGCACTGGCCCCATATGCTGCAGGTGGTGGGTTCAAACCCAGCCCTGGCCAAAAACTGCAAAAAAAAAAAAAAAAAAAGAAAAATGAGTTTGTTCAAGGAGCCCCAATATTCCTTCTCGAAGAGTCTTGTAATCATCGTCTCTAGCAGGCTAGAATTTACAGCAGGAACTATGGCCACCCAATTAGGAAAAATAGATGAAAAAGGAGTAACTGCATCCTCCTCGCATCTGGGATGGCAGGAGCTGAGTGGTGGCACTCAACCATCAAAGGCAGGTGAGTGGGACTCCAGCGGAGTCAAGGAAGCAATCAGATTAGTCTTAGGTAGATTGTGGCATTGGTCCATAAAATACGGTTTTCCCAAAGTGAACAGCTAGGAAGACTACTAAATTTTTTTTTTTTTTTTTTTT
>NW_003852414.1:14671529-14672708 GCF_000181295.1 Otolemur garnettii | reverse complement strand
GGCGGGTCCGGGCTGGGGATTCGAACCCGCCACCTTAGGTGTATGTGGCTGGCGCCTTAGCCACTTGAGCCACAGGCGCCGAGCCAAGACTACTAAATTTTTCCCTGATCTACATAAGCAAATCTCGTTCTCTTGTGCTAGGTCAAGAGAATAAAGAGTCTAACCTGAATCCTAAAAGCAGAGTCACGACCTCTAAGTGAATTTCCAATCTTGACCCAGTTTATAGACCCTTTTAATGAAGGTGAGGCTAAACTTCTTTGAGCAAGGACCCCCATTCACTCCAATGCTAAACATTTATACTGCTAATGTTTGTTCCAACTTTTCCCCCAAGGGACAATAGTTTTTTTTTTTTTTTTTTTTACCAGGGTAGCTGTCCATTGGGGAAAAGGAACTAATCAGATCTGGTGAGGAGTTCTGGACACTGACTAAACTGTGGAGACCCGATGCATGGCTGTGATCTACCGGTGGGAAGGAACTTAGGGAGGCCATGCGATCAATAGCTCAGCTCTGTGCGCCCAGTGGATCCCTGAACCCATCCTGTGATTATTTCCCCAGTTCTGAAAAATAAATTGGAATAGATACTCTCAGCAAGGGGCAGAATTTCCACATGGATTCTCCAACCTGTGGAATGAGGGCTGTGATGATGGCAAAAGACTTAAACAACTAGGATTTCCTTCACCTAGAAAAAAGAGTAAACCAAAATCTATTTTGGTTTGAATAAGCATGAAACTAGGGTGTGACGCACTTTGCAGGCAATCTGCTAAAGAGATCGCAAAGACCCAAGGAATCTTACTCCTCGATATTGCTGCACAAATATATATAACCCATTATATACGTGATCTCAAGAAATACAGCAATCACTCTTCTAGTAAGGATTTGACAGCCTCATTTTTCATAGTTCATCCTCAATTCACTTGTTAATTTGAGTCACCATCTGTGTTAGCTAATTGGTTTTATATAAAGGGAGAAATATACTTCTCATATACTTTATGAAAGGAGGCAGCTTTGGAGTGAGATGCCCACTTAGGTTAGGTTGCAACCCTCCCAGACAATTTATAACAAATTTCCTAAAGAAAATGTGCTGATTTTATATGGAATCAGAAAAAACCTCGAATAGCCAAGACATTACTCAGGAATAAAAACAAAGCAGGAGGAATCACGCTACCAGACCTCAGACTA
>NW_003852414.1:14664136-14670042 GCF_000181295.1 Otolemur garnettii | reverse complement strand
AAAAAAAAAAAAAAAAGAAAATGTGCTGAAAGAAAAAGAAGGGGGCATCTTACCCTTTACGCAGCAGAAAAAATTATTTTTTTCTCTTTTGATTTTTGTTTACTCTATATTACTCATAATTAGGCTTGGAGGTTCATCTTTGCTGTTGTATGAAATAATAGTAGTAATTCATTAATTTTTGCAACGAGTATTTTCACATCATGTAACTATAAGGCAATGTATTCATTCATTCTCTTGTCAATGGGTATTTGGCATGTTTCTAAGTTGGTTCTATTTTATTTTATTTTTTGCAGTTGAAAACATCTTTTTGTGTAAATGTACAAAGAGTTGGATCTAAATAATTAGTGTAGAAGTGGAAACATTATAGAAGTGGCATTACAAAATAATGCTAAATTATTTTCCAGATTTTTGAACCAATTTACTTCATGCCAATTCCAGTGGTTTATTCTTGCTCATTGTATTCATTAATACTTGCTAAGGTCAGGTTTTTAAATTATTCCAATGTGTATAAAATGTTCTCTCCTGGTTTTACTGTTCCCATCCTGGTTAAACATGAGATTGGACATACAGACATTTACATATTTTTGGCTTGCTTTTCAATTGATCATTCGTCCCTTCCTTTTTGTCAGAATTGTTTATGCATTCCAGTTTATGCTCTGCCACCTGCAAAAATATCTTCAAGGTTAAATATTTGATTTTACATTGTCTTTTAAAATGTCTTTTGATAAAAAGAACCCTTCATTTTAATAGGTCAAGTTTATTTTGTAGTCATGGCTTTCCATCCTGCTTAAGTGAGTCCTCCTTACCACAGGGTCCTAAAGATGACCTATATATTTTTTACGATTAAAAACATGTCTCTCGCATTTAAATGTTTAATCTCCTTGAATTGATTTTTTTGTATAGCGTGTGATAGAGTTCTCATTTCCTTTTAGATTACTAAGTTTAACCAATGGTTCCAGTGTCACTGTTCTTCCATTTTTAACATGATTATTGAAGTTCCACTTTATCCTTACTGATCTGTAATGCCTTCTCTGTCACGCTGTTTCTGTGTATATGAGGGTCTCTGTGGGGGCACTCCATTCCAGAGAGTCCCAGTGGTGAGCCACAGACTCATTGGAGTAACAAGGACAATTGAATATATGGTGCTTCTATATTGGGTTCCCATTTCATTTGATTCTGCTGGTGCGTCTCTTGTTTCTTTATCCTTCTTTGTTTTATTCTTTTGTGTGACATCTTAATAGTATTTTTTAATAGTATTTTTTTAATGGTATTTTTTTCTTGTCTTTGGATTTCTGAAATTTTTTTAATATAATGTATCTAGACTGTTTTTTTGATGTTTTTTAAGTCTTTTTTATTTCTATGTGTTATCTTTTAGATATCGCCTATGTATCCTACTCTCTTTGTTCTTTCCGATTGTGATGAGAGATATATTAAATCTTCTCATTCTGTTCTCTGTATCTCTTAAATTATTTTGTTTATTCATGGTATATTTGGTTCATTTCTTCAGATATAGTTAATTTTCTCTTTGGTTTTGTTTCCTGTGCTATTTAACTCATCTTTTGAGCTTTGAACTTCAATGACTGCTTTTTAAAAACGTTTTAGAACTTGTACTTGGATCTTTGATAAATCCGTGTGGTCATTTTTAATATTCCCTTGATCCTTCATGATGGTTCGATTCTGTATTCTTTAAATATTTTAATCTTTGATTATTTTGTATTCTCTGCTATTCTAATGTTAAAATCCCTCGGGATCTAATCCTCTTGTCTGTTATTCCTACTGACTCTTCATCACGATAACTTGTTTTCTTGGGTATTTGATAAGTATTTTGGACTCTTACCTGACTATAAGAAAATTGCCTGGGGCTCAGTGGAACATGCCTTCTTCCCAAGAGAATTTGTGTTATCATCCTGGGTCCACTTCAATGAATATTTTGGCTTTTACTTCCCCAAATCATACATGTTATGATGGACCAAGCCCCAAGCACATGTGGTAGCACGTCTATGGTTAAATTTTTTTTCTGAGACTATTGTTATACTTTTATGCCCATTTCTCCCTAGGAACCAAGACCCTGACAGACAGGTTTACCTCTTAGCTCTGTTAGATCTTTGCTGGAGGTCTGAGTTGCCTAGGACATCCTTTCTCCATGTTAGACTTGTTTCTTTTCCTCGGGGTCTATGTCCAGCTGTCTCATCCTGGCAAAGGATGACAGTCTAATCCTCAGTTATTAGCGTCTCTCCAAAGCTCAAAACTCTAGTTATTGGCATTTCTTCCAGGCATTTCCAGCTCCATATTTTCTTTTTCACTTTACTTTTATCTTGTTATCATCATCATCATCATTACTTTTTGCCTTTGGGGTTTTTCTTTTTAGATAAGCAAGGCATTTAAAAATAAGATATTTAAAAAATGTATCTAGCATCTGTTTTTAAAAAAAATTCAGATTAATATGGAGGTACAACCAGATTCCATAGTTTGCATTTTTTTTTTTTTTTTGAGACGGAGCCTCAAGCTATCCCCCTGGGTAAAGTGCCATGGCATCACGCTCACAGCAACCTCCAACTCCTGGGCTCAAGCGAGTCTCCTGCCTCAGCCTCCCAAGTAGCTGGGACTACAGGCACCCACCACAATGCCTGGCCATTTTTTGGTTGCAGCCATCATTGTTGCTTGGCGGGCCTGGGCTGGGGATTCGAACCCGCCACCTTAGGTGTATGTGGCTGGCGCCTTAGCTGCTTGAGCCACAGGCACCGAGCCATAGTTTGCATTTTTAAGGCTAAAGGCCAACTTGTGGGTATGTCCCACACCCAAGTAGTATGCCATATACCTGTAATGTACGTGTTGGGTGGGAATTTACATGTATTCAGTAGCAACTCTTTTTTTGTATCTTGTTTTGGGATAGAGGGATCAGATTATTAATTCCCAAATGTCCAGAAACAAAAGGCTCAGCGTCTTTTCAGAAATGCAAGGAGCCAATATTTGAAATACTTTTAGGAAAAAAGAAATAAGTAATAGTCTTCTGCAGTGGGAAGGTATAATTTTGTGACTCGAAATTTGAGGGAAGGAGTGATCTGGCTGGATATCACAAAGAGGTAACATTTTACTTTAACCATGGTTTCTGCAATGTCTGCAGTATAGAAGGGACTGGTTTATTATTAATAATTCTATCCTTTATGTAGCTGTGAAGCTATTGCCCTAAATTACATTCCAAAGGCTATCGATTAGAGTCAAATCCTCATAGACGGGACTAGATGTACAGTAAATCTCAATCATGGAATCCCTAATGAAATTTTCTTAGCTAAGTCTCTGTTCTAAGATCCTTCTTTCTGACAGTATCTATAACACGAATTTTATCTTAGAACAGATAGAATGTCAGTATCTGCTGAATGGCCGCACATTTAGAATGTACTGATTGGATTTTAATAATGAACCAAGTAATACCACTTTGATAAGGAATTGAAGTGTTTTCTATAAATCTTATTAAAGATGTAAAACTCAGAAGAAATTGAAAAGATTTCGAGTTAAATTTCTTAGCACTAGAAAATTTAAATGGCCTCCTGACTGACTTTTATTCTCTTCCCTTTCATCCTATAGACAGTGATCAGATTCTTTTCTGAAAGCAAAAATCTCAGTATGTGGTTCTCTCTCCACTCAAGAAACTTAAATTTAATTCCTATTTTTAACTCCTTGTTAGACATTTCTCTTTGGATGCTGAGTTTACAGACAAATGCTGTCTACCTGATTCTAAAACTTTTACTCTGTTAAACCAAGATTTAACAGGAAAACAGGAAAGTTTTCCTTTATATTGTATTCTGAATCAAGCATGAATTAGCCATAAGACTGATCTTCCAGGGCACATTCAGTCCAGCATGGGGAGAGGAAAGGGGAGAGCAGTCAAAAATCATGTGAAAAAAAGCACATGATGATCATTAAGACATATAGTGAAAGTTTATGTAAGTAATTCTCCCTTTTTCTTAATTTTAATAGCATTTATCTTTATCTCTTATATAGCATTATCTCTTTTTCTTTGAGTATATTTAGCTCTCCTATGACCTCAAAGTTTTTGAGAAGCAAAAGGTGGATATTGTATTTTGTGGTACCTTTTTTTAGGCCCATAATATTTAATGGAGTGCCTTGCATGGAAAAATAACAATAATAGAACAGCAATAATGCCAACAATATAAATCACTTAAATATAAGTACATGCTCATTCCTACTGTAGAGTTTTGCATATACATAGTATTAGCTCTAATCAACACAAGAGCCAGGGACATGGGCTCTATGGTTACCTTGTTGAACTGATGTAGGGGGTCTAAGGCACAAATAAGTTAAATAACTTGCCCAAGTGCATATAGACAGTAAGGCAGAACCCAGAGCTGGAATATGGTAGATACTCAGGAAAAATATATGCTGAAGACATAATGAATTATTATTTACTAGCTTTTTTTTTTCTTTGAGACAGAGTCTCACTTTGTCACCCTTGGTAGAGTGCTGTGGCATCTCAGCTCACAGCAACCTCCAACTCCTGGGCATGGATGAGTCTCTTACCTCAGCCTTCGGAGTAGCTGGGACTATAGGTGCTTGCCACAATGCCTAGCCCTTTTTTTTTTTTTTTCAATGCAGTTTCACTGGGGCCAGGTTCAAACCGCCACCCTCCATATATGGGACCGGTGCCCTACCCACTGAGCCACAGGCACTGTCCTTATTTAGTAGCTTTTTATAGAAAAATAGAAACATCTCAGAAATGCATTTTTCTTTCTTTTGGGGGCTGAATCATTGTTGGGGACTGTAAAGTGTATCTGCATTAAAGGACTTTACTATGTCTGATAGGAAGCCTCTTCGTGTCTTTACCCTAAGACACGAAACATTGACATGCTTTACTTCTAGCAAGTCTTTGATTTTATTGTCCCATTTTTCAAGTTGAATTATCTTCAAAGGACAAAACTTCATTGACATGCTAGACATTTCTTGTGTTTTACATGAAAACTTTCCAGTGCTCTGAATTTAAATAAGCTTTACCTGTAATGCATAACAACTGACTCTCAATCTTGCCTATTAATGGAACACAGTGAACTGAAAGTCATGTGGAAAACTAGACCCTTTTAGCCTTCATGGTCCTTTATATGGGGGCTCTAAGATAATCATAGCTTGTTGGGGTTAGAAGGGTGTTTAGGAATCGCATGGTCTAACCATGTCCTTTTACAGACAAGAAAGTTATCATTCAAGGAAAAGCTGACTCATTCTTGGCCATACAATAAATTAAAGGAGAACAGAAAAGAGAACAGTCCTTCTTAGAAATAAGACTGGCACATGTTACATCTTTTATATTAGCCTAGATGGAATGGAAATACATTCTTCTTAGTAAAGTATCATTAAGAGTGGAAAAGCAAATATCTAATGTACTCAGTAAGAAGACAATAGACTAATAGATACCCACAGAGAAAAATTGAATTCAATTCAAGTTGGGGGGCATACTGGGGCCAGGAAAGGGGAGCAGGCAGGAGAGAAGGGATGGGTGTGCTCCCACTTAATGGGCACAATGTAAGGGTGTATGACACACTTCTTGGATGTGATACAGAACTACAAGAGGGATTCTACATAACAAATGCAAACATTGTGACCTAGTTGTTTGTGCCCTCACATTAACCTGAAAAAAAAAAAAGCTAGCTAACATTCATGAATAATCAGAGACATGATTAAAGGAAAGCATGAGTTATTACTATGGAATGAAAATTATATAAACCCTTCTCAGAGTAATTTACAATTAGCAGAGACCAATACAGGGGTACAAGTTACACTACAAAGTCATCTAATAAGAGTCCACACACGTGACAGAGACTAGATTATATGGGATTGTGGAGGAATGAGGGGTGTATTTTGGCTGGTGTATTCATTTTTTTTTTTTTTTTTTTTTG
>NW_003852414.1:14538274-14663747 GCF_000181295.1 Otolemur garnettii | reverse complement strand
GGATTCAAACCCGCCACCTTAGGTGTATGTGGCTGGCGCCTTAGCCGCTTGAGCCACAGGCGCCAAGCCAGTGTATTCATTTATTCATGTGACACATTTTTATCTAGCATATGTTCCCAGGCAATAGAGAGGAATTTGGGTTGACCAGAAATCTTGAGTTCTGGGGAAAGGGTAACTGAAAAACTTAGACTAATCTAAGGCAAACTGCAAAAAATATAGGTTTTAGTAATTAGGAAATAGTCATGTCTTGTGAGAATAACATGATTAAAACTTTTATTCAAGATGGTTAATTTCTTTATAGTCAACGGATGAAGGAGATGGAGTTTATTCTCAAGAACAATAGTGATGAGAATATTTCAACAGTATGTGTATAAAACACTCTTGGAAGAGTGGGAACAGAAGGAATTGGAGAGAAGCAATGGTTTTTTGTTGTTTTTTCAAGAATAATAAAAAAATTATTCTACTTCATGGGATATATACAACTTCATATATTTCAGTGAACCATTGTAGCAGCAAATAACTTTTAATTTCCACCATTAGCATTTGGCCATCATAATTACAAATGACAGGAAACAATTTTAAACTAAAATAAAATCTTAAGCACCCCTCCACTTGACTGGATGGACCACCTCCAGACCAAGGGGACCCCAGAAATACCCTAAAACTGAGTTGCTGGCCATAAAAGGAAGGTAGGACATGCCTGTCACACTCCTATTCCTTCTTAGAAATACCCTTTGTAACTCATTAATAGACCTAAGGTCACACAAGACCAACCTTAAATGACCCCTGCAGGTCATTAGTTTTATTAATAGATCACTGGAGTCTGGGTATGTCTGGTGGCTTGTCTCTGATTAACAGACTTCCTTAACCTTAAAACATTCCATATCTTTAGACAAAGCTTCATTTCTTTCTTTTTCGTCTTCTTCTTCTTCTTTTTTTTTTTTTGACTGGGGCAGGGTTTGAACCTACCAGCTCCCATATACCGGGCCAGTACCCTACTCATTTGAGCTACAGGCACTGCCCAAAGCTTCATTTATTTAACCAATTACAAATCAAAGAATTTTTAAATTCACTTATAACCTATAATGCCCCACTCTGAGAGGTCCTCTCCTTTGGGTCAAACCAATGTAAGCTTTCTATGTAATGATTTATGAGTTTATGTGTAATTCTTGTCTTCCTGAAATATAAAACTAATATAAAACCAAAATGTATCCTAACCATCACAAGACCACTTGCTCAAGGCTTCTTGGATATAGCTCTCTGGACCATGGTCACACATAAATGGCTCAGAATAAACCTCCTTAGACTATTTTTCAGAATCTGTGTTCTTTGCAGTTGACACAACTATAAGCAGTGAGATTCTGAATAATGTAAGAGTCTTTTAGGCAACATTTAGCCCAGAAGATATTATGTCCCTTCCTAAAGCTGGAAAGATCTAAAAACCTTTTCACCTCTCACAGAAGAAAGCTTGTGGTGGGAGGCATTGTAGAAGATAGAGGTCAGTCTCCAGGTGCATTTTTTTTGTGTGTGCCAATCCTTTGTCTTTATGCATTTTGAAATAGCTGAGTTCAGACTGCAGGTAAAATTTTGAATCTGATTTTCCCTACGCATTCTTATAATTTTTTGGTGGCATAAAAACTCCTGGTAAACATGATTGTTGAGCATGTTCTTGTCTTTGTATGTAAACCTTTGCTGATATTTCAAGTTAATCCCTTAGGAAATAATCACTAGGAGAGAAACAAATGGGTCATTTCTGGTTAAGTTTGCTGCTTATTGTTCTTGCACTCTCCTTGAGAATAGAGGAAATTGAAGAGGTGGAGAGCCTTTTATTATTTCTTTCAAATGCAAACGTGTGAGAAGTTCAACATGAATTATCCAAGCACAAAAATGGCTGGCTCAGAATGAAATAATAGTATTTGCTTGAGTTACTGATGGCTTGTACTAGGATTTTCAGACATTCTAGTCTCTAAACTTTAACACAATCCTCAGATGGGTATTTTAATTCCCAGTTTGTGAGTTTGGAAACTGGGGTCAGCCCAACATCTTCAAGCTTCCGTATTTGACTCCAGAGCCTATAATCTTAACCAGATGAATCAAAGAAATGAAACTAACCAGGTAATACCCTGAATCAGTATACCAGAGACATTCCTGGTTAAAGACTTTACTCTCAATCCCATGAAAGAACAATTTCCTCTCTTTAAAATATCCCTTTCATCATCCCTTTTAGTGTTAAATACTCTGCCGAAACCCCTTTTCTCTCTATTAGTTTCCTAGGTGTTCTTCTTGCTTCTGTTTTTAGTGAATTAGCCATAATAACTGTAACCACAGTATACTTAAACCTTACTGCACAGCCGGTAGATGTGTCAAAGATACATGGACTTTGCTCACAGTTCATTCTCTAGTGTAAATTCAGTCGTCACAAAGTACAGGTAATCATTTTGTTGTCATCATAAACTTAGATACATAAAAGACCTTGACAAGCTTTAACCCACTTTTTTAAGAGACAAGGCTTCTCTCTGTCACCCAGGCTGGAGTACAGAGGAATAATCATAGCTGGAGCTTTTGGCCTCAAGCAATCCTCCTGCTTCAGCCTTTCCAAATACTGGGATTAAAGCACGAGCCACCATGCCCAGCAAATTTTTCAATGTGATGTTTACCAGACTTTGGCCTCCATCTATTTCTCCCTACCCCTCCTGCTGAACCCAAATTGTCCATTCAGCAGCTGCTGAACTGCTGAAACTGCTGTTCATTTCTGGAGCTCTGCCCTGCCCCATGGTCTGTAATGACTATTTCCTAGAACCTTCTGAGAATTTGAACATCAATTCTTAGGACAAAATTGATCGAGTTTTCACCTTTCATGAAGGATTTTCTCCAGATATTTTAAGGACATACTTTTGAACTGAACTGGCCTGGTTGACATTTGAGGTCAGTTGTTTTAGTTATTGTTTGGGAAAACCAGGTAATCAGGGATTTTACAAATTCTTTCCTCAAAATCAACACAATAGTTTAGGCATTTACTGAGCAACTTATTCAGCATTGGGCTCTGAGCATTTTATATGCATCATGCCATTTAGTTCTTGGAAGAAACACAACAAGTACCATTATCCACCCATTTTAAAAATAATGAAAACTGAGGTATGTTAGTAACTCCTCATGTCACAGATAGTAAATGACAGACCTCTATTTCAAACCCAGAAATACTTGACACCAAAGCCAGAGTTCTTAACCTCTGCATAAGCCTATTCCTGGCCAAATAGGAATTAAAACAACTAGAAACTCATATAGAGGGCCAATCTCAATCATGCTTAATTGCTTGTTATGTAACCAGGTTGCTTAAAAGCATAGTAAGACTTCCTGTTTGATCAACAAATTATAATTATATGTCAAATAGGTCTTCTACTGGGTCTGCTTACTCTCAGAATACTTTTTTCCTTTTTAAACAAAAATGTGAAAGAAACATCTTTTTACAAATAAACGGGAAAGAAAGCAACTTACTGGGCTTAAAAGTCCATTAATTTGTGCTTAAGTTATTCCTTTAGAGACCACAGAGCAATGCTAAAATATATCTCTTTTATAGTCTAAAAGCATAGAATTAGGTAATTTATGTAAATTTTGAGAAAATTGTCAAGAGAGCTTGACAGTGAATTTGTCTAAATGATATTTTTCTGAATAATTTGTATTAAAAGATCATTTCATTGAAACTTTTTATAAATGTCATCATTAAGCAAATGCATCAATTCATTGAGATTGAGGCAAATGACCAAAACAAAATCTTAGCTAAAAGGACCACACACCTGTGAGTTCTTGCTATCTCTCAAGTCTTTATGATCTAAAGGGCAGCTTTAAGTAAATCCCTTGCTATTTTCCGAAGATAATTGGACAGCTCTGTGCCATCTGCCAAGGATGTTGTGAATTATGTTTTCGGTTGCTAATTCTCCAACAAAGTTCATGTCCCAGCCAACTCACTTTGTTCAGTTTTCTGCATGTGATGTTACAAAGTCCACCAAAATTGTTGCAATCTTAACAATTTGCTGTGTCATCATTTCAGGGATGTGTTTGTATCAAAGAGATTCAAATAGAAATAAATATGTTATTATGCCCTTTTTAAAATGGTCTGAAGCAAGGGGTTGGCATCTGTCCAAAATGTGGAGAGTTTTAATAGCTTTGGAATCAATCCATTTCTTCAGAGGTTTTTTTTTTTTTTTTTTTTCTCTTTCTTGGACATACTGAATTGTACTTGGATTATTGACAATTCACAAAATATTAATATTGATAACATTTCCATTACTCTTTATCTGAGCATGCTGAAAACATTCTTTTTGAAGTTCTACAGAAGATTAGAAATGCTTTGAAAATCTTTCAGAATTATTTAGAAAGTTTGAGTCAGAAAGTCTAAGTGGCTTATTTTCAAGGATAATTTTGTTTTCATTTTTTTTTCCTTTCCTTAGTTCTAATAGGGAAGGAGGACAAAGGGAAAAATAGACTTTCTTTCTCTTTCTTTCTATCCCTTTATTTTCTTTTACTTTTCTCTCTCACTAGAAAGGGATAGAAAGAAAGAATGAGAGAGAAAGAAAGTGTTTCACTTTGTCGCCCTCAGTAGAGTGCCATGATGTCATATCTTACATCAACCTCAAACTCTTGGGCTCAAGCTATCCTTTTGCCTCAGCCTCCTGAGTAGCTGGGACTAAAGGTGCCCCCAAACAGTAGGAATTGGCTATTTTAGAGATGGAGTATCATTCTTTCGCAAGCTGGTCTTGAACTCTTGGTTTTCCAGAGTGCTAGGATTACAGGTATGAGCCACTGCATCTGGCCCAGTTTGCTTTCTTTCTTAATGTGGCCAGTCACACAGAGAATGCTTTTATATATGTGTAAGTCCAAAATAAGCCCCTGGAGGGGGCCAAACTAGCAAACAGATATTTTAAATCCTAGATTAATACCATACTTATTATTGGTGTATTATGCTGTACACAATAGTCAACATTTTTAAAAAATAGTATTACATTCCCCTAAAAGTTTTCCTAAATCTGTGAAATAAATTTTAGTAAGTTGTCAATCTTTCAAGAATTAATAAGAAAGCAAAATTTCCTGTCAGAAAACTGCATGGGGCAGAAGCATTTGAAGCAGTACCTACCCGATAAAGTGTTTGATTTTAATCTTCCACCCAAGTCATAAGCATCTGAAAAAAAAAATATTTATTTAATTTGTATTAAATCCTAATTTTAGCCTTTCTTCATGTATCCTGGGTTGGTCATGGCCTGTTTGCCTTCTGACCCGTTCTAGCCTTGGTTTTCTTTGTTCGTGTTGAGAGGAGGGGCCCACGTTGCGGGCTGCTCCACCCAGGTAACGCTGGCTTCCAGCTGGGCCTTGTGCTTAGGAGGCTGGGTGGGAAATTGATGGGCAATGGGGAGAAGCAGCCAGATTATCTCCATCCTGCTCTCCTGCCTGCCCAGGAATCTTATATTTTTGTAGTTAGGATAAATGGAGTCAAAGATATTCTGTTTGCTGGTAATTAGTTAGCTTCTAAAGACAAAAAACTGAAATTCTTTAAGAGCAGGATACAAATGAGAAGTAGGAATTGAGTGAAAAATAGTGATATCTTTTTGAGCTTCTTATTTAAAAGTTATACAACACTTCAGAAATGCATGAACTTTCTTTCTTTTTTTTTTCTTTTTTGCAGTTTTTGGCCAGGGCCAGGTTTGAACCTGCCACCTCCGCTATATGGGACCAATGCCCTACTCCTTTGAGCCACAGGTGCCACCCATGAAATTTCTTTCTATTGGTTGGGCACCCGTAGCTCAATTGGCACTGGGTGGCAGGTTCAAACCCAGCCTGGGTCTGCTAAACAAAACCAAACAACAACAATGAAAAGTTATTTCTACTTATTATTTATTTTTGTAGCACTTTGATTTTCTTTTACAGCAAGTTATTTCTTAATCTTGTAGAAGAATGGATAGGAAAGAAGAAAGTTTTTAATATGAGATGAAAATGTATTGCTTTTAATTAATTAAGATTTAGACCAGAGTTTGCTTTTGCATATATTTTCCAGAATATTACAGGTTTACTTTTCCTGAGCATACTTACATGATCATAGCCCCATTTACTAATAGTATACTTTATGATGTTATGCTGTGGTTTATTTCCATTTTGTAGCCTTATTGCACCAGACTGCCAGGAATACTAAAGGTTATGATTATTGCCATTTCGCAAATGAAACAAGTTTGCTGAACGTATCTGAGTCAGAGACCTGGAGACCTAGATTTGTGCAATCAGGAATTCCACCAAGAAATTATACAAAGTTCCAGCTGAATAATTATGAACTTCTCCTTCTCCTCTGACTCCAGCATTCACTAAGCCAAATTCCTACCCAGTTGTTTAAGATAACTGCTTACAAACTAAGTATTAACATTATTGAAATTATATTACTTTCTAAGAGTGATATCTTTTCATGTTTAGATCAAATAAATAGAAAATTTTTAGCCCCAGATCTTGATTGTATACTAGCTAGCAGCTATTAATGTGACCAAACTTAGTTAAATAAATTTCTAAAAATGAGACAAGTTAATAAAGCACATTTTTCTTAAATGATGACTGAAAAGCCTCAGTCTGTTTTTACATTGTTACGTTGTGATTTGGTATAGAGAGAATTTCATAGATTGGCTCCTTTTAGCCGTCGTCTTCCACTACGGGCCGTCCTTCCTTGGTTCTGTTCCTCTTTCATCCTTCGTTTCTTCAGCCCACACTGTCTTGTTGCCTTTATATTTGCCAAAATGATGTCTGCTAGAAGAATTATTTCATAAATCTTTGTTTAACATTTCAGGTCAGCTATTTAGCCCAGCAGTATTATCTTGTTAAAACAGGTCGATCTCTATGGCTTCTCAAATTTCTCTATTGACACACACATCCAAAAAATAAAAGCAAAAACAAAAAAAACAACAAATTATGAGTGCTCAGCTTAAAGAATTTCCACAAAACATATAACTGCTATCCAGGAAAATAATTGAATACTACCAACATCAAAGAAAAATGTTTAATGTCCCTTCTCAAGCTCCATATTTGATCTCTAAAAATAACTATGTTCTTGGTTTCTCACATACAGTTTAGTTTTGTCCTTTTTAGCTTTGGTATGTTTATTTAATTGTATTCATACTTTTTGTGTATTAGGTGGGTATGGTTTCTGTTGGTTAATATGCTTAGGATAGTCATCCAAATTTTTGTGACTAGCTATAGTTAATTTCATATATTCTGCTTTACTATATACATAAAAGCAATTGATTCTACCTATTTCCCCATACTTGAGTTATTTCTAGTTTTTGCCATCATGAATAATACTAAAAAAATATTCTTATATATGTTTCCTGGTTCACATACTCATACAGTTCTGTCAGATATATGTCTAGGAATGAATTGCTAGATCCTTAAAAAAAATTGTGTATGTTCAGCTGGAGTGGATAATGCCAAATAGTTGTTTGTAGTATCTTTACCAGTTTATATGGAGCACTGTATGAGAGTTTTCACCACATCATCAACAAAATTTGGTACTGTCAGCATTTAAAATCTTGCCATCCTGGTGGGTGGCTTGTTATTTCATCACAGTTTTAATTCTAATTTTCCTGATGACTTATGACAGTAAAGATAAGCACCTTTTTCCATGTTTGTTGTTATTTAAAGTAAGTCTCTTGAAAGCAATATTAAATTATGATTGTCTTTCAATCCCGTTTAATAATATAGGGTTCCTGCAGTATTTAGTCCATTTACATTTAATACAACTTTGATATAGTTGGGTTTAAAATGACAGTATTGTTACTTATTTTCTGTTTTATTTATCTTTTTAATGTTCCTTTTATCTTCTTTTTATTCTTTTGTATTAATTAAATATTTTACTATACTTTGCTAATAATTATATCTTCCTTTAGTGTTAGATCTTTTACTGGTTACTGTAGGAATTATAATGTGTACCATTTTGTTCTTATAGACTAATGCAGAGTATTGATTTTAATACTTCAGCAATGCTAGTAGAACCTTAGTATTGCAAATCTTTTTACTCACTTCCTACATTTTATATTATTATTCCTTTATATATTTTTCTACATATAATTAAAAATTCACAAGATATCACAATTTTTGCTATCTATAATCAATATTCTATTCTTTTGTCATTCATATATATTCTTCATATAGTATTCACATTTATTTGTATATATTCATATATGCCCAATATTCACTAACGCTTAAGTGTTACCAATGATGTTCACTTCCTGAGATATTTCTGTTTCCTTCTGGAATATTATTTTTTCTGCCTGAGAATAGATATAATTACTTTTTCTTTTGTTCATAACTGCTAGAAATAAGTGAGCTCAGTTATTATCTGCACATTTATTTATGTTAACTTTTATTTTTGATGGTTATTTTCACTGGATATAGAATTCTAGGTTGCCAGTTATTTTTTCTTAGCTCTTTAGAGTTGTCTTTCCGTTTCTTTGTTTCTCATACTTCCTATTGAGAAGTATGTTGCCATTTCTATTGTTGTTCCTTTTAAGACTTTGTTTTCCCTCACTCTCTATTTTTAAGCCTTGTTCTTTAGCTTTGGTTTACCATGCTCGGGATTAACAGAGCTTCTTAAATCTTTATGTGCACTGATGCCTCACATTAGTTTTGAAATTATCTCATCCATTACCTGTTTAAATATTGCTTATGCCTTATTCTTTCATTTAGGGACAAGAATTAAACATGTGGTAGAGTTTTTGAGCATTTCACATTTTCATATTATATAATACTCTGTTTTGTCTCCCTTCCCCAGTTTTTTCTTTTGCTATGCTTTATGTAGTATTTTTAGTGGCTTACTTTCCACTTTACTACTCTTATGTCTGCTGTATTCAATCTGTTATTAAACTTACTGGTTGTGTCTTTATTTTTGTATGCATATGTTTCTATTTTAGAAAATAGAAAATGAGAGTTCATTTCTTTTTTATATATTCCAATTTCCCATTACATTTCTTCCTTCTTTTATTTATTTGATTCTGAATTTTTTTATTAAACATATTTCAGTTGTTTTAAAATACTTTTATTTGTTCAGTTTATATTGAGATTATCTGTGTGTCTCTTTCCACTGTTTGCTATTTCTCTTTTTAATAGGTAACATTTTCTTTTATTATATGTTGAAGGTTTATGTACGTTGGACAAGCAAAGAATCAAAGAGATTTTTCTTGTAAACGTCTACTAGTTCTATCTTCCCTCTGTAAATCAGATGAAGGAGAATCTTACTGGGGTAATCCAATTCAAAACTGAACTTGGTTGGAGCTGAGTTTGAGTATTAGTAATTCAAGGCTGCTGCTGGTTCATCTTTGTTTCTAGTAGGATATGACTTTCCCAGACTTCTTGTTAAGGGCCTGGATGGTCTTATTTATTTATTTATTTTTTGCAGGTGGGAAATACTGCAGTAATTCAAGTTCCATGCTTCAGATTCCAAATCTTTAGGATAACCCTATTCCTTCCTCAGAATGTGACCGATAGTTTGAAGATAAACTTGACAAGGTGCTTGAAACAAATTTAATTTCCTGTGCATTGAAAACCTGAGAGAATTTCATTCTGACTTCAGAAGAATTCGACCTGTATCACCTCCCTTCTTCACAGCATCGCAGTGCAGAAAATGTCTTCTGAGCACATCAGCTGTTGTTTCAATTCCTTCAAGTTTCTAATTTGCCACACGACTTCCTCTATGATTGCGAAAAGTCTTTCTGGCTTACATTTCCCTCATTAGAAGCTCCATGCTTAGGCAAGCCTGAAGCTTAGACAAACCAGATCATTAGTCTACACTATAAGATTAGCTCCTGTTCCAGAGGGGAAAGGGGAGGAGAGAGAAAGTGGATTATCTTCAGCTTCTCTCAAGAACATTTCCCCTCTTATGTGCTTCTCCAAAAATACCTTAGAATTTCATTTCATGTAGTGCTTTTTGCTTCCACATATTTCTAGTATCTTTAAAAATATGATTTGAGGGCACCGGCCCCTTACACTGAGGGTGTAAGTGTTCAAACCTGGCCCTGGCCAAACTGCAACAAAATAATAGCTGGGCATTGTGGCAGGTGTCTGTAGTCCCAGCTACTTGGGAGGCTGAGGCAAGAGAATTGCCTAAGCCCAGGAGTTGGACGTTGTTGTGAACTGTGACGCCATAGCACTCTATGGAGGGTGATAAAGTGAGACTGTGTCTCTAAAAAAAAAAGAAGAATTATTTGAATAATTTACTTATCTTCTTACTGTGTTGTTTCACAAGCACTGGATTGCTGCAAAAATGTACATTATACTTGGAAACCGAAGTTTGACTATATTGATCATCTTTATCATTCTGTCTTTTAGCTACTGGCATTCCAGTTATATAGCCATTCTCCTATTCCTTTAGTGGTTATCTCAGACATTAAAACACACATTCTTGTCTTACTCTTCTTGCCTGGAAAAAATAAGGGGTCTCCGTTATCTATTTTTACATAACAACCCGCCACAATCTTACTGCCCTTGCAGGGTGAGGAATCACTGGCTTCCTAATTTCAAGGTCATTCTTTTTTAAGCAGCACAGTAAGCAAGGAAAGCGTCACTATAGTTCTCTCCTGAAACTCTTATAATGAAAGGATTTGTTATGTAAAATTTGGATTCAGTCAACGTCCACAGTTAAAGACCAGGAAGACCACAAATTTCTATAAGGATAGCAAGTTCCCTACCCCGGCAAGGGAATAATGTATTTCTCATGTTTCTCTGGTGACTGGGCTTAACTAGACAATTTTCACTGGATTCTATTTTGTGATTCCAGTTAGACAGTGAGTCGGGCTAGAATCAACTGAAAACTCAACTGGGCTGAGATGTTTTCTTTTTTAAAGAAGAACAAATACATCCTCAATATTTGAACGTGTTTTCTAATATTTTCTAGACACTTTGACAAATCTTTAATATTCCGATTGTGAAGGATAGTTGTCAGAGGGCTATTTTTATATTTGTCCAGTTTTATTATGGTATGAATGACAAAAAATGTATAATAGGCCAGGTTTGATGGCTCATGCCTGTAATCCTAGCACTCTGGGAGGCCAAGGCAGGTGGATTGCTTGAGCTCAGGAGTTTGAGACCAGCCTGAGCCAGAGCAAGACGCTGTGTCTAAAAATAGCTGAGCATGTGGCAGGTGTCTATAAGTCCCAGCTACTTGAGAGGCTGAGGCAAGAGGATCACTTGAGCCTAAGAGTTTGAGGTAGCTGTGAGCTATGATGCTATGGCACTTTACCAAGGGTGACAAAGTGAGACTCTGTCTCAAAAAAATCATCGTATATGCTTAGGGTATACAGCATAATCTTTTGATATAAGTATACTTTATGAAATGATTAAATCAAGCAAGTTAACATATCCATCATTTCACATACTTACCACTTTTTTTTTGGCTGAGAACATTTAATATCTACTCTGTTAATAATTTTCAAGTATACAATACATCATTATTAACGGTAGTTACCATGCTGTTCAACAGATCTAGAACTTACTCATTCCTATCTGAGGCAAACAGGAACAGGGAAGGGAAATCATTGGCACTTTGTTAGCTGTAGACGAGGAATCCTACAGATACGTCCTTGCTCTCTAGTTGAAAATGTGGTAACAGTGCTAATGTAGTAAGCTTTCTGCAAAAAAGGAAAAAAAATGCAAGGTAGACAAAACGTTGTTGCTACAGTATCAGTTTAAATCTTACAGAAATTATGAGCTCTGGTAGTTTATGTCTTCTAAGGAATAATGTAGAACAATGTAATTTGTATATAATTCAACTGGCAAGTTAATTCCCCACGTAAAGCATGAATAGAATAAGAAAATAATCTGTCACATTCATGAATCTACAGTTACAGCCTTTAGAGCAGGTATATTATTTTACTGTCAGAATGCGAGTTCTTTTTCGATTTATCATGATAATGAAATTATGAAAATTTGTTTTACAATATGGGCAAGCATGGTGTAACTTGACAGAAATGTGGATATTAAAACTGAGTTGATTTTATATTTACTGCCACTTTTTAAAGTGTACAGGAGATAAATCATCAAAGGACCAAGTGATGAAAGAACATAGCCGTGTATTGTATCAGAAGTACTGATAAGTTATTATAATATAGTCTAAGTTTATGGTAATAGCATCAAGACAATTCCATTCACAGTGGGGAAAGGAAGTGGAAATAATTGAGCACTAGCTGTGTGTTAGGAAAATATGGTAGGCATTTTATATATTACGAGTTGAATAATTCTTACAAAATTTCTACAGTTTTTGTTAAGAGTTAGGATCTGACTCTCTGCCCAGGCTGGAGTGCAGTGATGCAATCATAGCTCACTGCAATCTCCAACTTCTGGGCTCAAGCAATCCTCCTGCCTCAGCCTTCCGAGTAATTGGTAACAGGAACACACCATCACTCCCTGGTTTTTGTACAGATGGGTCATACTATATTGCACAGGCTAGTCTCAAACTCTTGGCTTTATGTAAGTCTCCTACTTCAGCCTCACAAAATGTTATGATTACTAGTGTGATCTACTATGCCTGGCCCCTGGAAGTCATTTTTTAAAAGATGAGAATATGGGGCTAAGGTCACACAGAGTTGTTGACAGTGGAATAATTATGTTGCCAAAGATAGTACATTTTATTGTAAGTATTTTATTTCTTAAAAGGCAGGATACCATCATGGTAAGAAGCACAGATTCTGAACCCACAGTATGTAGGTTCAATATAAGCTGATACAAATTATTTCACATTTCTATACCTGTTTATTCTATTCTATATATTAATAGTACCTTCCTTATAGATTGTTTTTAAATAACTGCTTCTATAAAGGGCTTAGAGCAGTGCCTGGAACATAATATAAGACTCTATCACTATATCTATGCATTGATTCTTAATTATAAGTTTTGGGGCATGTATATTAGTCCAGACTGTTTAGAGAAACAGGATCAATAGGATGTATAGATGAGTGGGTTTTCACAAAGTTCATGGCAATTGCATATTATGAAAAAATGATGAATGCATTTCAAAATGTTTTTGCACCAAAATAAACTCGCACTAAAGTCTCATAACACATCTGCTCAGGATTTAGTTAGAGGTAGTAAGAGGAACATCAGTTTGAAAAGGGTCCTTATCAAAGAAACATGAATTCTGAGAGAACTGAAGCAAGAACACACATAAAATTTACGGTGATGCCCAGGTGAAATCATCGATGCTTTGTGAAAAGTTTATGGGGACAATTCCCCAATGAAATCAACAGTTTATACATGGATAACTCACTGTAAGAAGGAATGAGACGATGTGGAAGATGAAGTCCAAGGTGGCAGGCCCTCCATCCACATCAATTTGTGAGGAACAAAATTCATACTGTCTGTTCCCGAATTGACGAGGAGCAACAATCAAAATCAGAAACAAGAACCAACACTAGGTAATTGATTCAGTTTACACAGTTCTTACTAAAAAATTAAAGTTGAGCAAACTCCTTGATGGATGTCAAAGCTATTGTGCTCAGATCAGCTACAAATAAGACCAGAACTTTCAATGAAAATTTTTAACAAGTGGGATCAAGATCCTGAAAAAAAAATTTTTATTAATAACTATACAAGGAGCTGAAACATGGCTTTACCAGTATGACCCTGAAGATAAAGTACAATCAAAGCAATGGCTACTTAGGAGTCCCATCAAAACGAAAGCAGCATGGTTAAGAGCAGAGATCATGGGAACAGTTTTTTTGGATGCTCAAGACATTTTGCTTGTTGACTTTCTGGAAGGCCGAAGAATCATAATGGGTATTTTGGGAGTGTTTTGAGAAAGTCGACCAAAAGTTTAGCAGAAAAATGCAGGAAAAGCTTCATCAGAGAGTCTTCTACCATGGCAATGAGCCTGCTCATTCCTCTGCTCAAAGAAGTGCAGTTTGGTGAATTTTGATGGGAAACTGTAGCTGTTCAGGACCAGTGGAGGGGCTGGCGAGGGGATGGCATGGAAAGAAAACTCACACTCAGTTATTTGCAGTGCAGTAACTGATGAGGCTTCGGAGAGATGAGCGATTCACATGCTCAGAAAGTAGCAAGGAAATGCTGCCCCAAATGAAGACCTCAGGAGTCTTTTACTGAGTGTGAAGTGTGTATGTGTAACATAGCCTGGACCAAAAAGTTAATCATAAACAGAAAGAAACTCTAACCTCAGGGGAGTAATAGGAAAAAGAAAAAGAGAACGTCTTAAGAATGATGTCATGTCATCGTAAGTTCAGGCAGTTAGGGATACAGCGCTTAGGGGGTAGAATCCGACCTCCTTGACTTCCCCTGGGTCCCACTCTTGACTTGGTCATCCCCAGCAGATTTTGATTTGTAATTGCAGAATAATCCATTTAAACCTCCAGGTGGTTCTCAACCCTGCACTGTGTGCGATGCAGGGGGTCTGAGGAATCTGGGCTCTTGACAACAGACCCCCCTGGAATGTCAGTCTAAGCTCTATTCTGGGCCTGATCTTTCACCCATATCTCTAACCCACAGGAAACCATTAGGTATCCACTTTACACTCCTGATCTGACTCCATCTGAGTTTTAAAATATCTGATCTTAAAAAAATTTTAAAGGGGACACATTTTTCTTCAACTAATAATATTAAAAAGTCTGTATTAACATGATTAAATTCCCAGGAACCTCAGTTTTTTAGGGATGGACTAAATATCTGGTATCACTGCTTATAAAAGTGTCTAAAGCTATAGAGCTTATATTGAGAAATAAAATTAATATTTTTGTTTTTATCTTTTACTTCCATTTTCCCACACATTTTTAGAAAAAAAATTGACTGAAAGGCATTGACTCATATGATTATGGAAGCTGACAAGTCCCGAGATCTCCAGAATGAGCTGACAAACTAGAAACCCAAGAGAGCTGATCAGGATGCTTCAGCCCTAAAGGTGGCAGGATTGAGGCCCAGGAAGAACCAACATTTCAGTTCAGGTCTGAAGGTAGGAAAGGAGGTATTTAGGAAGGAAGAATTCTCAATTACTTAGGGGAAGATTGGCCTTTTTGTTTTATTCAGGCCCTCAACTGATTGGATGACCTCTACCCACATTAGGAAGGGCAGTCTAGTTTACTTAGTCTACCAGTGTAAATGTTAATCTCATTCAAACACTATTAGAGATACACCCAGAATAATGTTTTTGTTTTGTTTTGTTTTGTTTCATTTTGTTTTGTTTTTGAGACAGTCTCACTAAGTTGCCCTTGGTAGAATGCCATGGCATCACAGCTCAGGGCAACCTCAAACTGTTGGGCTTAAGTGATTCTCTTGCCTCAGCCTCCCAAGTAGCTGGGACTATAGGTGCCTGCCACAATGCCAAGCTATTTTTTTGTTGTTGTTGTTGTAGTTATTTAGCTGTTCCAGGCTGAGTTTGAACCCACCACCCTCAGTGTATGTGGCTGGTGCCATAACCACTGTGCTGTAGGCGCTGAGCCCCAGAATAATGTTTGGCCAATCTCGGCACCCTCTGCCTCAGTCACGGAAACTATTACAGATTATAGCAAGACTAAATTGGATGTCTTATGACATTTTTGATTGAGATTTATTGATGTTTAAATTTTTATTTTATAGTTTATGCCTTTCAGTGCTGAATGGTTTATAGTTTCCTGCCTTTGTGTGGACACTTATGATTTCTCTCCCTTTCATGAGGCCTAATTTATAAGATCGATTGGCTGGAATATGACAAGTTGGCCAGTTATTGTGCAAATAGAATATTTTGAGTGCTAAAATGACAAACTTTCATGGTTTAGTTTTGTTTTCTTCTTTGGTTGACAAATCATTGGTTTTTAAATTTTTGAAAATAATTCAGGAATTTTGGTCCTTGTTGGATCATAACTACCATTTCAACATCAGCATCAAGGGAGACATTAAACAAAAATAATTAAAATAATAATGATGGTAATAATACCAATAATAATATTTATCATGTATTGAATAATTACTATGTGCCAAGTGCTGCAATAGGCATTTCACATCAGTTACTGCTTTAATTTTCACACAAACTATGAGTTTGGAATGATTACTTCATTTATATTTTAGTCAAGGAGACTAATGAGTAACAGGATATGGAATAAGCCTGGGCTTGTAGACTTGAGTTTGATTCTTGGTGCATTACTCTGTCCTTCTAAAGGACAAAATGATGTGTCACAACATGGAGCCATGTAAGAAATGTTAGTTCCTTAATGTCAGCTATTAAGGAGTGGGCATCTTCCCCCTTCCAGTGATTTCTTCTCCCTCAGTGCTCTGGTATAGTAAGAGTCAGCAGGTGTTCTGAAATACAGTGTTTAGCAGGAAATTTGAGGTTTAGTAAGTCCAACTGCTCAGGAGAGAATCACCATTGAAAATATACTCTATTACTCATAGTTTAAGAGACAGGGGCATGCCACCCCCTGAGACGCCACAGGGGGAAGCACTGAGGTCGGTTATGGGGCAGAGGGTAAGGAAGGAACTGTAGACAAGAACCTTTCTCATATTTCTACAGGAGAGAAAGAGAGAAACAGGGTAAGCAGGCTTCAGACTGGCTAGTTTGAATAATTTCAGCAGGCTCTGAGGCACAGGGGCCATCTCTAGTCAAATGTATTTAGCCCTAGGGTGATTAGGGCAGGTATATAGTGGTCTGGAGGATGAGAATTCAGTAAGGAGAGTGCTTTGGAGGTGTGGACTCTGGATTGGTTGATTGGTATTTGAAAAACAACATCCCCAAGTGGAGGACACCTCCTGAGCAGAGAGGGATGATGAAGGAGGGAGGCTGGAGACCAAGGTAAGATGTGTCAAGAGTATTACTGACTTGTTGGAATGCATGTCCAGCATTCATGTACAAGAATGCATCAAGTTTATGGAAACTAGAAATATGGTTAATACCGCAGCCCGAACTTCCTCAGTTAGAGGGTATTACATGGGATTTAAGTTTAGCCTTTTCCTTCTAAACAATTTGTTTTTGGCAGACTTATACAGAAATCTTGTCCGTTCACTTTCTTGTGGCCTATAGACTTACTTACTATAGACTTACTCCCTTCAGTGGAGTTCTTTGTTTGCACCAATCTGCACAGAGAACCACCTATTAAAGTTTGCAGTGACAGTTGTAACCATGTACAGAAGTCCTCATTGTAAGGTATGAATGGAAACACCAGAGCAGAAGAGGATTGAAGCCTCAGGAAACAGATTTCTGAGAAGGGGCAGAGATTGGATCAGTATGTGTGCCCTGCCAACAACTTCCCAAGAATGACACATGGCCAGGATCCCTAATGTGCATTTTTGTCTTCATTCTTACTCTTGCCGTTGTCAGGTTAAAAAATGTTATTGTATGTTGAAATTAGTCTCTGTTCTGAGTTCTTCCAATATTCTTCCTACCCTTTTCACTGTAAATCTCTGCCTTTTAAAAGGCTGTTGCCACAGTAATCAAAAGAAAATAATAAAAAAATAAGTTTGATTTAAAAAGATGATTTTCATTGACCGGGAGGAAAGGAAGCTGAGGGCAACTGTTTATGGAACATAGAGACATCCTCTTAATAAAGGGGGGGAGGGAGAAAATTGGAAAATCTTTGCAGTTCAAAAATGAAGTTGGTTGGGTATCTAAGAAGCAGATAGGTTGAGCTGAATAGGGCAATTTATGGTTTGTAATATGCCATAAACCTGTTGTGAGAGATTGGTCTACACATTTTTGCAGATCCAAATATGGTAATATGGCTGTTGGCAAAACTATGAAAGAAGGTATGGATTGTACTTTTCTCTCATTCTAATATTAAATGCATAGTGAGGGCACCATTTTTCTGGGTGATCTTAAGATCTTAAGAAAATGGAAGTCTTCCTTGGATTTTTAAGTCTTCCTAGGTCTTGGTGGGATAATTCGAATACTGTAGAGAACCTATTTCAGGTGGACTCTATGTTGACAATAATAGATAATTCACTTGAAGTAAGGAATTGTTCTGCATATTTTTCTAGATTCCATGGGCATGAAGGATTAATTAGCAAGACTTTCCATTTTTGGAATGGACTCTACTCTCCTGCCTTTATGATATTCAGGGTATTACAATGTACAGCAGTAACAGAAAGTATATGGATTTGATGATTGCCTAGAGATTTTTCTCAAAGCCCAGGTCCATCAGGCCTTGAACAGTTTTTCCTCAAACAGGTTGTATGATTGGCTTTGGGGGACAAAGACAACAGGAGCTAGAGAAATAGTAGAAAGTGAAAATCACGTGTGTAATCTGGCACAGAGTGCCCAATCAGTGAGTTGTAGGAGTGCCAGACTAGGCATGTAGTGGTCTTCTCTAGTCTGTAGTATTCCTTGCAAACATGACCATGTTATATGTGTTTCATGCTCAGAAAATCATTGAAAAGTACTCCTCTGAGGAACTCTGATCTAGAAGGAGAATACTGTTTTTTAAAATACATATATATTCATACCTTCTTTGAATATATATATTGAACATAATTTAATACATATATATTCATGCCTTCCATGAATATATATATTGCCTCCTCAAGGCCATAACCAGGTTATATTTATTACTGTAAAGAGCCCTTAGAAAGGCAAAACATGTATGTCATTCAAAAGGAAAAAAATATACCAATATGTGGCATAGGTACAAGCACATGAATTAAGCATCAATAATGATCATCCCTTCAACATTAGATCCATTTTTGGCTTTTTTGTTAATAAGGGGGCCCTAAATGACCAACTCAAATAAGTTCAGTTTACAGAGCTCTCTTCTGTATAGATCAGCAGTTGAATTAAAAAAAAAAAGAAAGAAATCCTCTTTCCTTAGTTCTAATAAAAAATTCTCTAATATAGGTGAGTGGATTTAGTTACATCACTCTGTGTGTTTGGACAGCTCTTATGGCTGAAAACCAAACCTCCTTTCTGGGTTGAGATATCACCTAAAATACCGTAAATCAAGATTGTTTAGTATTTCTCTTTTGTAAATGGCACTGGATTGCTATTTATTTTCTCTTGTAAGGTTAATACAACTTTTGGCTATATTCCTTTCTCCATATTTTCTAAGGAGCCACTAAATTCTTAGTCACTAAGCCAAAAATGTGGGAGCTACATTTGACCTATTCCTCTTTTTTTTTTTTTCCTACCTCCTGTATTTTATTAGTCATCAAGTCCTTTTAATGTCCTCTCTGCTGTTTATGCCTCAGATCAGGTCATTATGATCCCTAGGATTATTGCAACAACCCCTTTATTGGTTTCTCGGAATTCAAGACCTCACAATCCTTCCTCTTCAGTTCATCCTCTATGTGGCTGTCAGAATGAATCTCTTTCCAGTGCAAGTTTGATTGCATTGATTTCTGTTGCCTCTAAGAGGACTGCCAATTTTCTTAGCATAGCTGTGAGTGAACGGTTAACAACACTCTTTTCCTTACACTTCACAAACGTTATCTTGAATTAAGAGCTTCTGGTTCTTTTTTCCTAGGGACCCAGCAAAGGTGAAATGTCTAGCTGTGTTGCTGGGCTGTATTGCAGATCATAAAAACAGCCCATCAGTGACATACTGCAGTCAAAGAGCATTATGAGTGGGAAACCTTAGGTCTGGTTCCTAAAGTGTGGTGATGGTTATCATCTGGGCATGTGGCTTTGGTTGCCTGGAAACTACATCTGCAGGACTGTTGCAAGATATCTTGGTTCCTATTCAGGGCATGGAGCTTCTAAATCAATGGGCCTCCCACATCCATTGATGAGATCTCATCCCTTGCACTTTGTAGCAGTAGATAAAGAAGGCTGGATTGAGGACCACTGTGAGGACACCTGCTGAGGAAGCATGCCTGACTCTAGCTTGCTGGTGCCCTTATACTTCTAATTAATATCACACCAAGTGCCACCTGTTACAGCACTCTCTGCAGGCCTATGTAGCCAAATTCAAAGACCAACAAGAGGGGACATTATAGTGGCATATGAGTTCCTGTTCCTGCTTCTCACATTTAATTCCAGCCACTCAAACTCAAGTCTTATACGCTCAGTTTTATTTGTAGTTCCCGGAATGTGTTATACTCCTTGTAGAGACAGGAGAAGTGTTGGGGCTTTCTCACCTGTGGCCTTGCTGGGAGGATGCATGTATTCCTAGACTGTGTACTATGAAGTTGTACCGTTTGGCTTGTTGCCACTTCTGTTTCCCACGTATAAAGGTTCACAAGACCTTTTCCCTGTGTGGGTTGTACATCACAGATTGTGATGTGTGACTTAGCTCTCTGCTGCCAGGAGCTAGGGTGGACTTGCCATGCTTGCTCATCCTGCTGCCCATGAGCTGAGTAAAGCATGTTGCACCTGTCCTCAGTGCCTGAGTTGCTCACTGGTCTGGCCACAGTAGAACACTGGTATTATGCTCCTTTATCCTCATTTCTCTCTGTGTGTTCCTTCCTTCTCCTCCTCTTTCTTTTCCTCTCCTTTCTCTTCTTGCATTCTTCTTCCTCCTCTACTTAAGACCAACATTGGCCTGATAAGTGGTAGCTCTTCAAGTTTCAACGACATAAAACCTCTCTGGGATACATTTTGTGACTGTGTAGAGCAGAGATCATTGGTCTGTAGGACAATTCAGGCCTTCATCCTGAGTTCTGGATGGCCTGCTAGCTTAGGATGATTTTGACATTTTTTAAATGGTTGGGAAAAAGTAAATAGAAGAATATTGTGATGTGTAAAAATTATATGAAAATCAAACATCAGCATTCATAAATTTTTATTGGAACATAGCCCCCTACTCATGTGTTTACACATTGTCTGTGGCTGCCTTTGGACTACAGTGGCAATGCTGAGTTATGGTAGAAAGCATATGTCTCCTAAAGACTAAATACTTAATCTCTGCCCTTTTACAGAAAAAACTTACTGACTCATTGTCTAGAGAAACACTTTTCAAGAGAAATTTCTTTAGTGATGGGAATGTTTATATTTGCACCCTTTCATATGATAAGCTTCTAGATTCATGTTTTGGAATTTATTGCTGTTTTAACATGGGCCAGTCTTTGTGCTAGATGTGATACATTCAGTACCGTATTTTCCTGAAAATCTACAAAATAAGTTTAGTGTAGCCATCATTGCATATCCTGTAAAGGTCAGACTCACTCTTCTTAGATTAAGGTTTAACTGCCTTCTTAGGGATTTCAGAATTTTAAAATGAACATTCTTTAAATCAAGTAAATCATTTTTGCTAGTGTAAGATTTTACTGATCCAGAATAAGTAAGAAGGAGTGATATTTAGAATCAGGAAAATAATCTCTGGTTTTTTAAATATCTTGAACCTTGGGTGATTGTGTGCTATAATCCTTATTGGTATAGTCAAAAGATATTTAAATAATTTTATTTATATAGTAAAGAAGGTATCTTATTTAATATTCGTGATTATCTTGTACAAGTGTAGAATAATACCTATTTTTGTAGATTAAAAAATTTAGATCTAAAAAGATTGAAAGTGACTACATTTTGAATATAAATGCTCAATTATCTCATTCAAAAGTTAGGACTCTTTATGGAAATTTCATGTGTTAGAAACTTAATCTCCAAATTTGTATGTTGATGGCATTTGGAGATGAGGTCATTCTCTGAGAGGTAAGTAGGAATAGATAAGGCCATCAGGGTGGAGTTCCCATGATTAGACTGATGGCTCTCTAAGGGAAGAAAAGGAGACCTGAATGGATACTCTTTTCTTTTCTTGCCATGATGTCTCCCTGCCATGCTGTGATGTAGCAAGAATGCCATTTCCAGATGCAGCGCCATGCTTTTGGATTTCCCATCCTCTAGCACTATGGCTATATAAACCTCTATTCATTTTTTTTTGCTTTTTTCCTGAGATGGCGTCTCACTCTGTTGCTCTGGGTAGAGCATGATGATATCATACCTCTCAGCAACCTCAAACTCCTGGGCTTGAGTAATGCTTGCCTCAGTCTTCGTAGTAGCTGGGACTATAGGCACCTTCCGTGATGCCTGGCTAGGTTTTCTATTTTTGGTAGAGACAAGGTCTCAGCCTTGCTCAGAGTGGTCTCACACTCTTGAGCTGCAGCTTCCATCTGCCTCACACTCCCAGAGTGCTAGGATTTTAGGTGTGAGTCACCACACCTGACCTAAACTGCTATTCTTTATAGATTACCTAGTTTATGGTTTTCAGTGATAGCAATAGGAAATGGACTAAGATACTTCCTTAATGGAGCTGTTTTGGAATTAGATGCCCTAAAACAATACACCTCCCACAACTAAAGTACTGGGGACAATTCTGGGCTCAAGAAAGCAGTACTTATAGTTCACGTAGTGATGGTGTGCTGAGCTTCTTAGGTCTTTCAAGGGGATTCTGAGTGTTTTCTTTTCTTTTCTTTTTTTTTCTGTTCTTACTCATCTACCATAACTGAGGCCACAATTTAGCAGTATCAAGAATTTAGTAAATCAGAGATTTTCTCTTATGTTTGCTGTCTACTATATATGTGTCTTCCTTGAAAAGACTCTTTTAAATTTTTATATTTTCGAAGCATTCTGCAGGTCAGATTAAATTTCATTAAAATATTCACCACCTACAGCTAGTGTCCTTTTATCAAATGAGCTAAATAAAGAGACAGTATGTTTTGTTATGGTAATTTCTTACAGCTATGTTTTATTTTGAAGATGGCCTTAAAATTACAGAAGTAAGAAATAAAAATATCCTTATTGGGAAAATTTTTCAAATCAATAAAGGTTATACAGATTTTAAGTAAGACTCTACCTTATCCTTCAAATTTAATCCTCATTTTTACTTAGAGGTAAATATTGTAACTGTTGTTGTATATCTGTTTTTTTTTTCTTACATATGAATCAGAATTTTTTAAATGTGATATAATTATTCTATAGTCATGTTCCTGGGACTTGCTTTTATGTGTCAGTAGTATATTTTTTGACATAGAGTTAGTTCATCTCAGTAGGTCTATTACCAGCATAATGCTGTGTAATAAAATACCCTAGAACTTAATGACTTAAAACAACAGCCATTTATTATATTTCATGAGTTTATAGGTCAACTGGTAGTTCTTCCAATATACACTGATCTTAATTTTTTTGGTATATATATTGGTTCACGGGCTAGAAGCTGGCTGATCTGTAATTGTCTTTGCTGGAAAACTTGGCTTTTGTTCATATGTCCCTCACTCCTACTCTGCTCCTACTTTCTCCTCCTCATATGCAGATATTTCAGGCATGTTATAGTCACAGAGGCAGGGTTCTAGGAGTTGTTGGAGCGTACATAAATTTTGTTGAGCCTCTGTTTGCATCAAATGTGTTATTATCCTATCAACTGAAGCCCATCATAAAGTCAGGTCCAGAATCACTGTGAGAATGTAGTAGAAGAAAACAAGAAGCTGCAAAAAATTGGGGTCACGAATGCAACTTACTACAATACAAATACAGCATGATTTGGATTCTGTGTAGTATTTTACTATATGGTTGTACCAAAATTTGTTATTCTGACCCCCAACATAGATACTGAGGATGCTCTAGTCTTTAATGTTACAAACATTGCTGCTAGGACCGTTCTTTACACATACACAGAGGGTGCCCCCAAAATGTATACATCTTTTAAGAGATGTTATCTATGTATTACTTTTCAAAGTTCAATTGGAGGCACTTTTACTGGTGAAGTGTACCCAGACATGTTACACACATCCATTTTTATCTGCAATTTGTACGCTTTTTGGAAATGGTTGATTTTACATCCAACAAGATCTCTTAAAATGTGTATATATTTTTCGGCATCCTCTCTATCTGAGTGGTAAGTCACATTTGAGTGACTTGATAAGAGGTAGTCAAATGTGAATTGTATTCATCAGTATATACTATCTTTTGCTCTGGTATATATTGAGTATTACAATTTTAATACTTTCTTCCTTTCTTGAAAGTACATACATTTTTGGGTACCCTCTGTATTTATGTCTACATTGAATGTTTCAATATGTACTAAGAAAATCAGGAATTTTTTTTCCAGTGAAAGGAAAGGAAAGGAAGTGTGTGTAGTCAAAGACTTTTTATCTAAATCTAAGAAGAAGGTTTTCCCTCAAATTCATTGTTTTCTGCTTTTGGAAGAAACATTTTGTGCCCACAAGTTGAGATTGTGACTTACTATTGAAAAAGCAAAGGGCGTGTTTCTTTTGTTACTCTTACTGGGTTAAAGTGGGGTCCAGCAAGGTGAAGGAGAAACCAAGGAGCTGAGCAGCACATAATGCCAGGGGAATAGTGTGCTTTATATTTTCTTTATATTTTCTTTTGTTGATATCATGACAACTTGTACCTTATAGAATGAATTAAAAAAATTAACATATGCGATTTTCCTTCTGGGAGCTATAAATATAAATGAAATCAACTGAAACCTACATCGAAACAGATATAATCAAGTAAATTCATTCTTGTTCATGCTCTCATTCCAAGTACATACCAGCACATAGTAGGTGTTTATTAAATTTTTGTGGAATATATGTTAAAAACGTGTGTATCCTGTGCTAGAATGCCTTTGTAATGGCAATTATGTGACAGGAGAAAGTGGCTGATATTTGAGATCTGGAAAATCTTGTGTTTTTAGCTTCGCAGGGACAGTTTTACATAGCATAAAGATTCTGTTTTGCTTAACCATTCATTTGGTGTGTTTAAGATTCTGGGAATAATAATTTTCTGCCATCATGCAGCTCCATTCAGTCTTAGCTGTGAGAGTCCTTGAGGTGCGGCATAAGGATCGACACATTTGAAATGGATTTATTAAAGAGCCCAGGGCCTGGTTTAGGGTCATGTAATTGAAGACAATTTTCCTAAATATAATGAGAACACCCAAGGCCTAAAAGCTAAGAATTTAAAAGGAACAGATTTATGCAAGGATGAGAAATGCCAAGCCATTATGTGAAGAAAGTAATTTTTCTGTTCTCAAATTGCATTTTCTAATAAGTCAAGGTTCAATTTATTTGACTTATAAATGAATAGACTCTTCTGCCCTGCCTCCTGCTTGTTTGATTGTAGGAGTTTAGTTCAGAGAGTAGGAAAAAAAAAATACAGTGCCATTGGTCTCCCTTAGAGGAGAGATGATTATATAATCACCAAATTCAATTAAGAATATAGAAAACATCTTTTAAAATGTGCTCCATATTAAAAAAGCAGACTTCCATTGCTGACAAGAAAAATGGAGTCTAATCCAACGTAACATATTAGCCGTCACTTTTTGCCATTCTGGAAAAATAGCTTTAAAAAATGAAAGTTCAGTCTTTCATTACCTATAAATATTACCACTAGCAATATATAAATCAATCTTCTATATCTGTGCATCCAAGTGGATAAATATGTTAAATACATAAAAATGATTTTGTTCCAGAAATGTAGAAATCACCAAGGACGAATGGCTTAACCACATTTAGATAACATTTTATTTTATTTTATTTTTTTGTGAGACAGTATCTTATTTTGTCACCTTTCATCGAGTGCCAGCATGTCATAGCTTACAGCAACCTCAAACTCTTGGGCTCCAGCAATCCTCTGGCCTCAGCCTCCCAGAGTGCTAGGATTATAGGGCGAGCCACTGAGCCTGGTCTTTGATATCCTTTTAGAAAGAAGAAAGCAAGGAAATGTTGTATAAGGTAATTGTGTTTCTCCAAGTGACTCGGGGTACACGTAGGAGCCATCCTCTTTTAAAAATAACCTTCTTTTATTTGTTGGCTCAACACCTCTGCCCCCGTTACTTTAGCAAGGCCCCAGAAGTGTCTCAAAAGCAAAGCTTTCTCACTTCTATGCTAAACTCATTCTGTTCTTCACTACACCTCTGGCCCTACATTGCTGATTCTGGCTGCCCATGAGGTGGTCTCTCAGGGCTGGTTCAGCACAGCCACAGGTACCAGGGGCCACTGTGAGAATGTGCGGGGGAAGGCCAAGCATCTTCCCTTCTCAATGATGGCTCTTGAGACATCAAAGTATGGCTTTTCCTGTTGACCATCATACTCTGTGTTCTGCATTGAAGCGTGAAGACTTTGTATTCTTGTGACATTTTTGCCACCTGGAACCATAACTTGTGAACAGAAATCTCCCAGAGTTTCAGAGGAGAAGAGCTTTAGCTTGCATCTGAAACTCCTTTCTTTAGTGCTCAGATAAGTCTGTAGGGCTGGGCAAATTGTAGTCCTCCCACCTTTGCCCTTTTCACTGTCCTCTGCCACTTTCTCACCCACCCACACCCTCCTCTCTGCTCCCCCACCTCACACAGCATAGGACTCTTCCAAACTCCATTTGCAAATGACTCTTCTTCAAGCTAGCTCAGGAAAACAACACTTATTATGACCTTCCCATAGTTGAAGGATCTATACATTGACCTATATAACTTCCCATAGTAGATATCACTTAGGATTTGGCTTCACAGACAATGTGCAAATGAATCACCCATGGAATCCTGTTAAAATGCAGATTATTCCATAGACATGAGTTGGGACCTGAGATGATTCATTTCTAGCAAGTGGCCAGGCAGTGCTCACCTGGCTGGTCCACGGACAACACTTTGAGTAGCAAGACCTAGAACATACCTGAGAACTCAGCTCAACCAGGAACTGGCCCATCTGGGGGCAACACTTGAACTCTATCGTGATGTGCAGCTGGGTTTTTTATTTTCTGTCTTTACTATTTGTTCTCAGTTTTCTCATGTTAACACAATAAGTGAGGAAGCAGTAATGCAGAACCAGACATATAATACTTGCTCAGAATTTCCTCTCATGAAAAATATCAAATGCAAATTTGGCCCGACTAACATTTCTGATGAGAGAAATTCAGGCTGTAAGATATTTAATCTAAAATTCTGGAGGGCAGGTGGTGATGGTGATTGTGGTGGTTGCAGAGAATCTCATGATTTTTGTCATTCTTTTCCATTTTGGTATCAACATGTCTTACTTTGTAAGATGGGACAATATGTGCCTAGTGATAACTTTAATGTCTTATGGAAATGTTAGCATGGAATCAATAATTGATAAGATTCTAATTATAATACTACAATAACAACAGTCATGCAGTGTAAATCTTAGAGTATACTGCAATTTAATGTACATTATAGAATTAGCCCCTGTAACAACCCTGTGAGTACAGATAATTGACAGTATTCCTTTTCTTTTTTTTTCCTTTTATTAAGTCATATACACATAGATCATGAATCAAAAGCATTTTGAGAATTGACAGTATTTCTAACTAAATTTTAGAAAACAAAACTGAGGCTTAGGGAGGCTATTTAATTTGCCTGAAGTTGCAAGGCTAGCAACTGGCAAAGGCAAAATTTGAGGACGGATTGTGTAATTGAAATTATGAGTCATTTTCCCCTTTACCAGAACAATTTAGAGTCTGTTATTTTCTGATAATTTATTTAAACACTCTTCTCTTATTTGGTGGTTGCATATTACACATACATGGCCATATACACATACCTCATGTATTCATATGATCATATTCTGCATTTCCCTCTATTTTTGGCTGAATTTCTCTTTCCTTTATTCTTTCTTCTCCCTTCAAAACTGATGTTCCATCTCCACACACGTTTCTCATGTTAACAACATGATATTCTTATTTTCTTCTATCACATAAAATATACATATTGTGTATATGAATAGAAATACTAAGCACTTAACATTCATAGTTTTCTGCATTTTACTTAATGATGCTGTTTGGAAATCTCTTCAAATTCAAAGAGTTAGTCTTACTCCCTTTTTTTATTGGCACATAGTATACGTGGTCAGGTATATTTTATATAGTTCCATATTCCCTTGACAATGTACATCCTGTGTGTTTTCAATTTCAGTCATTTCAGCAGTGTGGCAATTACCCTTCTTGTACTTTTGTCTTTATATGGTTGCTGTTTTAATGATGTACAGGCACAGTATTCATAATTTTAATAGTCATTGGTAGATTGTTTTCCAACATGTTTCTAAAAGGATTCTGAAGGGGTTGTCAAAAGCCAAGTTTCCACAGGAAACGTATGAAAATACCTTTTTCCTTACATTTTATCTGCAAGAGATGATAGGATAATTTTTAATTTTTGTTCATAGGAGTAAGATGATATTTCACAGGAAATTTAATTTGAAAATCTCTTACTGTTACTATGGTTGGGCATCTTTTTCTTGTATAATTTAGGTCATTTTGTATGAGATCTGTGATCTTTCCATATTCTGAGTGTAGTTTTCTACAGGATAATTTGTCTATTTCTTGGCTATTTGTAAAAACTCCTCTTTTATTTTATATTACATGAAGTATTACCTTTTTTTGTTTGCATTGCAATATTATCAGACTGTTGTTCATCTGCTAAATCATGGTACCTTTGGTCATATAATTTTTGAAATTTTTATATCCCAAATAAGTTTTTCTTTTATAGCTACTGAGTTTCTATTCATGGTAAAGATCTCCTTAGATCGTATATTGTGTGTTCATTTTGTGGTTTTATGTTTTACATTTGAGTACTTTATCCTCTGAGCTTTTTGATGTACATGGTAAAAAAATAGGTCTTCTTTACTTCCAAAAGGAAAGCTAATTGTTCCAGTACTATTTGTTAAATAAGTAACAGTCTTCCACTGAAGTAAAGTTCCTTCTTCATCAAATATCAACTTCTCAAAAATTCTACATTTATTTATGGATTGTGTTTTATAGACTTTTGTCAAGAACTGGGAAGGGTCTGAGATTTTATTCCACTTCTAAGTTAAAAGGTAGCATGCCACAAGGTTATAGATCCTAGAAGAAGATACAAGATTCCTGGGTCAGAGCCAAAAGATAGTTTATTACACACAACAATAGCAGTAGGCACAATTTCATAACTTTCTGGCAGGGATTCCCTAAGCCCCACTTACCACGGAGTGATAAATGCCCGGTGACATTGTGCCAGGTGACACAGCATTGAAGTAATGCTTTCACTGAATTACTTAAATGTTGATAGGTTATGGGTTTTTTAAATTCATTTAATAAGTTTTCTTATTTCTATTGCAATTTCTTTTGACTCATGTTATTTAAGGATATGTTAATTCCAAATATTTGAGAGTTTCTTATATTTCACTCTGTTGCTTGCTAATTTAATTCTACTGTGATTAGAGAGTATATTTTGCATTATTTAAATAGTTTAAAAATTATTGAGCTTGTAGTATGGGTATCCTGCAGAATGCTTCCCATGTGCTATTTTTCGTCTGCTTCAAGTTAATATTCACTTAATTCCAGCCAAAAAAATAAAAAAGCAATTGTACATCAAGATCATTCCATTTATACAACTATAATTTATATGAGTTATTTCGTGGTGTTATTGACATCTAAGTTTTCATCTGGCACAGCTTCTATCCAAGGAGCTTTCTTTGGTGTATCCTGTAATGCATATCTGCTGCTGACAAAATTAATTTTCATATATCTAAAAATATTTGTATTTTTCTAACTTTTTTTTGGTTTATTATGTAAAAAAACCAGATAGCATTAAACTTACCATCCTAACCATTTTCAAGTGTATATTGAGCAGTGTTAGATATTTTGCACCAGATCTCTAGAACATTTTCATCTTGCCACACTGAAACTCTGTACCTGTCAGGCATGAATTCCTCCTCCCTTTTCCCTTTACCATCTTTCTTCTTCCTCTTTTTATAGTTTCTGTTGTTCTTGTTGTTGTTGAGACAAAGTCTTGTTCTCTCCCCCAGGGTAGAGTGCAATGTTATAATCATAGCTCACAGCAACCTCAAGTTCTTGGGTTCAAGCAGTCCTGCTTCAGCCTCCCAAAGCTGGGACTACAGGTGCCCTCCATGACACCCAACTAATTTTTTAAAATTTTTTACTAGAGATAGGGTCTTTCTCTTTCTCAGGCTGGTTGTTAACTCTGGAGCTCAAACAATTCACCCACCCCAACCTGTTCAGAGTGCCAGGATTACAGGTGTGAGCCACTGTGCCAGGCCTGTTTTTATATTAAATAATTTTTGAAAAAAATAAATAATTTTTGACTATTTTAGAAACTTCATATGAGTGGAATACACAGTATTTATACTTTTGTGACTGGCTTGTATCACTTAGCATAATGTCTCCCAAAGTTCGTCCATGTTGTAGTTGTAGCATGTGACAGAATTTCCTTCTATTTAACGCTGCATATTACGCTACCATGTGTGTGTATGTGTGTGTGTGTGTGTATTTTTTATCCACTTATTTATTAATGGACATTTGGGTTGCTTCCACCTTTTGCTTATTGTCAATAATGCTCCAGCAAAGATGGGTGTCTGAATATCTGTTTGAGATCTGACATTCTTTTGAATTTATGCCCTGAAGTGGGATTGTTAGATTCTATGCTAATTATATTTTTAAGTTTTTGAGGAACTTCCATATGTTTTTCTGAATGGTGAGACCATTTTACATTCCCACTAGTAGTGCACAAGGGTTCGAGTGGCTCCCCTTCCTTCTCAATGCTTATTCTTTTCTTTTCTTTTGAGAGTGGGCAATGGGTGTGAGGCAGTATTTCATTGTGGTTTTGATTTGCATTTCACGTACGATCAGTGATTTTGACTTTCTTTTTAAGGGCCACAAAAAAATAACTTCTTCAAAGTGCTGAAAGAAAAATATGTTAACCCAGAATTCTTGATTATCTGCATGACTATAATGTACCTAGGTATTTGGCTATTTTTTGCATTACCCTGTTTGGCCTCTGCTGAGTTTTTTTGTTTGTTTGTTTTTTTCATCTGTAGGTTGTAACTTTAAATTTAGTAAAATCATTACTTCTTTAAAATATTTTGCTTGAGGCTCTGATTTAAACTATGTTAGATTACTTGATATTGTCCCACATATCTATAACTGAAGATGTGTTCTAATCTTTTCAGTCTTTTTTTTTCTTTTTGTTTTTTAGAGTAGACATTTCCATTTCTCCCTCTTCGTTTATTGTGCTTTTCTTTTGGAATCTCAAGTTTACAGTTAAGCCGAGCCAGTAAAATTCTAATTTTAGACATTGTAATTTTCAGTTGTATAACTTCCATTTAGTTCACATTATAGTTTTCATATTCCTGTTAATATTTTACATCTGTTTGTTCATTTGGTAATATTTTTCTTTACATTTTTGAACATGTTTTTTAATAGATATTCTGAAGTCTATGCTAGCTTGTGCATCTAGGTAATATAGGGATTGGTTTTATTGACTGGTTTTTCTATTGGAAAATTGTATTTTTTTATTTGTACTTTTTCTAATGTCAAGTAATTTTTGTTGCGTAATTGACACTGTAGTTGATATATTGTAGTGGCTCTGGATTTTATCATTCAGTGAAGAATTTTAACAAGTTGCCTTTTGCTCTAGCAGAGTTAACTTATCTAAACTGCAACTCCCCTGTCACCCCTTGAGCAAGCAAGCAGTTGAAATTTCCTCTCAGCTCCTTTAGCCTCTAACTATTTCTTTCACCTGGCCCCCTGTGTGTCTGTAGTCCAGGGGTTAGCCAAGGATTTGTGTAGAGTTTATAAACACATTTAGTTCTTCCTCTTTATGGCTCTTTTCACTGGGGATATTTTCTCTCAAACCTAAAATCCATCCTCTGCATGCCTAATACACTCAGCTAGGCTTAGACTGGGAAGTACCCTCACAGAAAAAACCACAATAACATAAATTTTGCCAAAGCCTTTCCCCTTAAGTTCTATGAGCTTTGTTTACTCTCTAGTGCCTCAAAATGATTATTTTCTTCATATTTTGTCTAGAGTTTATAATCATTATCTGTGGGAGAGTCAGCTACTCTATTATAGGCATGCCTCAAAGATATTGTGGGCTCAGTTCCAGATTGTCACAAGAAGGTGAAATTGCAAAAAATTAGTCAAATGAATATTTTGGGCTCAGCACCTGTATCACAGTGGTTACTGCACCAGCCACATACACCAAGGGTGGTGGATTTGAACTTGGCCCAGGCCAACGAAACAACTGCAACAAAAAAAAAAGCCAGGCATTGTGGCAGGCACCTATAGTCTCAGCTACTGGGGAGGCTGAGGCAAGAGAATTGCTTAAGCCCAAGAGTTTGAGGTTGCTGTCAGCTGTGATGCTACAGCACTCTACCAAGGGTGACATAGTGAGACTGTGTCTCTACAAAAAAAAATTAATAATAATTTTTGGTTTCAGTGCATATAAAAGTAATGTTTATGCTATATTGTAGTCTATAATGTACAATAGCATTATGTTTAAATTAGTGTATGTACCTTTAATAAAAATACCTTATTGCTAACAAATGCTAACAATCATGTGAGCCCTTAGCTAGTCTTAATATTTTGCCAGTGGAGGATTTTGTTTCAATGTTGATGGCTGCTGACTGATCAGGGTGCTGGTTGCTAAAGACCATTTCTTAAAATAAAGCAACAATGAAATTTCACACATCCGTTGGCTCTGTTTTAGAAGAGATTTCTCTGTAGCATGTAATGCTGTTGGAGAGCATTTTACCCGCAGTAAAATGGAGTTAATCCTCTCATATCTTAATGCTGCTTTATCAACCACATTTATGTAATATTCTGTATCCTTTGATGTCCTTTCAACAACATTCACACCATCTTCACAACAGGAGATCTTGTCTCAAGAAATGACTTCCTTATCCATTAGAAGCAGCTCCTCACTTGTCCAAGTTTGATCGTGTGAATGCATAGTTCAGTCCCATACTCAGCTCTACATGGAATTCTAGTTCTTTTGCTATTTCTACCACATCTGCTGTTACTCCCTCCACTGAAGTTTGACCCCCTCAAAGTCATTCGTGAGATTTGGAATCCTCTTTCCCCAAGGTCCTATTAATGCTGGTATTTTGACATTCTCAGATGAATCACAGATGTTCTTTACAGCACCTAAAATGGTGAATCCTTTGCAGAAGGTTTTTTAACTTACTTTGCCCAGATCCATCCTTTGCCCATCAGAGGAATCACTGTCTATGACAGCAATACCCTTGGGAAATGTATTTCTTAAATAATGGGACTTGAAAGTCATAAATACTCTCCATCCACGGGCTGCACCCTGGATGTTGTGTTAGCAGGCGTACAAACAACTTTAACCTCCTCATATATCTCTATCAGAGCTCTTGTGTGCCTAGGCGTATTGTCAATAAGTAATCTTTAGAAAGAAATCTGTTGTGTTTCATGTATTCTTTCATTAGACTTTGTTTTCCCTTTTATAAAGCACAGGTAGATTAAAGTTTGCGTAAGTAACATTTTCAGAATGGTAAGTGAGCCCTGGCTTCATCTGAAAATGTCATTAGCTGCATTAGTCTCTAACAAAAGAGCCAGCCTGGCCTCTGATGATTTGAAGCAAGGCTGCGACTTCTCTTTAGCTAGGACAGTTGTAGATGGCACCTTCTTCTAATAAAAGGCTGAAAATCTGTTGTGTAGTGTAGCCACCTTCATCACTGATCGTAGCTAGATCTTTGGGATGGCTTGTTATAGGTTCTCTGTCAGCACTTCCTGTTTCACTTGGCACTTTTATGTTAGGGAGACGGCTGCTCTTCTTCAACCTCATGAACAAACCTCTATCGCTCAGACTTTTCCTTCCCTTTCTCAGCTTTTATAGGATTGGCTGGTCTCATAGAATTGATGTGGATTAGGCTTTGCCTAAAGGGAAAGTTGTGGCTGGTTTCCATCCAGAGCACTCAGTGAAATCAAGCTGTTTCAGTTCCTCAAAGAATGTTCTCTTTGCACTCACAAATTTGGTTAACTGGCACAACAAGCCTCGCTTACTGACTTTTCAGCTTTCAACACACCTTCCTCACTAAGCTTCATCATTTCTATCTTTTGATTTAAAGGGAGAGATGGGTGACTGTTCCTTTCATATGAATGCTTAGAGACAATTGCAGGATTATCAATTAGCATACTTCTTTTCTTTTCTTTTTTCTTTTTGAGACAGACTCTCACTCTGTTGCCCTGAATAGAGTGTGTGCACATCATAGCACACAGCAACTGCAAACTCTTGGGCTCAAGGGATCCTCTTCCCTCAGCCTCCCAAGTAGCTGGGACTACAGTTGCCCACCACATCATCTGGCTGTTTTTAGAGATGGGGTCTCAGTCTAGTTCAGGCTGGTCTCCAACTCCTGAGCTGAAGCCATCTTCCTGCCTCAGTTTCCGAGAGTCCTAAGATTACAGGCATAATATTGTAGTGTCTCAGGAAATAGGGAGGCTTTAGGGGAGGGAGAAAGATGGAGGCAACAGCTGCTTGGTAGAAACATTTATAGAGTAAGTCACTGCCTTATATAAGCACAATTTGCAGTGACCCAAAATAATTATAATACTAACATTAAAGTTCAACAATCATAGATCACCATAACAGATCTATTCATTATAAAAATATTTGAAATATTGTATGAATTACCAAAATGTCACAGAGGCATGAAGTGAGCCCCTGCTATTGGAATTAAATTGTGACGTTAGGCTTGCTTGACACAGGATTGCCGCAAACCTTCAATTTGTAAAGAATGCCGGACTTGCACGGTGCAATAAGGTCTATCGCCATACAACCAAGTATACCTGTGTTGAAAGAGAAATGTGTCCAGACATTTCAGATGCTAACACAGCCACAAATTATGGAGTTTGTATTCATGATCTCTTAGGAAGGAATGTTGAAAAGCATTTTTTTGAAGTCATAGATTTTAGAAAATAAATAAATAATTGATCAAACAATAGATGTTTTCTTTTTGTATCCCACCCGGTTCACACCATGAATTAAACAATCACAGATAGCCTGTGGCCAAGAGCAATTTTCTACTGAACACGCAGTTGTTCAATAAGGCTGATCAGCTAATTCATAGCAATGCTGGCCCTTATGATTAGTATTCTGTTTATCAATGGCTGTATTTATATGTAAACTTGAAAGTTTATTGATCCATAAAAGCTCCTATAAAAGAAGTGTCAAGAACATTATATACTGCGGCAACTCAGGATTCGGTGAGTGTGAATACATTTTTTAAAAAATCCTTTTATTTTACAGAAACTGGCTATGAAGTAGGTCAAAGTCATTCCAAAGGTCTAGTTAAAATGACCAGGTATTCCTCTTCTTATATCACTGAAGCCAGTTAAAATTTGGCAACCGTGGAGAACTGGGGAATTCAGGGTGACATTTTGTTGTCTTTTAAATAATGTTTTTTTCTTCTTTGCCTATTTTGCCAAAAATGCTGTAATTTTTGTGCAATGAGTTTTATAGTATTTGTTTAAAAGATTGGCTAACCAAAGTTAAGACTCATTATTGATTATCTTTCTTCATTAAATTGAAAATATGCTTCATATAATATGGAAAAGAAGCAAGAATAGCAAACGCCAGTGTTTTAGGCATGTCTGGTACTGACTTTGTGTGGGGAATGATAATAGTTGATTATTACCATTTTAAATAAGAAAATTCCATCCTTTTTTCTGAGGTATCTAAAAGTAACTACTTCACATATAAAAATAGGTCAGATTATACTGTGACTACCTTGGGACACAGCTCCATTAAAGTCCTTTGTATATACCTGTCTAGCACATGTAGTTGGCACTTAGTAAAAAGATAAAGAAATAACTGTTTTCCAAATATTGTTTTTACTAAAAAATATTTTTTCAAGAAATAATTTAGATCATTAGGTATTCATGGTTTCTGTCACTTTCTACATTGCTTTGATGGTCTGCAGTTTTAATAAAAACATTTCACTGTTACGTGAATTTCCTGTCTAAAGTATAATTTCTTAGGTAAGTAAAAACTCTCTTCTTCATGTAAAGTATTTATTTTGGGAAACAAACTAAGATCCCTTGCTTCTGGAATGAGTGTTATATTTTTATAATTTAAAGTTCAAACATAGCGAGGGAGTCCATTGCTGAAGGGGAAAATGATTAGACTCTCAGATTCTTAAGCTGATGAGTATATGGTTCTGACTGCCTTTATATTTGAAATTCCTAGCACGTAGTAGGAAAATCAATAATTATTTAACTAAATCAATAAAGGGTGAATGCTTGGGTTATTAAAAATATGTTAAGATAATAAATGTGATTCTAATCTTTCTTAGCTAATCAACTGCCAATCAGAAAAATTCATGGAATAACAGCAATCCATTCCGTGTTTCTCATACCCCATCAGAGTTTCCAAATATGGTATTAACTTTCAGTGACCTACCTAATTATATTGACATTTCCCCCCCTACTTTAATTGTGGATTTTATTACACGTACATATATATATAGTCCCTGTGTTGACATGTGGTGTTTTGTTTACTGATCCTGGCAAATTTTAAACAACTTGTTGAGGACCTGAGTGTTCTGCGCTTACTCTGATTGATCAGGATTTTGTCTGAAGGGCTGTTTATTTCTAAGTGGCTACACACCCAAGACTTATTTTAGAAAAAGAGTTACCCTACCTATGCCCATTGTCTCCCTTCACTTAGTAGGTGCTGGGACTGCAGGTTGTGAATATAAGGCTCACTTGTTTGGACTATAGTGTATTGTACAATTGCCTTTTATTCTAGACTTGACTTATTTTTTTGACCTTGCATTTCTCTATTTGCATTCATGCTGCTTCCATACAACAATGACAGTAAGAATAATCTATAATTGCTATGCAGTTGGTATTTTTCCTGCATTCTTTCACATGTACCAATTACCCAGCAAAATGGAAAATGAAATAGGCAGATCTGTTTCAGATTAGTATTATCACTTGGTAGAGTCCAGTTAGAGGAAAGAGACTACTCTAGATACATTGAGTAGAGAGCAGCTTAATATAGAGATCCTTTATAATAGAGATCATGGGGCTGGTGGAGGAGGGAATAAGAGTATCACTCCCTCCCCTGCTGGGGACCATAAAATCCAGTCTCACAGCTAAGCCCCACAGGGAACTCCAAAGCTGCTGGGACATGACTCCCCTCCTTATTTTGAATCCAGAGATAGATATTTTGTTGTAAGTTAATAAAAGTAAACACTATTTAATATGAGTGACTGAGTATATAATCTAGTTAATAAAAATACTTCCTTAAGTATTCTCTGATGTATTAACTGTGATGACAACCCCAGTAGATTTTGAGTTCTGAGGGCAAAGGGACCCAGTTTTATTCAATGTTGTTTGTTGAACTAAATTATGGAATTTATGTTTTGTGACTTCACAAAGGGTTTGTAAAGGAAAGAAAAGCTGAGGAACTATAATTTTAAAAACTTTGTCACTCAATAATTGCAGAAAGTGGATTAATATTTATTGTCATTATCTGCTTTAAAGAATGTTAGGTAGAAATTAGTAGTGTTACTGGGAATAGAAGGTGTCTGCTAGTCCATACTTAAAGTATAATATTATAGTGGATATGATATGTTAGATAAGATTTATACTTATACATTTATTAAGTATTTAAATGGAGAAGCACAATCATTGACAAATTGGACATTTTGTCATTCATCACAAGAAAACTTAAAAATACTTAAAACTTTTATTTCAAATTTATAGAAAAATAGAGAGGATAATATGGTGACTGTCTGCATGCCTACCACCCAACTTCAGGGTTTAGAAAAGATTTTAAATGTAAGAATAAAGAAAACTGAATGACTTTAAAAAGTGAACAGTTACATGATATTTTAAATATAATCTTCATAAATTTGACTTCATTCTCTAAAGTTAACTCTACCTTCATGAATTAAAAGTCCTGTTTCTAAATGGGTATTGTAGGATGGTGCACATTATTTTAACATTTTTAGAGGTGCATTAAGTATTATTGTTCAGTCTCATTGGCTCTCAGTTTTACATTAAAAGTAGCTTTTTATTCTACTTTTAGAAAATTATATCTCTATATTCTTACAGTTTATAGTAAATGGCACATGAAAAACTCCATAAGAATGAGTAGGCAAAACTCAAAACATGTGAGTCCTTCTGCACATAATATTTACACAGAAATATCAAGTGTGTTTTTGAGCATGTGACATTATGAAGCATGTTAATGTTTCACAGAATAGTTTAGTTGGAATAAAATTATGAATCTATTCTTTAAATAAGGTAAGGGATTATGCGGTTCTCTATGCAGAAAATACATCTCGTTTCTCTTACTTTATAATCTCATTTAGTTTTAGATGAAGGATGTCAGCTTGTATAATGAGGAAACCAGTTCTCATTTTCACCAAGACTGCCCAAATTTAATACATGTGCTTCAAGCTTCAGTATCCTTCTAAGTAATAAGCTGTTATGTGTCTCACTTCTTTGTTTGTCAAATGGGAGCAAGGGCATTGTGAGACTTGGACTTCTGCTCTGTCCTACTGCCTGTAACAATATTAATTCAAATGGCTGGGATTTACTATGCTATTAAAAGTTAGAATTTTCCACTAATTCTAATATGCTTCTTAAAGAATTTTCAGGGTTATTGGAATTTTTAGAAATAATACCCAAAGGCACTTTCATAGAATATTTTTAACCAATTGGCAAATTTGTGATACATAAAAAATAAGTAGTATAACAAAGTATATACCTACATCTAGGCCCATAAAGGGTTTTTTTTCTTCCAATAAAATCAGTTCAGTAGAGTCATTCAATACCTATTAATCTTTGCTGGTTACGCCACATCTATATAGAATTTTCTCATGTAAAAAGGATTACTTAAATAATCCAATTCTAATATAGAATTATATTTTACTCATCTCTTCCAGAAAAGGCATGGACACACACGTGCAAACACACAGATCACTTGAGTTGTCTTGATAGCTAGCCCTATACACTTTCTTTTATAAGCATATTCTAGTGAAGTAAAGAGAAAAAAAAAAGGGATAGCCTTATTTGATTTCTTTTTTCTGACAATAAAACATAGCAGGAGGACTTCAAATGGTTCTGAAGAAAAGCAGAATGGTAATTTATTTAATACTATGTTATGCTAAAGATTTAAGGGCATAATTTGATTCTTCCTGTTTAATAAAATAAGGCCACCATTTCCCTGGAAATGCACTCAGGAAACAAAGTTGCTGCGAGGGAGAATTACTTCGTGATCCAATCAATCAAATAGAATTTCTTCCTTGTCTGCTGTGGTACTAGGCACTCAGAAATGCAAAATAACATAAATAATTTGTGAGGAGGAGAAATTATATTCAATACAAAATAGCGTGAGCTTAGGGGGATGTAATTAGGAGTCATGTCATTTACTTAGAAGATAAAACGCTTAGGCGAGGTAGCAGGTAGCAGGTTCCAGAAGGGACCAGTGAAAGAAAACACACAGTGGTGGAGATGAGTGTTAGGTGTGTCCTAGAAAATATGGAAAAGGGACAAATGACACCCTTTACTTCTAACCTGGAAAGTTCAGCCCCTGAGATAAAGGTTGAGTAATGAGCAGGATTTGATTCACTTGCTGATAAGACAGACAGGTTGCCCTCTGGGAAACTGATTGTGCAAAATTATCAAAACCTTGGAACTGATAAGGGGAGAGAAGCCTGCTGAAACATCAAGGAGACGGGTGACATTCATAAAAGACACATTTATGTAATGAGAAAAAATTCAAGTATTTATAAAGTTCTATTTTAATTGACTAATCAATCTGTATGCTATCATAAACTTAGGAGGAAAATGTAAAAAGATAGCTTAAAACTTGCTATCTTTATGTTACTATTTCTCTATTATTTATTTTTAATTTTTTTTAATTGAGTCATTGGTTCATTAGCAAGAAATGAGGAAAATCAGCAGCTTTTTTTCATCCTCTGCTAGAGGTTAGTGGACAAAGACCTGCTCCTTATTTGTAGTGATGAAATTATTTCCCCATTTTGTGGCCATTTCTTCTGCCTTCAGCCCAGGCTCCCTTACAGATAAAGAAGGGGTGCTTCTATCTAACTGAGCCCAGTTCTTTGATTTCCTGTGATGGGTCTTTATTTTACAAAGACTGTTCATGTGATGGATTTTGCTTAATTAGTCCTTTATTTTTCTTCTTCTCAACTATGTGTGATGCAAAAGAATAGAAAGCTAAAACTCAATGATCCTAAGGTGAAGGTTGGGTGAGTAGGGGTAAATTATTTTTCATCAAAAGGAAACCTCATGCTTGAAGCCCCAGATTAATATTCACCTGTCAAATAGCTGAATATATCTTGGGCAAGTCACCTGATCTCTATAGGAACTGTTGTCTTCGTTTGAGAAGCTGCAATGATAATGACTTTTAAAGTTGCCTTACATCCCAATCACTGTATCAGGACATAATATGTCCTGTTTAAAGGATATACTAGTTATTGATCAGTCTTTGGATGTAAGTGAATTACTGACACTTAACATAGGACTCTGTGAGATTTTTCTGGCACTATTGTCTCTAGATAGAAAGTCCCATGATATATGTAGCCATCTTTAAATATTAATAGTACCCCATGTCTGCCTGATATATTTTCATAATTAGCCCTATTTATTTTCTTCTTCAAACTATCAATACTTCATTGTATTACTGATGCCAAGAAATTTTATTAAAAATAGGAAAAGAAAAATCTTGAGTCTATTAATTTGAGAGTAGATCTAACAAGTAAAACTAATAATCGCTAAAAAGATTTCACCACTTCCCTCAAATTTCTTGTTCAGCTATAAGCAGGAAAGCTAAAATATAAACTTAACAGGGATTGTTCCAGGGAATTATAAGCTAGTAAAAATAGGAAATTTTAATAGAAACCATTTTGCAAACTTTACTGTAGGATTGTTGTAATTGGAGATGCCAAATTGAAATGTGGCCAAAATATTCAATAGTAGGTATTTTGACAACCTACAGAATGAAAATATCCAGGTTCTTTGTAATATGAACTCTTTTGAAAATTAAATCTCTTTGTTATTCCTTTTCTTATTTATCCATTTTTACAGTGTTGATGACAGAAATCTAATCTGAAAATCTTATACTTTAAGTTTACTTAAACACATACGTTAGTGTTGAACAATGTGGCACTAAATTGTATTTGGAGTAATCAAGGGGCTTCACATTTTCATTAATCAAGAAAGAATGGTGAGAATCAGAGCATGACAGTGAAGTGGAATGCCATGGCCAAATGCAGGTAGTATCTTAAGATGTGTTAAAGACATTAACTATTTAGTTAAAATAATCTTAAATGTTACACGCATAAAGCACACCCTGCTTAGGTAGTGCCAGTACTACATCTTGTAGGAATTTATTTTTACAAAAAGGTTTTAGAAAGAAGGCGAAGCTTTATGGACAAAGATTTTTGCCATATCATTGTTTCAAGGTAAACAATGATATCTCATATATGATATCTCATACATTATATGATATATGATATCATAAAGAGATATCTTATATCTCTATATATTATATATAGGTATACATAATATACAATTAAATATTCAATGGGAGAGAGAATAATTATGTTCAAAAAATAAAACCTATGAAAACTGGCTTTTGCACAATTTGTACTTAGATGGTGAATCAGATTAGTTGTGATAATGAATGGGAAGAGCAGAACAGAGGCGTGACTTATAGCCAGAATGAAAGATTAGAAGTAAAAAAAATTTACAGTGCTTGGATCTGGGGGATACTATTAAAAGTGATTTTAATGTCATCTCTTAGAACTTACATATTTTTCATAGTGATGATATTAACTTGATTTACTCCATTAGGATTTTAATAATACATTTTAATTTTTAATAGCATTGTTAGGTTTACAGAATAATTGTACAGAAAGTACAGAGAGTTCCCACGTGGCTTTTGGTCTCCTCTGCACAGTTTCCCATCTATTAACATCTTGCATTCCTAGGCATATGTGTTACAATTGATGAGCTACTACTGATACATTATTAATTAAAATTCATAATTTACAGGAGGGTAAATGCCTTGTATTATAGAATTCTGTGGGCTTTGAGAAATGATAATGTCATGTACCTGCCATTGCAGTATCATATAGAGTAGCTTCACCTCTCCAAAACCTCCTGTGCTCCACTCCATCTTTCCCCATTCCTGAACTCCTGGAAATCATTGATCTTTTTTTGCTGTCTCTAAAGTTTGCTTATTTCAGATAGTCATGTAGTTGGAATCACATAGCTTGCAGCCTTTTTCAAACTAGCTTACATACCATTTGTAAGGTTTCTTCATGTCTTTCTGTGGTTTGATAGCTCATTTCCTTTTGTTCCTGAATAAAATTTCATTGTTATTAATGCACTACAGCTTGTTTATCCATTCACATTGGTTTATTTCCAACTTTTGAAAATCATGAATGAAGCTACTATAAACATTCAAGTTCAGGTTTTCATGTGGAAATGAGTTGATAACTGATTTAAAGGTGTGGGATTACTCACTTATTTTTAATTTGAATGAAGTCCAATTGATCTATTTGTTCTTTCATTAACTATGCTTTTGTTATCCTGTCTAAAAAGTCCTTGGCAAACCCAAGGACACACTATATTCTCTCCCTCTGTTATTTTCTCCAAGTTCTATAGTTTTATGTTTTACATTTAGATCTACATTTATTTTGAGTCAATTTATATGAAAGGTATAAAGTCTGTGTCTAGATATGTTTTTGTGTATGTGGATGTCTAGTTGTCCTACACCATTTGTTGGAAAGATCATCATTTCTCTATTGAATTGCCTTTGCTTCTTTGTCAAAGTTCAGTTGACTATTTGCATGAGTCTATTTTGGGCTGTCTATTCCATTCCATTGATTTATTTGTCTACTTTTTTTTTTTTTAAACCATACTGTCTTGATTACTTTATAGTGAGTCAATGTCAGGCGGTGCCAGTTCCCCAGTTTTGTTCTCTCCTTCAATATTGTGTTTTCATTAAAGCTCTTGGCACATTAATCATTGTTATTTAAATCTCTGTCTGATCATTCCAAAACCCCTGCACTACCTGAGTCTGTTAATGATACTTGTTCTATGTCTTCAGACTGTGTTTTTTGCTTTTAATATCTCCTGTAATGTTTTGTTGATAGGTGGACATGACGTACTGAGTATAAAGAACTGAAGTAAATAGATCTTTAGTTTAAGCTTTTATAATTATCTAGCAAGCTTGCAGAGGCTGAAATTTCTTTTTATGTCTCTTTTATTGTTTCCTCTGTTGTCTATGGGTTTCCCTAGAAACTGCTTCTTAAATAGAGTGAAGGTTTAGCAATGTAGAAAGAGTCCCTGCTTACTGAGGATTCATTATTTTTCATAACTGGATTATGAGAAAGAAATACATTAAACAAAATCAAGTAAATGGATGAATAGTAATAGAGTATAACTTTTAAAGAAAAACTATTGAGTGCTTAGAAGCTGCATTATAGGTGAACTCCCTGCACAATTTGCACAGTGGTCACTTTTTTATTCTGGAATGAGCCAGGTTATTTGGTCTATTCTCAGGGCTCAGCTTAAAATTACTGCCTGAAAAAAATGGCATATTTAATTATTCTTATAGTAAATATAATTTATGCATGTGTATATATGATATATAATTATAATTTCAATATAGTTATATTGCATACATGAGGTCAGACAGTTAGGTTCATGAACTCATACTAGAAAAATTGCTATCCGTCATTGTTAAATATCATTACTCTTACCTTCAAAGTACTCCTTCTTAGCCATCTGGTGACCACAGTGATATTCAGCAATGAGGTATATAGCACTTTTTCTAGGATGAGTTTGCAAAGATAATTGACAGACCTCAGAGAACATTAGCTCTGATGGCTATTCTGGAAAAAGAGTTTTAAAATTGCTCTGAAGCCTGGACTAGGCACTGTCATTGGTGCATGGATTCCTGAGTATTCTGAAGGTGACTATAGTCATAGTCAGCAATGAAGAATGTAGCTCTTTTTCTAAGAGGTTTGTGAACTTAATTGTCCAACCGCATGTATGTATAATTTATGAAACATAAATTATATGTAATTGAATACATTATTGCTATTCTTATTCCAAACAATTTGTTATATGTTACTTTAATTAAGAACAATAAAAATTGGCTCAGTGCCTGTAGCTCAGTGGCTAGGGCACCAGCCACATACACTGGAGTTAGCAGGTTTGAATCCAGCTCAGGTCTGCAAACAACAATGACAACTACAACCAAAAAATAGCCAGGTGCTGTGGCAGGCACCTGTAGTCCCAGCTAGTTGGGAGGCTGAGGCTAGAGAATTGCTTAAGCCCAAGAGTTTGAGGTTGCTGTGAGCTGTGATGCCACAGCACTCTACTGAGGGTGACAAAGTGAGACTCTGTTTCAAAAAAAAAAAATAATAAAAATTTATATTTTACCTTATTTATTCTCCAATGCTCTTTCTTTCTTAATTAGAATTTCTGACCTATGTCATTTTCCTTCTCTTGAAAGAACTTCTTTCAACATGTTTCACAAGACAGGTCTACTGGCAACACATTTTCTCAAATTTTATTGTCTGAGGAAGTCTTTATCTCTCCTTTACTTCTTTTTCTTTTTGCCTTCTCTGCTTCCCATCTCTCCTTTAATTTTGGAATAAGTTTTTTCAGGATACAAAATTCTAGTTGTTTTTGTTTTCTTCCAACATTTTAAATATTTCACTCCACTCTCTTCTTGCTTTCCTGGTTCTTGAGAAAGAATCAGATGCAATTTTTATCTTTACTCTGTAGATAAGCTGTTTCTACACACACTCCTACCCTGTATCTTTCAGAATTTATTTCTGGGATACCAAATACAGCCAAAGTAAAAATAGGATTTCTTTCACATGAAACTGGATGTACCATGCAGTCATCTATAAATCATATTTTAAAGGTTTCAGTGAGAACCTGTTTGTCTATCAAAATGTATTTTTCTTACTGGCCTATTGAAGTGTTGGTGTCTATCTTGCCTGATATATTTCCATTAGTAGAGTCTGAGATGATGGAGGTGACTGACATTTAGATGTTCTTAAATTAGGTTTATTTCACTGATTAAGAAGTAGAGGAGAAAGGGAGTAGCTAGAACTTCCTCTGAAGGAAGGAGTTTTAATTGTATTTGAATAAAGAATCTCAGCCACTAAATCCTGAAACTCTGGCCAATTGGATTCTCTATAGTATTTAGAAAGGAGTTTGAGCCATCTTACTTACATATCAGCCACCCAACAAACAAAACAGGTACTTACTGTGGACAAAGCAGTTCTATACTCTGTTGCTAGCACAGGAAAATCCCACTTGGGATTTTATCCAATGGATATAATTTAAAATAAAATAACAAAAAATGCAGTAGTATGATGTAGCTTTTTGCAAATTTATTTTCAATAGACAAATTTTTCAAAGGCTAAAAAAGTTAGGGAAGTAGTTGTATTAATCATTAAAACAACGTATTTGAAGACACTATAGCAACGTGAAAACATAAAACTATTTAAGCTATTGTAGTAACTATAAAACTATATAAATATTCAAAGGAAGGCAAAAAATGTAAGTATTTGCTTATTTGAAATAAGGTTCTTAATTGCTGTGCTGTTGAAAAGTTATGCTGTTTGAAAAATGAAAGGTATAATACATTGAAATATGCCCTTTTTAAGGAGCTCGGTTTATAGTTTAATTGCAGGAAGATGGGACACTTATTAAAGATAAAGGGTTCTCTGGGCTTTCTATACGAAGAATTAAATGAATACCAGGACAATAAGAATTTCTGTTCTAACATTTTTGTTCCTCTAGGCTGGCATTTTCATCTCCTGAGATATTGACGAGATGGTCAATTCAGATTCCCTCAGACACAGAAAACATATGACATGAAGAATAGTGTCCCTAGTACATTACTCCTTCATTTCCAGCTCATTTAGTTCCCATCTACAAATCCATTTGGTGCTGCTATTACACAGTGAATGATTTTCCAATTTAAACCTTATTCATTCATATTTTACTTAGTTTTGTTTTGTTATAAAAAAGGAATATTCTTTAGGATAAGACTCGATGATCACCACTAATTGCACTTTTACAAAATTTCCACTTAATTCTTGTGAAGTTTACGTTTGCAGAGGGAATTGGGAACATTGTAATTCATCTTCTGGATAAGTTTAAATAAAATATTATTGAGGAAATATGATTGCAGTCTCTTTAGCGAGGGCTCATTTTCAAGTCTGTCCTTGATGCAAAGACTGGTATCCTATGACTGTGTATAGTTAGAATGGAAGGCTAATGGGTCAAAATCAGAGGCTATTTCTTTGTGGCCAGGTTAGATATAGAAACGTGTGGTAACCTGTTCCTTAGTTATGTTTAGAAGGCCTTATTAATGCTATGGCCTGAACTGTGTCCCTTTAAAATTCATATTTTGCAACCTAAGTTGACAGTATTTGAAGATGGCGTTGTTGGGAGATATTAGGTTTAGATGAGTTCAAGTTCAAGAGGGTGAGAGCCCTTCTGATGGGTTTATTATCCCTACAAGAAGAGACACAAAGCTTACTGCCTCTTTTTTTCCTAGCCATGTGAGAAGGCAGTGAGAGGGTGAATGTCCACAAGCCAGAAAGAGAGTCCTTACCAGGGACCAGTGACTGTACTGGCACCCTGATCTTTCATTTCCAGCCTCCATTTGTGAGAAAACAAATTTCTATTGTTTAAGCCACCTGGTCTCTGAGGGTATTTTTTTTTTTTTCAGTTTTTTGTTGGGGTTGGGTTTGAACCCACCACCTCCAGTATATAGGGCCAGTGCCCTACTCCTTTGAGCCACAGGCACAACCCCTGAGGGTACGTTTTAAAACATTTAACACCTGTGTTAATAGATTGCTTAGGTGACACAGTGTTTTGGGATTGCTTTCTCATTTGCTATCACATCATCATTCCCTGGCAGAGATTTTCTTCACCTCTTAAATGAATGACTGGCTCTTGAATTTTTGTGAAGGTATTTGTTGGAACACAAGATAATCCTGAGTCCCTCATTTGGTCAAGATATGAACATGTGCAGCTGATTTCAGTGGAGAAATTGCAGGAGTCTGGAAATGCCCCTGGGGCCTTAGTAATACTGGAAAAAGATTTAAGAACAAGCTTTAATCCTGGTGGATAACAGTGTCTCCCTCTACTCTAAACACTCAGGCTGCACACATATACACACACATATTTGTATTGAATATGTGTCTATTTAAAATCATTAAATTGTGGCCTGAGAAAGCCATAAAATAAACCACAAACGTAATTTAGGAATATTTTTGTAATAGCTGGGTCTCAGCCAATCCCAGCAGCCGTACCTCAACCACTCAAAAAAAAGTCTATCATCCAATCATGTTCAAATAAGGCAAACACTAAGCTGTACCCATCCAACTGTTTCTGTACCTTACTTCCATTTTCTATATGTCACTTTCTATTTTTATTTTTCAAAAATCTTCTTTGACTGTGTGGTAACCCCAGAGTCTCTCTGAATCTGTTTCTGATTCTGAGGACTACTGGTGTATTTTTTTTTGTCTTGCCCAGGTAAACTTTGATAAATTTAATTTATCTAAAGTTTTTCTTCTAACAGATCTGGTGTCAGATGTGGGATCTAAAGGAAAATTGCAATGACCCCCAGGAACACTAGGTGGTCAGGCAAGATACCCACAGAACCAATTGTACTCACTGCTATTCTGTTTTTAACCAGAGCGTCTAGTGAGTTTTCCCTTGAATTCTGAGCTCCACTAATTTGTACTCTGAGCTCTCTGAATTTATTTGAGCAATATTTAGACTGTACTGGGTGTGGGGTTAAATGTGATTTGATGCTTAGTTGTATTGGATTTGCCCTAAAGGGCAAACAACCAGGATGTTGGAGAAGAGATTGTTTCCTTCAGAATAATAGGTTTTCCTTATGGCTGGACTGTTTGACCACTGGAGAAAGCCCAGCTCTTATGATGATAGTTGACATGGATGAGGCTCTGATGGATTTTATTCCCTGTAATACACTTAAAACAAGAGTTAAAATAAGTGAGGAATCTTTCCCAGCCCTTGTGGATATTGGAACTACTTTGTCTACTATTAACCCTACTTTAATCAGTCAACAGATTTCTGTGATGAGAATTTCAAGAGGTTCTCGTACATGAATGTGGAACCCGTCCAAACAACTTTTGGGGCCGTTTTCAGAAAAACGTATCTTTTTGTTTGTTTTTGTTGAGACGAGGTATGTTCTGTCTTCTGGGCTAGAGTATTACGGTGTCATCATAGCTCACTACAACTTCAAACTCCTGGGCTCAATCCTCCCGCCACTGCCTCTGGAGTAGCTGGGACTGCAGGCATGCTCCATCACTCCTAATTTTTCTATTTTTAGTAGAGATAAGGTCTTGCTCTTGCTCAGGGTGATCTTGAACTTCTGACCTCAAGTGATCCTCTTGCCTCTGCCTTGGCTTCCCAGAATGCCAGGATTACAGATGTGAGATACCTTTCTGGGCCAAACATGCCATTTTACTGTATGCTATTGCTCCAGTAAAACTCACTGTGGCAAGACTTAATTTTCAAAGCTAAAAGGGCATATAACATTCTCCGTAGAGGGAGAAATATTCTTAGAGGTCCCTGACTCTCCTGAGTCATAACTGTTATGCTCCCTATAGGCAGAAATTGATAAGATCAGAACATAGGCCTTCAATACCTCTGACCTTTTAAAAATAACTGAATGTTTATGGGCCTCTTCCTCCATGGATAGAGGAAGAATTAAAAGTATGGAACCTAAAAATGCCCAAAAAGACCATTCTTAACCTTTGCCTAAATTACTGAATAGGCCCTAAAAGCCAAAGCAATTCAAGGACTCTCACCAATTGTAAAAGATTTAATTAAACAATCACTTACAATTCCATGTACTGGGTCCCTGTAACACTCTAATCCTACCAGTTAAGAAACCAAATACCTGGGACTAGAGATTTGTTCAAGATTTATAAAATTATAATACTAAAGTTTCTTGATAGTCCTAAACCCTAATATTTTATTATCTAATGGACTCACTGAGTCAGTGTGGTTCACAGTAATCCTCTGCTCAGTCTTTTTAAGCTCAGTTTATAAAGAGAGTCAGTATTTATTTGCTTTTACTAGGAAAAATCAGCAGCATGACAAACTATATGCAATGCCACAAGGTTTTACTGAATTCCCTTTGTATTTTCTCTTAGGCATCACATTAAGACTTAAGGACCCTATGATTTCCTTGAAATTCTGCTCCCATTTACTAAGTAGAAAACCTGCTCTTACGCTTTCAGACTAAAGTGTATCTGAACTTGACTCATCAACTCGCTCAGGTCACAGGGCTTCCCAGAATGAACTTCAGTTTTCAAGACAAAAGGTCCACTATTGGATACATTAGTGCTGAAGGAATGTTCCTCTCACCGGAGAGAGAAAAACTATTTCAAGTTTTCTTCAGCCTGCAATTAAAAAGCAATTAAGAAGTTTTCTTGGATTTGCAGAATATTGCAAATTCTGGGTCCTGAATTTTCCTTGGTGGCCTCACCAGTGCCCAAGCTCACCACATACACTGCACCTGAGCCTTGACCTTGGGAAGACAGTCACAGCAAGTTAAAAAAAAAAAAAATCAGCCTTCCAATAGTCCCCAGATTTAGAACTTCCAAATTAAACTAAACATCTTATTTTGTTCATGAATGTAACAATCAGGCATTAGGAATTCTTCTCACCCAAGATCATGGGGGAATCACAGGCCCATTGTATATTATATCCTGTGTTAGAGCCATAGCTAAGGCATTTCTTAATTGTTAAAAGTAATAGCAGCTCCAGCTTGCTTGGTAGTGAGTTGCTTTATCTGGGCTGGCTTTAGGGAATGAACTTCATTTGCAAGTCCCCTGTGCTGGGGAAAGTCTATTAAATTCCAACAAACTTAGCATTTTTCAACAAATAGACTCACATCTCGTGAAATTCTTCTGAGATTCTAACCTCCATGTAACCCTCCATTCTGTTTCTCTCTACTCCAACTCTCTTTTCTGTTTTCCTGCTGGGTAGTATAGCAGGCTGTGTTGTACGACAGGCTCACCAGGCAGCACAGCTCCATGCTGTCACCACCCTTCAGGGGTGCTGTTTGTTTGGCTTGTCTTTTCTGTGCGCCACCATCTTAACTGTCCATTAGAGATGAAAATAGGGTCCTTACTGGGCTGGCCACAGCAGTTGCTACGATACTGAAATACTTCTGAACTCGTTGCTTAAAAGCCTGCTTCCCTGATACTCCTAAGAATCCCTTCTTCCCCTCCCTTCTCCCAGAAGCTATTCTCACCTTTGAGACATGACAACTTCAGGGTTAATACCTACACACAATTTTAAATCTCAGCACTGCTGAGGACAAATAATGCAGACTGTTGTTAAGGCAGGAATTTTTAAAACAACCTTATGATGAATTTGAATGGCTGAGCCCACCTGATGAAATAGGCTTTCTTTATCTTTACTTATAATTTAACTTATTTATTTATTGTTATCCATTAGCTAATATGTGAATATGTACAGACTTGTATATATAGACACACATATGCACAAATGCACACCTATATAATCATATTTATAACAAGTATGTCACATTGTACTTGGTGGGTGACTGTATCGTCTCTGCGTGGGTCCTGCATTTACAGTCCTCGACCTTTGCCGTTATCCTCTGATCCCCTTCTTTGTACAACCACATCATCCCTTAGTTTTGTCAACGGTTAGTACGTGTACAGGAAGCTTTAGGTTCGTCTTTTTAGCTGCTGGGATTCAAACTACTGGGGTACCTGCCGCAGCAGAGTGGAGTGGCTCCACCTAGCAGCATGATGCCCATCTAAGCAGGGGGCTTAGGAGGTGGCCAAGCGTCCACATGTCATCTTTGTTCTAATGACTCTCATGAATGTCTAAGCAAAGATGGCACATAAGAAGATTCCTTTGCCTCTGCTGAGTTTCTGCACTATAGCCTGTCATCCTAGGAATGGGTTTTCCATCTTCTGTGGATTTCTGTCTGAAATCCATTCTGTGAACTCTCTGATCTATGCCATGCCAACAAGAAGAGTTTATGGGACTTAGAGAAGACAAGAACCACCTCTGAGGTTGGCAGTAAGCCAACTCTTTTGTTGGTAGATAGAACTTATGACACGCCTGTTTTAATAGAAAATATTTTTCTCTTGATGTAATAACCTCGTAGTGCTCTCTGATCGCCTTGGACTCACAGTGCACATACCATACTTCCAAACACAGCATCTTACTTACTTTCTCTTAGTATCAATGTGACTCAGGATGCTGGAAATTCCACATTCTCTATTTACAGGTGAGGAAATGGAGGTGCAGGTGATTTTTAGCCCCAACAGCATAAATGAACACATTACTAAAAACAACAAATGCTTCCGTGTTGTGAAAAGTTCTACTTTCTTGACCGTCCTGGATGAATGCAGACTCCTGCAGCTGTAGCCAAATGTAGGCAGTTCGTATGAGAAAGGTGCTCATAGATTAAGAGTTTGGAAATATTGGCTGTTTGCAAAATGTGGTTTTAAAGATGATGCTGGTGATTGAGCAGCTGTTTCAGCCCTAATTACATGCTCTAGCTTTCTTCATTTCTCTTTATCCTTACATCTTCTGCATATTACTTTTAGCTACTTTTTTTTTATTGCTACTGTTTTTTTCCTTTTCTTCATGCTTGCCTTGGAAAGACCACACACCTACCACTATTCTCTTCCCTCCTTGCTTCTTGTGTCTATGATACGTGCACAGAAGACATTGGGAATTCATGGACAAGATCACAGGGGTGATTTGTGAAGGTAGCCAGCGTGCCTCATTTGATTTTGAGTCCTCTGGAGCACCTCGCGTGGTGTTATATGGGCATGTTACATGCTTGTTGAGTGAATACTCAAAGGAAGGAAAAACACAGATGTTGCAATCATAAAATAAGAGAAAGAGAGCCACAGAAACCTATTCATTGTCATTATTGTGTTGTGCATAAAAGATTAACTTGTCAAAAGAAATTTAGATGGATGTTACAAAATCAGCTTACGCTCGACATAAAGGAACATAAAATCTTTGCATACTCATTATATTTAGTCTCTTCATTGGCTTGTTAAAAAATGAGCTACCTACTGCCTGCCAGCCATTATGATGGATGCTAGGTATATAATGGTGAGTAAAAAATACTTAGGCCTTTTGTTTATGGATTGTATTTAAAAAGACTGAATAATAGCTCTGTGATATTTACAATTCTTTTGATTATAAGTAAAAGAAACAAAAATCCATTTGTTGGAGACAAAAGTGGTAGGTATGGTAAGAATTTTTGGCACACAAACCTGAAAAGTGAAGGCTGGCTTTCCTTTTGAGTAGCTCATCCCCAGCCAGGTTTCCACCACCATCTAGCCAGGATGTCTCCTTGGAGCCCCAGATTTACACAGGCCTTAGCATGTATGATCTCAGAAAGAGATAGATTCTTTCCCCCCCCGTTATTCTGGCTACCAAGACTTCTTGGGACAATAGTCATGAAGATTATTGGAAGAACTGAGCTGATTATTCAGGTCTGTGGTGGGAGTAGCTGAAAGTTCACCTCTACAAAAGCCACTTATTTATGTTATCCTCATAACAAAGAGTTAATGTTTCAGAATAAGGAGGAAGGAAGAAGAGATGTGAGGTAGGTAAAAATAGCTGATGGTCACCATAAATATTAGTAAACATAAAGAAATTATTAATTTGAGGACAAGCGACATAATCCTATAAAATCAAGTCAAGCCTAAATTAAAATGGCTATTGCTGATGTATATATAGAACATATTATAAGAACACAACAATCATCTTAAGTAGAGAAACATTAGCAAGATCCCTTTAAAAATCATTAAAAACATAGATATGCCCCACTATCATTATTTATTTTTAAGCATTTACTAGAGATTTAGGCTATGCAGTCAATCAAGAGAAAAAATTAAAGACATAAAGATTAGAAAGGAGGAAATGTAACTATTGTTGGTTTTGCTCATAATTGTCTACATAAAATTTTTAACATGATCTAACAAATTAGTACAAATTGTTAGAGCTAAGAGAAAAGTTAGCAAGGTGGCTAAAAGATCAATACAAACAAATCAATTCTATCCCCATTCACCAGTAAAAATAAATTTTTAGCATCATTTACAATAGTCACAAAAACTACAAAATACATATTAAGTGAATCTAATAAAAGATAAGCAATACTAATGATGATAAAATTTTATTAAAGGCAGAAATTAAAATATCTTTAAATTTTTATTTGAAGGAAACTCAGAAAATGGGGAGTTATGCTAAATTCATGGTGAGGGAAACAATGTTATTAACAATTCAATTTTCCCAGTCTATTTTGGATATAGTCCATGCAGGGTCAATAAAAATTCCAACAGTTATTCATGGAACTTGACAACCAATTTTCACATTGATATGAGAGAAAAAAGGGTCAAGGAAGGTCAAAAAGTCCAAAAAGAAGAGTGAGGAAGAACTTGCTTTAGTGTATAACAAGACTCTTACTTAGCTAAGGTAATTAACACAGTGTGGTGTTACTACAGAGAAAGACATGTTGAACAATGGAAGAGAATAGAAAGATTAGAATGAAATACGAATATTCAGCATATTTGGAACCTTGATATTTGAAAGTGGTGACAAAACAGATCCACAGTGAAAAGATCATTCTAGAAATGGGATTGGAAACACTGGTTAGCTATGTAAAACAGCTGAGTTCTAATATTGCACCGTACTAAAAGTTCAATCTCTAATGGATTAAAGATAGAAATATCAAAAGTAAAGTTTTAAAACTTATAAAAAATATAAAGAAATGATCTGCTAGCTTTAAGTTTGGAAAAGGCTTCTAAAGGTAGAAATTCTAACCGTAAGAGAAACTCTGGGTAGATTTGTGGCATTAAAATTCAGAACTCCCATTTATAAAATCAACAAAACAAAACAAAACAAAAAATCCTAACTTGAAGAGCCTGAAGAGAGGCTACAGCCTAGGCAAAGATATTTATGACAAAAGATGACATATATTTATGACATAAATATCATAAAAGATATTTATGACAAAGATATTTAAGATATACCTGACAAAGCAATAGTAGCTAGATTATTTAAATGATATAAACCACTATGAAAATACAAGTAATACAATATAAAAACAGATAAAATATATAAATACATATTTCACAGAAGGAGAAAACTCATACCAGCAATAATTAAGAAGTGTATTAATTACTAGTATTGGAGATATAGATTAGCTATATTCTTTATATATTCCTGGTAGGTAGAATGCTGGTACTTAAAACAATGGCCATTATATTTTAAGCTATGCAACAACATTGGCCATTATATTTTAATCACTTACCTAATAGTGTAGCAATTCCAACCCTAGACTTATAGTCAAGGGAAAATCTTACTCAGATGTATCCGGAGAAATAAAAACTAATGTTTCTGTTCAAGAGCAAAAAATTATTTAAAAAACATTCCTACCAATTTTTACAAAGAGATGAACAATAGGTACAGAACGTTTTATGAAGTTTTGTAATGAATATTCATCAAATACTGAAAACTGTTCTCACTGTGGAATACTTCAGCTACAAATCACAGCTCAGATAATACTTGCTGACTTAGGAACTTAGTAATAACAACAGGTAACAGTCATAAAATGTTTTTATGGGCCAAATGCTCTTCTAAGTGTTTTACATATGCTAACTCATTATAATCCTCAAAAATCCTAAATGAAATACTAACAAACACAATTCAACAATATATTGTTGAATGGTGATTAAATAGGTATTCCAGAAATTCAAGAATGGGTTGATAGTAGAGAATCTGTCAATACAGTTTTCCATATTAATACAATAAGGAGAAAAATCATAAAATTTTTAGTAGATATAAAAAAGAGTTGTTTAAAATTATTTTTCAGCTCCCACTTCAATTTAGCATGACCAGGTTATAGGCAATAGGTTATAATCTTCTGGGTTCTTTTCAGGAGATAATAGGTCCATGTCTTTCTCATTCTTTTTTTTCTTCTTTCTTCTCTTCTACTCTTGGACTGTGGATATTGGCACCTATAAGATCAAGGTCACCTTAGGATGTTCAGTGAGATAAAGGAGTCAGGGTCTCTGGTTCAGATACTCTGGAATAATGTCTGCCCTATAAATTTTGATCATAGATGACTAAAATATTCAGCCTGTGGGGTAATTTGTGATTTTTACATTGGTGTAGGTTGAAGGGGACCATCAGGGTTATTAACTCCTAGGAAATACATCTACTGAACCTTGTGTAGTCTTGTTCTGTAACCAGCTTTTCAGGAAGGTAGACATTTCCTCCCTTCACCAGTCCTAGAAAAACATACAGTAGTCACTCCTATCAGTGGTTTGCTTTTCATGATTTCGGTTACCTGCAATGGTCCAAAATAGATGAATATAATACAAGAAGATATTTTGAAAGAGAGAATGCATGAATGAGCACCAGCCTACATTCACATAACTTTTGTAATGTATATCATTATAATTGTCTTATTTTGTTATTTTATGAATCTCTTACTGTGCCTAAATTATAAATTAAACCTGATTGTACAGATGTATGTGTATGAAAAACCATCGTATATGTGGGGCTTGCTACTATCTGCTGTGTCAAGGTGGTTTGGGAACATATGGTCGTTGCATCAGGGCTATGTACTTTGGTGCTGTGGGGGTAAATGTTTAATAACCAAATTTCCCAGGGAAAAAAAGCACCTTGCTTTGTGACATTTGCTTATTCCCAAGCTATAGATTCTTCCTCCATGGTCCATTTTGGGCTACCTTCATGAACCCACAGGGTGGCTTTGGTAAAAAATGTGCACTTCCAGGCTTGTGTGAGCCAGCCCCACGTTACAAAGCTGGGATTAGCATCTGCCTGCCATGGTAGGAGGACAGATGTGATGGAGGCTGAAAGATGCATTCAAAGACCACTTTAGATTTTCTGTCTTCATGATACCATACTCTCAACTTTGAGATATTTTATGGAATAGGTAATACAGACCAGTATACATTCTTATTTTAATTTTATTTGACTACTTGTTTATACTTTTTGAAATCTAAAACTATAATTTACATAGCAATTCCCAAGATAGAATTTTTTAAAAACAAAGAGAACAGTTGGTTCCCCCAGAGAACAAATCATAAAAAAAACCCCAAATAAACAAACAACCCCCCCCCCGAAAATCCAAGTTTAATAATCAGTCAACTGTGACTTAGATAAGAACAACCTACAGGGGATAATATCAGTGTACTATCAGTGCTATTTCTGATTCTTTTATCTTTTACAGCACTAACTCAACCTTATCCTCTTCTTGATTTTCCCTGTGGTTATAGTTAATGCTGTGTGTGTTGGGGGAGGTTATTAGGCCAAAGTTCAGACACAGGAAACAAAGATAAAGCAACATAAACTTGAACTTTGATATGCTGCCTCTGCTTTGAGATAGGAATTTAGTTTCACTAAAGTGGCAAGGGAGATGATACCAGGCAGTAAAATCATGTGTTGGGGCAGAGAGAAAGGGCAAAAGAAATTGTCTACTCTGTTAGGGGCTGTGAAGAAAATTTGAGAAATCTGTTAACTATTTCAACTCAGGGTTTCTTTTTCCATGTCTCTTAATGCCAGTATGTCAGGATATAATCTAGATTGCATACTATTTTATTCCTTCACAAATAAAAAATACAAATTCGTAAGTAGGATAATAGAAGCCTTGAAATTCTAGGTTATCTTTTCATGAAAAGTTAGGGTAGTAGACATTTTTTCACATTTTTCTCCATACCTAATTAGCCCAGGCATTTGGAAGAGCAGGGTAGCAGGTGTTAAGATGGATTTTGATATCTAATTTAAAGGTTGTAAGAGCGGTGTGGCTTTTCCCAGTCCTTAAATATATTAAGAAAAAAATATTCTGTTCATTGTGGAAAGGACTGAAACACTTCAAAGTTAATACTTGGGCTCTTCCATGTATTTGTAATTTTAAATGCCTATTGATTCTGTCTCCTATTTGGTATTAAAAGAAGGGGCCACCAGTGCAGAAACTACTCACAGAATTCTGTAAAATCGGAATTCATAATTGCTGTTACTTTCTCAAATACAATTGAAGAACATAGGGATACACTTATAATACATGTATAAAATGCTTAGAAATTCTAGAACAGAAAAATATTGTTTTTTAAACAGCAGAGGTATGCACTTAAATTGGTGTGTCATGAATACAAGATTTGAAAAATGTATTTACCCTCTAAAGCTGAGATACTATCACATGAAGTTCTTAGTTTTAAGAATCAGAGCTTTAAAAATGCATGTATTAGGTTGAGAAACTGTAGCCCAATAGAATATCCCATTATTGCTGTCAACATATCATTATCATAGCAAAGAACTTCATTTATGCCTTTCAAGATTGTGACCATGTGGGGAAGAGGGAGTGTTGAACAGAGTTATGTTTTAGATGAAATCGTGGATAAAGGAGATTACTAGTTCTCTCTGGCATGGCATTGGCAAACAAATCTTGAACAGAGAACAAAACCTTCAATCGGAAGTCATAGGTTAAGGAGAACCAAGGAACTCTACTTGATGATTTTCGGTTTTGCAATCCACTATCCATTCATTTTCTCTAGGAAGATTACTCCAGTTTTCTTCCAGAGAACCGTACCTTCCTCCCATCCTCAGTATGTGTGCTACGAGGTAGATTTGAAATTCATTCTTGACCTTTCCAAGCACTGTGCAGTTGGCTGGCCACAGTGACCAGTTGATCAGTTTAATGGTAGACTTGAAAGAAACCTAAGGCTAGGACATGTCTGCTGGGACTGTTGGGAGAAGGAAGGTGTGTTTTCGCCTCCCCTTGGGCCCCTGCCACCAAGAAGGATGCTTAATGGACTCTACTCAGCCCCATCAATAAAATCTGATCATAAGGTCAACATGGGAAGGCAGCAGAAAGAGAAGGAAATTGAGTCCTCTGACTACCCTCTGGATGAGACTTTTCAGCTGCACAAGCAATAACTTCCTCTTATTTCTTATTTTGCTTTAAACGTCAATTTGATTTGGTTTTTTACCCTTGCAACTCAAAGTGTTCTAAAATTCTGATCGCCAACTGTTCCAAGTCTAGAACTTCAGAATTGATGAGTGATTTAGTATGAAATATCACATCTTACCTTGCTAAGCATGATACAGAAGTTCGTGACTAATATTTTAATTCTAAAGATGGACTATACTAGAAATTCTTCCTCATGTAAAGAGTTTAACTTTTTGGCTTGGCACCTGTGGCTCAAGTGGCTAAGGCGCCAGCCACATACACCTAAGGTGGTGGGTTTGAATCCAATCTGAGCCCGCCAAACAACAATGATGGCTGCAACCAAAAAATAGCTGGGCGTTATGGCGGGCTCCTGTGGTCCCAGCTACTTGGGAGGCTGAGGCAGACTTGCTTGAGCCCAGGAGTTGGAGGTTTCTGTGAGCTGTGATGCCACGGCACTCTACCCAGGGGGACAGCTTGAGGCTCTGTCTCAAAAAAAAAAAAATAAAAAAAAAATAAAATATTAAGAGTTTAACTTTCACCCTAAGGAGGCTCACTGACCAGGCTATCCCAGAAAGATGCTCAAATATTACTTCAGTACCAGTGTTAACATTTTTCCAGTTGTTTACATTTTTGGTTTGAGACTAAAAATATTTTAGATGACATATAGTACTTTTCATATTTAAACAACAACAAAATACTTTTTGAGACAGAGTCTCCCATGGTCGTCCTCAATAGAGTGCCCTGGCATCATACCTCACACCAATCTCAAACTCTTGGGCTCAAATGATCCTCTCGCTTCAGTCTTCTGAGTAGCTCGGACTATAGGTGCCTGCCACAATGCCCAGCTATTTTTATAGACTTGGTTTCACTCTTGCTCAGGCTGGTCTTGAATTCCTGAGCTCAGACAATCCCCCAGTCTCGGCCTCCCAGAATGTTAGGATTATAGGCGTGAGCCACCATGTCCAGCCTTAAACAATTTGTTTTAATTGTTTGGGATTCATTGAGGGTACAAAGAATGAGGTTACACTGATTGCATTTGTTAGGTAAAGTCCCTCTTGTAATTGTATCCCGCCCCCAAGAGGTTGTACCATACACCATGACCCTCCTCTCTTTCCTTCCCCCCTCTCCCCACTCCCTACCTTGAATTAGATCATCTACTGGCTTCTTACCAGAATTGAGTACATTGGATTTTTGCTTCTCCATTCTTGTGATGCTTTACTAAGAAGAATGTGTTTCACCCCAATCCAGGTTAAAATGTAAAGTCTCCATCTTCTTTAATGGCTTAATAGTATTCCATGGTATACATATACCACAGCTTGTTAATCCATTCCTGGATTGGTGGGCATTGTCTCCACAATTTGGTGAGTGTAAATTGAGCTGTGAAAAAATTTTCCTTTTTGGTTTTTCATCTTTCCCTTTTTGCCTTATTTTGACTATACTATACACCAATTACATTTCCATTATGTTTTTAAAATCCTTTTCTATTTTAAGGAAAAAAGATGTCTTCACTAAGTTAATTGATGTCTTCACTAAGTTAAAATAGGTCAATTGATTCAACTGTAAAATACAAATGGTAATCTCTAAAATGTTGCTTTAGTTTTCTCTCTCTCTTTTTTTTTTTTTTTACATATTTCCATTTTTAATGGTACACATTTAGTTTACAAGCTCATGTTTAACCATTATAAAATTCTTAGTAGAAAAGTGAATTGTTTGAAGAAAACTTTTTAAAACAATAGCGATGGAAGAAAATTGTAATCTTCAGCCTCAAAATCAGTGGATTCTTGTCCTTTCAGTATGTGTGTTGCTTTAGAAGTTTACAAAATTTGCCATCCTTTGTGTTTATTCAGGTTTGTTTTATGACTAAGAATATGGTCTATTTTTTTTTTTTTTTTTAGTATGGTCGATCTTAGTGAATACTCTAGATGTACTCACAAATGTTTATTGCGCTGCTGTTCAGTCAAATTCTAAGTCTGTTACATCAAGGTGGTTGTAACTGTTGCTCAAATTTTCATCTTCAAGTTCTATCAATTAGTGAGGGGGAATGTTGCAATCTCCACCTCTATTTGTGGATTTGCCTATTTCTCTAAGTTTGTGCTCTATGTATTTTGAAGCTCTGTTATTAAATACACATAAATACACATAGATAAATGTATAAGATTATTCTGTCTTCTTGACATTTGCCCCCTTACTGTTAATGAAAGACTCTCCTCATCCCTGGAAATTATCCTTGTTTTGTGCCAATGCTTTAGTTTTCTCAGTGAGCAGGTTCAGATATAATTATTCTTAGTTTCTAGGATACCTTATATTTAAAAAGTTAAACTTGTGTATCATAAAAGATTTATGCACAGCTATGCCGAGTTGCTTCTGTCTCTTTCAGCGTCAGTATCTGTTAGGAGAATGTAATACAGAATTAGGTACCCTTCCTGGTAGGGCATCGTCTATGTAGCTGGGTTGCCAATCAAAATGATTGAATCAATACATCTGGAATTTATTTGATAAAGTCGACAAGGAGACTTGTACCTGAGAGAAACATTTTGTAAATTTGACCTTTAATAGGAAAAAGCAAATCGCACGTCTTTGATTTTGGAATTCGCCTTGTCATAAACCAGTCAGGGCTGCATGTACTATATTGTTAGTTTTAGCACATAACTCATTTTCAAAAATATAACTCTGTAATAAATTCACAAAAAGAGAAATATATCTTGGAAATTATTTAGAGAGACCATGGGCGATTTCAGGAATGGTAACTGGCAGCCACTGGGTATTCCAGGCAGCCATCTCCTTCTTAAAAGATAATTCTATTATGAAATTCATGGGGCATTCTTCAGCTTTTCAAGATATGCTGTTTCTTAAAGGTTGGAATTCAGATGTGAAGATTAACTGAACTTTAGAAAACACCTCAAAAAAAATGAATTCAATAGTATATTCCTTTACAGATTCGTAATTCTTCTTCACCGGTGGAATGAAATAAGTCACATTTGTGGACACAGACAGTCACAGAATACATTATAGGATAGAAGAGAAAGATAGAAATAATTTTATCACGCTTCTCATTTTGAAGCCAGGAAATGAATCTCCTTTGAAATAAAATGAAAAATTTGGAACGAACGTCAAGCATTTAACTTATTTTCCTTACTTTATTAATTTAAATTTGAACTTTTTTTTTTCTTTTGGTCAAAGAAATAGCTGTTTTAGAAGTCAAGGAATAATAGAGGAATCATAATTGGAGAAAGGACTTCCCTGTCCTGACTCTCTCATAATATTGTTAATATGATTGTATTCATAATACATAAATATTTTTGGCAAATGAACTACATTGTATTCTGTGATACTGTTTGCTCTGATGTATAGTTCTGTTTTTCTGGGAAGATCCTTGCCTTCCCCTTCTCCTCCTCAGGCTTAATTTTCTTTGACAGAACTATAAAATTTTTCTCAATATAATCGAACACATCAGGTTCCACCCATCATGAATTCCCCCTTGGGGCGTGACTTGGAGAGATTAGATTAATATCTATACTAATTAGATTAGGGATTTGTCCTCTCCTGTGATAGAGACCCCTGCTCTCCACGCCTGCCCCATGGTAACTTAGGAGGCAGAAATTTTGCTTCTTTCCTGCACAGAATCCAGCTTCCTGGATCGTAGGTCTGCTTTCTTCGTTTTTCTCTCACTTTTGGTAAAGCCTTATTGTCATAATATTATCATCTATTTGCTTTTTGAGAAAGGTTGCTTTGAAGAGAAGTTTCTGTGACTCTGTTTGGCTGAAAATACCATGATTTTTACCTTTTGATTTTGAGTGTTAATGTTGCCCAGAATTCTAGGTTAAAAATTATTTCCAGTTCACAGGTCCAAAGCACCGAGGCAATGACTTTCAGCTTCTAGTGTCCCTGTTAAGTGTTTCATGAAACTCTGGTTTCCAATCCTTTATATGCATACATAGATCTTTCCCTTTGAAAACTTGTAGGACCATTTTTATATTCATGCTATTCTGAAAATTTCTGGCGACGTATCAGTCTGGTGTTTTTTCACTCATGTTTATGGACACGTAGTTGATTCTTTTATTCTGGAAACGTTTCCTTATGTTGTTTCTTTGAAATTTATTCTGTTTCCTATTTTCTGTCTCTTTATGATTTGTTTGACCTCTGGGAAAATCTCTGAAGTTTGTCTTCGGGATTTTCTACTGAATTTTTAACTTGTGGTGTTACATTTTCAAATTCCATGTTCTCTTCTTAATTCTTTGAATACTCCTAGAAAACAGCATTCTCTTCTTATGATAAAATTTGTTTTCTCTTGTGAACAGTAATACCTATTACAGTTAAAGTTTTTTTTATTGTTCTCTAAACCTTTCTTGTTCATTCAAGTTTTCAGTTGGTTCTGACTTTTCTGTAGCACATTTTCTTTAAATATTTCTTTTTCATTTTAAACCATTGAATTCTATCAATCTGATCAGATGTTCTGTGAGCATGGGTGCTGCTCATCAAATGGAGGCCTTAGAATGGTCATTTTATGGGAACATCTCCTAACATTAGTGTGACTGTCAGTTTTATATGTAACCTTGGCTAAATTACAGTCCCCAATTATTTAACCAATAGGAATTTCATAGATGTTGCTATAAAGGTATTTTGTAGCTGTGATTAAAATCCACAATCAATTATTTTGGCTTCAAATAAGGAAGAATATTCCAAAATATACGGGGTGGGGCTTATTCAATCCAGTGAAGGATTTAAGAGCAGAGGTGTGGATTCCCTGAAGAAGAAATTTTGCCTGTGGATAGCACCTTCAGCTTATACTCCAGAATTGTAGCTTGCCTTCTCTAAGATTTCAGATTTACCTAGTCAGGCACCCTAATGACATAAGGCAATTCTAATTGCAATTTTAAAATGTAGTATTTTAAAATTTAAATACCTCTCACCCCTGCCTTGAGTGATTTTTGGTTTCCTGAGTGCTGGAAGGCTCTGGTTCAACATCGCTTTCTTTGGAGTTCAGGATGACCACCTGTCTTCTTGAGCAGTGAGTCGGGACTGTTCCTTTAACAGTAAACCCCACCCCAATTTGGGCTTTCTGTATTACGTTTTCTGGTCTTTTCAACCCTTGTACTACTCAGAGTCATTACAGAAATTGGTTTCCTTTCTAATGGACATTTTTGTAAGCCATTTGGTTCCATATTTCTAAGTTAATTACTGCTTTTCTATTTGTTTTCTATCTCCAATATTCTGTTACAATGTCTCACCTGTTATAATCCCCTCTTCTCTTCTTTTTGTATTTGTAAATTTCTTTTTTAAAAAAAGTTTTTTTTAACTTCACGTTAATGTGGATTTAGGGTAGAGATTAACACGTGTTCATTCTGACTGGGAGTTTTCTTTCACCCTAATTATTTGAAGTTGTTATTTTAAAATCTTAGAAAGAAACCATGTGTTTCTGCATGCAGTCCTCCAAAATGAAACTCGTCAAGGCCTTAGGGAGAAATTTTGGTGTCAGATCCTTCACCAAGTGGTTAGAAGCTGAGTTTATCATTAGTGGCAGTGTAATAGGCTCGCAATGGGTATCACAGAGCATTTTCTTTAAGCTTGTCCCCAGTTCTGTGAGTTCCATTATTCAGCGTGATGTTAAAAATGCATGTATCAGCTCCCAGAGACTTCTCAGTTAAAGCCTAGATAGAAACTAGAGAGGAACAATTTGCTTTTCCCTCTTTGATCTCCACACAAAAGTCTTAAAACTAATGAATTTAAACATGTGTCTCAAAGACTAAAGTATACTCTCTGAACTGCTATTATTTTAACATATGTAGTAATTCTATTCAAACTACTCACCTTTATGAATGTTTCATTAAAATAAGATCAAAAATATTTACTGTAAATTATTTGATACAGACTTTTTTCTCTATTGACAACTTCATGTGTTTCTCATGAACTGGTTATACAATTGATTTAAGGTGCTATGAACTTAACTATTTTTTCTTTTCACCTTCAATTAACTGTTGACTAAACAGTCATTCTCCAGCATTCCTGCAAGGTAATGGAAAGTTTAATGATAATCCTCTCATTTTTTACACTGAGAAGTTTAAGACCTAGAGAAGAAAATGGACTTAAAATAGTTACATTTAGAGTAGAGAGTTAATGATAGAGGATCAGACTCCAAATTTCTTAGTCTCTCCTGTACATTTCATAATGTTTCTGTTGATTATTATTGTTGTTATTTAAAATTAGAGAAAGGGTCTTGCTATGTTGCCCAAGCTAGTCTTAAATTCCTGGCCTCAGGTAATCCTTTTATTTTGTCCTCTCTCTGTGCTAGGATTAGAGGCATTGGCCACTGCACTCAGCAAAGCAATCATAATGTTTCTTATGAGACTTACCAGCAAAGATCAACCATTTAGAATCCACTGTAGACGTTGATGTCTCTCTATAGCAGTCTAACCAAGTCAGTGAAGTAAACCCAGTTGGCACACTTATTCCAGAAAGCAAGAAAACCATCACTAGAATGGCAATTAATTGTTGGGCACACTGTAGTCAGTCCTACTTGCATTTAGAACTTGATTACTATCTTTTGTTAACTTTTGATTACTTAAAAAGAACTGAACCTTTTATATTTTGGTAGACTAATTTAAAAGTGCATATTTGACATGACTCATTCTCCAGCCAGAAAGCAGAATATTAAAGTTTTAAATGATGGTTAGATGGTTTTAGATGGTTCATATTTGATTTTAGTTCGAAGAGCCTAGAATTCAGATTGTAAGCATGGCTTGAGTGATGTCACAAAAGCAAACTCATGTATTGATTGACAGCAAAGTAAAATCAGTCTGCAATTAAATCAATGCCTGTGTGCTCCACTTACTGTGACTGCATAAGAAAACTTAGTGACTTAAAGCACCAACCTTTTTATTACAGGTCTTTATAACATAGGTCTGAAATTCACATGGAGTTCGACTATGCAATTCTTCTGCAATTTATACAGTCAACTCAACCTCTGAGGAGTACTTAACTGGTAGATGGACTGGTTTAGAGGATCCAAGTTGGCTTCACTCGAATGTCTGAGGCCTTGGAAGAGATGGCTGGGAAGATAGGCTCAGTTGGGAAAGTTCAGTAAATGTACCTGTATGTGGCCTCTCCAGCAGGAAGGTTGCAGGGTATTCCAAATACTTAGATGGTGCAGGATCTGACTTCCCCAGTGAACATCTGAGAGAACCAATCAGCAGCTACATGGCCCTGTCTAACCTGGCCTCAGTTGTTACACAGCATCACTTTTGCTGTGTTCTGTTGGTTATAATTCAACCTCAGGGGCAGGGCAGACTCTAGTGCTCATGCAAAGATCGCTGAGGCACACTATCGAGAAGCACACTAAACAAGAGATGCTGCTGCAGTCAAGTTCAGGAAGTCCAATCTGCCACAATGTGCTAAGAGATTCCTGCCTTCATTTAGCTGATTGAGCTTTGTGACTTGGGGTATTTTTTGTGAATCTTTTCTGAGTCTTAATTTCTATTACCTGCAAAATGGGGGTGATGACAAGGATATTTCACAGATCGAATGAGAAACACACTGGAAGTGTCTTGTGGAGAGTTGGCTTGTAATAAGAGCTCAAAAATGATAGATAATTTGAGTTACTAGTGTAAGGGGAGAAAAGAAAGAGTCCAGGAACTTATCCTGAAAAGAAAGACTGTAGTCCGGATAATTATCACCAAAGGGCACTGTGATAAGTGATTTAATTCTTTTACTCCAAAAAGTAGGAGACATGGACACTTCAGACACATCCTTATTCGATACTGCTATTATTTAGATACAGAGTCTTTCCATGTCACCCAGGGTAGAGTGCCATGGCACCATAGTTCACATTAACTTCAAACTCTCGGGCTCAAGCTATCCTCTTGCCTCAGCTTCCCGAGTAGCTGGGACTACAGGTGACCACCAAAACACCTGACTAGTTTTTCCTATTTTTGGTAGAGACGGGGTCTCAATCTTTCTTAGGCTGGTCTTTAACTCCTGAGTTAAAGCAGTCTACCCTCCTCAGCCTCCCAGAGTTTAATGGAGTTTTAAAAATGACTTTATAGAAGTCATTGACTTTATAGAAGGTCATATTGACCTTCAAAAACTGTACATATTTAATGTATATAACTTGATGAATTTGGAAATAAATATACGCTCCTGAAACCATCACCACGATCAAAGCCATGAACGTATTCAGCAACTCCAGAAGTTTTTTCCTATGTTCATTAAATTTTTATGCATGCAGTATGAGCACTTATACTTATAATCAACCCTTATAATAATATACCTTATAATCAACCCTCTTAGAAAATTTTTGGGTGGCTCTCTGGGATTTATTCCTCTTGCATAACAAACTTTTACCCTTTAACCCACACCTCCCCACTGTCCCCACCCTCAGCACCTGGCCACTGCCATTCTACTCTGTGCTTCTGTGAGTTTGACTCTCATGGATTCCTTATAAGTGAAATCATGTATCTTTGTATATTCAAGAGAACTGGAAGCAAGATCCGAAGAGATATCTACATACCCATGCTCACAGCAGCATCATTCACAGTACCCCAGAAATGGAAACAACCTAAATCTCCATGGGCAAATGAAGGGATAAAGAGAATGTAGCATATATATATACACGGTGAAATGCTCTTTAGACTTGAAGTAAATTTGCCTAAAGAAATAGCAATGAATACTCAAATGTCCTGGGCAACATTACAATAAATATTATGCACATAAGTGGGTTTTTATACAGTCCCTATATGTGAATATCTGACACATTCTGTCAAATGATTTCTGTTTCCAATGTTCAGTGGCTAAACCTATGCATTTAGCCTAACCCAGAAGAAGAAGTAATCCAAGAAGTTACGATTTGCACACACGCCATGGTCATTGGGTTCATCTGGTCCAGGTTTGAGAATTCTCTTCTCATCAGTTTCTTACGAGACATAATATAGTCAAATATGTCAAATACTTTCTGTGTTTCCATTATGTTATGCTTTCCTTATCTATCACATAGCTATTTTAGGTAAATCGAGTGGGATATATATATATATATACTATATATGCGCCATATGTGTGTATATGTTTATACTCACACACACATACACAGATTCTAAAGGGTTAAATGCTTACAGTATGTTGGTATCTGCTTTCTTCTTCTTCTTTTTTTTTTTTTTGGTAAGCATTAAATTCATCTTGTTTTCCTTGAAAATATCTCTTGGCTTAACAAGATTGATTTCACAGTTATTAAATTCCTGGAAAGGTAGTTGGTCTAACATATAACCCTGAAATAATTTTCATAATTTTAATGGATAATCCTTGATTTTTATCATCTTCAATTAAATAGAACAGAAGTAATATAAGTACCTGAGCTTGCTTTAGTATTATTTTCTGGTAATTAGTTAAAAGTAGTTGAAGCCTAATGCTGATTTGACCATGAAAATACATTGAAAACCTTGATTTTTATTCTTCCTTATTTATCTAATTCTCAGAGATGGTCTAAAGATTTTGCTGAGACATCATTTCACTTTGAATAATTTATAATCAATGTGTATTTTGGGTTGTGCTAGGTGACTGATATTTATTTATTACATGTCTTGGTTTTTTTGTATTTCAAAATGGAATTTTAATGGATATCAAATCAATTAGAATCCATTGGACAATCATCACAGCTTAACTGTATGTGGAGGCCTAAGCTGTTTTTATTTTGATAAATGTGTGCTGATGACTACAGCCCTGAGAACTGCCGAGAATCTCATTAAAAGGAGTGGAAATATTGCAGGCAAAATTGTCCTCATCTGTTACATCTATACAGTGGGCCTTCCATGCCCCTTAGATTTTGTTAAGTTCCTGTTTGGTTCAGTGGGTGAACTGCTACACAGGAGCAGTTTTCTTAGGGGAAATGCTTATGCAATACTTAATATCAATCCGTAATTAATATTTTCACTTTAAGATAAAATGCATGTGTTGTAAGGGAGTTGCGTTTAATTTCCCAGCCGCGATGCCATAAACTCCTTCCTCAGTTGGTTGTTTTCCTCTTTTCAATCCTCAGTTTGCAGTGCATCCATCAGAAGGACGCCCGGGGGAAATTAACGGTGGTAAAACCCAACTAGCAAGGGCAGCAGCCGAGAGGCAGGAAGAATAGCAGTTAAAGTGCTTGGCTAAACATGAAGTTTTTGAATGATGCCATCATATATTTTTGAGTATTAATCAGGAACGAAGCCAGGGTGGCCAAAAGAGGCATTTGTCAACGGCAGGGGGATAGGGAATTGCCCTCTTGTGTAAAATCTTATTAGAGAATTATTTTCCGCAGGAATGGGGGTGTGTGTGCGCATCTATCTTACAGGTGTAAAAGGAAAAGCAATTGTTCTTCATCAGGCAGAATGAAATTTTAATCTCTGTTGCACCTCTGAGTAGTTCTATAATCTGTGAGCAAATTAATTTCATCAATTTAAAAGTCAGGTTCACCTTTGGAACAAGTATCTACATGACTGGGTGGTGAAGAGAATGATGGTAAGTGAGTTAATGTGCAAAAGTTATCAGGCATGGGGCGGCACCTGTGCCTCAAAGGAATAGGGCGCTGGCCCCATATACCAGAGGTGGCCAGTTCAAACCTGGCCCCGGCCAAAAACTGAAAAAAAAAAAAAAAAAAAAGAGGTATCGGGCACAACATCTACCATGTTGAAGGGACTTCTGTGAGTGGTTGGGTTCTTGCCTTCCTTTTCTGCCCATTCCCTTTACCCCCCAAAAGGAAGTAGGGAAGGGTCCCAGTCACTATTGTAAGCACCTTAGGTTAAGAAGTGGCCCATACTGGGACAGCTCTTTACAAAATTTACACTGAAACATGAAAGAAGTCTGATTACTTACACATTAGGATATTGGTTTCTCTCCTCGCAAAGTGGTTTTAAGATATTAGGGAAATCATTGTACACAAAATCCTAAGATGCTAAAGGAAGAAGCACTTTGGAGTCAGAGACATCTGAATATCGCTAGTTTCAGAGTCATGGGGGCACCCTTGGCCTTCTCTGAGTTCCGGCTTCCTCTTGGTGAAGTTGTGTGAGGTGAGGTGGGTAAAGTTATGGAGTGCAGACGTTGGCCCCTCAGAGGGTTCTGCATCTTGGGGTCCCATTATCACAAATCAAGAAGAGCTGGTTGAACTGTGTCAAATTTTAATCCAGTCGCTGTCAGCTGAGAGAATTAAAGAGTTGGCTGTGCACAGGTCTCGCTTGGTGACCCCCTAAACTACAGCTGCCACTAATAATTATTTAACAGCTCAGCTGGCCCACTGTTTCTTTCAGACAACTTGTATATTTCAGAAGATACTTTGAATCATTTCAGAAGCTATACCTGCTTTTCAGTTAAATCTAAAAGATAATCTCAAGCTCTTTGACCTTGGGTTTACATTTTTATTCAAAATGTTTGATATAACCTGCTCTTTTTTGGAAAAGTTCTACACAGAATCTAATGAATCATCTCGACAGTTGAAATATACACAATGGCAATTGTATTACATGTCCCATCCGTCAGAAAAGCAATAAGAGTTTATTGCTGCACTTAAAATAGCTAATGCTTGACATAACCGTTAAATTAGCTTCAAGGAATTTAAATTCAGCATGTATGGTATATGATTGGCAATGCTTAAGAAACTTAGCTCCTGCCAGCAACTGATATACAAATTTAGCAGAGGGGACCAAGTTCGGGGATTACAGGTGAAGAAGTTAAAATGGTAATATAAAAAGACTTCTCTTGATGGCCATGGAATTAGCTCAGGCCAGGATGTGGGATGTTGGGGGGGGGGGGGGGGAGGGAAGACAGGCTTGTTGGAGAGTCTGTGGCAAGGCCTTATAGCCTCCTCTCCTCCCAATAGCTAAGTTTTCTTTATCTTTTGTTAATAATTAAGAGAATAAACTTGTAGCAAACACCACACACTTGTTTGAAACTTTTCATGATTATACTTGTAGAACAACTGAAGTTTCCAAACTGTATGCACAGATATTTGGTATTAAAGTAGGTTTTTTACTGCTTCCCTGATAGAACTTGCTTTTCAGAATTCAATAATCATCTGCTCCTGTTCATTAAAGCCCAGAGCAGTGATTCTCACACTATGGGAGCACCAGCTGTCCTTGGAGGATTTGTTAAAATGGAACCGGAGGGAGGGGTGTGAAGCTTTGTAGTTCTGTAAAGTTTCCAGGTGAGGCTAATGTTGCTAATCCAAGATCACCCTCTGAGAACTCTTGGTAGAGAGGTAGAGCTTCAGGTGGGATGCTTTATGCCCCAGCTGACACAACAGCCAACTCAAGTGGCTTAAACAATAGTAACGGTCTCGCCTAGTAAGAAATCCTAAAAGTAAAACGTCCAAGGTCAGGGGCACAGTCAGTGGGTCCTTAAGGTCCCAGCTCTCTGGATCTTTCTGTGACATCATCCTTGCACCGTTACGTCTTCCTCATGTCACTGAGTAACTTCAGCAGCTCCCAGGGTTAGGTACTGACATAGCGGCATTCAGGAGCACAAAAATGAGGGGAAAAGAAGTGTCCATCATGGGAGCATTCTTAGGCAAAAAGGAGGAAAAGGATTGGAATGAGGCTGGTGGGTAGCCCACAAACCATCAAAGCAACGCTGTTAATAACGGTAGGAAAACTTCTCTGCCTTTTTCTCCTTTCTCCTCCCTCCTCCCTTCTCCTCCTCTCTTTCCCTCCCCTCCCCTTTCTTCTTTCCTTTCCATTCCTCTAAATCTCCCTCATAATATATTGTTTCCACCGTCTCTTGCTACTAACTTCTTTCGTCTAACTTCCTTCTTCCCCTGCACTAGAAATACTAAATTACATTTGGGACAGTAAAGTAATTGCAGCTCTGGTTTTGAGTGTCGCATTCCTTTGTTTTCTAAGGAACAAAGTTGGATTTCCTTTCTCTTCCCTGCCATTCTAAATTTCCCTCCTTCACCCTTTTCGGGGGAGAAGCTTGTGGATAAGACATAATAAAAACTTGTTGCCTTGGGCGGCGCCTGTGCTGAGTGAGTAGGGCACCGAACCCATATATCGAGGGTGGCAGTTCAAACCTGGCCTGGCCAAACTGCAACAAAAATATAGTTGGGTATTGTAGCGGGCACCTGTAGTCCCAGCTACTCGGGAGGCTGAAGCAAGAGAATCGCCTAAGCCCAAGAGCTGGAGGTTGCTGTGAGCTGGGTGATGCCATGGTACTCTACTGAGGTAGACAAAGTGATATTCTGTGTCTAGAAAAAAAAAACAAAACACATTGCCTCACAAAGCTCCACTCTCAAAACCTAGAAAGCCCCAAAGTTTGCCAGACTTGAGACTTTAAACTTGGCAGCTTTGATTTCAGAATGTGCCCTCCGTGTGACTAGCCTCCCATGGCTCGCAGCAAGGCCTGGTCCCCACCAACACCCTTTCATCTGTGTGTTCTGCCTGTTCTCACCTTGGCATCCTTAAATTTATTCCCAGCACAGAAGCTAGAATGATTCAATTAAAATGTAAATAAGATCAAGCTGCTACTTTGTTTAAAATCCTCCAGGGGTTCCACAGCTCATTACAATTAAGAGGCAAGGTTGCTACCCTGGCCTACAAGGTTCATCAGTGATCTGTCCCCCAAACTGCTCCATCAGCGCACCAGGGATGCTGCCACCTTGGGACGTTTGGTCCCCACAGTGCAACCTGGCCAGTTCCTTCCTTCCTTAGGGCCTCAGCTGTCTCCTCAGTGAGTCCTCTGTCACTCCATTTCAGATGTGTTTTCTGCCCCTGTTCCTCACTGCTGCTCCTACGACCTGTTCTCTCTGTTGAGCCCTGACATATCCTTTATACTTTTGTATTCACTGTTTTATTTAATGCTTGCCTGCCTTCCTCCATGGGAATGTGAGCGCTGGGACACTTGTCCTGTTTGCTGTATTGGAGCCGTTCTCAATGAACAGACCCGAGAAGGGTTCCCAGCACACAGAAATCCCAAGGAAATGCTTGTTGAAAGAACGGATCATGATACAATGATGTAAAATTCATACTGAGAAATATCAAAGTGAAGTACATAGTAGGACGAACTCCTTTTGCCAATCCCCCGGCTTCAACTGTGATGATTGTTATGCCATTTTCTTACCATCCAGTTGCTTAACCCATAATATGGACTTGATTGTTATTTTTAGCTTTTAGACTTTTTTTGTTCCGAGTAGAATTACATATGTTGAAATGCATAAATCATATCAGTATTATTTTTGACACATGTGTGTGACCAGGTAAACTATACTTCTATCATGCTTATAAAAATGTTTTTATCTGCCTAGAAAGTTCACTTACCTCCCTGCCAGGGCAATCTATTCCTGCTACCACCACCATCACCCAAAGCCAGGTCGTAACTATTCTTTTTTTTTTTTTCAGTATAACTTGGTTTTACCTAACGTCAAACTTCATATGCAGTGACTCATACAATAGAGAGTCTTTCTCTCTTTCTGCCTTCTTTCACTCAGAATAATGTCTGTGACATTCATTCGTGTTTTTGTATATATTTGTGATCAGGTCCTTTCACTGCTGAGGGGGATTCCACTGGACGAGTAGATGGCCATTTGTCATTCCGTTCTCCCAACCACAGACCTGGGCTTTTGTGGTGTGGTCCTACATATGGTCTGTCTAGCTGAATGTTTTATGGGCGATTGAAAGGAATGTATTTTCAGTTATTGTTCGAAAGCTGTTTTATATATTTTTTTACAAGTCTCTTTTCTTAACAAATGTTTTCACTTTCCTCGGATAAGTACTTGGGAGCAGAATTGTTAGGCCAAAGTGTGGGTGTATGATTAACTGTATAACAAATGCCAGACGTAACTGAAAAATAGTCGTGGCATTTTACATTTCCATTAGTCATGTTTTATGGTTTTCATTTGCATTTTCCCCATGGCAAACGATATTGAGCATTTTTTCATGTGGCAAGCGGTTATTCATTTGATAAGTGTCTGTTGTAAGAGGTTTTTATATATTCTGGATATAAGTCTTTGGTCAGCTATGTGTTCTGTGGTTATTTTCTCCTAGTTTGTGGCTTACTGTTAATTTTTTTAGATATCTCTTGATCAGCAATTTTTAATTTTCAGAAGGTGTAATTTATCATTTATTTTCTTGTGGCTATTCTGCTTTCTGTCTGCAAAGCTTTGCCTGGAAAGACATTTTGCTATGTTTCCTTTTTAAGGTAATAGAAGGATTTTTTCTTTTAAACTTAAGACTATTACATCTCAACATAAGTTTTATATATGGCATAAAATAAGATTGGAGGTTATTTATTGATTTTTTTTTTTTCTGTGTGGATATCCAGTTGTTTCAACACCTTTGTTGAAAAGATTTTCCTTTCCACTTTGAATTGCTTTGGCATCTTTGTTGAATATTGATTAACTATTTTAAGTATGGATTTATTTCTGGACACTCTACTGTGTTCCAATAATCTATTTGTTTATTGGTATTCCAAGTCCCCGATCCAAATGGATTTCTATAGCTTTAGAATAAATCTTGTAGCCAGATGGTATATGTTTTCCAATTTTGTTCTTCCTTTTGTAAGATTGTTTTGGGTATTTTAAGTCCTTTGTATGTTCATACAAGTTTTAGAAATACTTCATCAGTTGCTATAAAGATTTCTCCCCAGGTATGGTGGCTTATGTCTATAATCCTAGCAATTTGGGAAGCTCAGGTGGGAGGATCACATGAGCCTAATTAGGAAACCAGGTGAGAACCTGACTCTACAGTAAAATAGAAAAATTAGCTGGGCATGGTGATGTGTGCCTGCAGTTCCAGCCACTGGGGAAGCTGAGGCAGGAGGATCATTTGAGCCCAGAAGTTTGACACTGCGGTGAGCTATGATCATGATCATGCTGCCACACTCCAGGCTGGGTGACAGAGCAAACCCCTGTACACTAAGGTGACCAGATTTTAACATTGGTAAAGCAGGACACCATTGACTGGGTGGTGGTGGTGGTGGTGGTTCTTAATTAAAAATTTGGTCTATATGGAGTAACAAAAATTTTCATAGAACACAAAAATAGTATTGTAATTTTTTTAAAATTTCAACATAAGTACAATTTACAAATATAATACATTAAAAATTATGTATAGTATTATTTTATTCTTTGGCATGTTTCTCATTTGAGTGAATTGTTTTTAGTAGATTAGTGTCGTTGTTTAAAAGGTCATGAAATTTTTCACAAGAATTTGCTAAATTATATTCCACACATAAAATGGCTTTCAAAGTTTCAACACTTAATTGTGATTTTTCTGATGTCCACACTTTATTTACTATAGAAAAAACTCATTCACTTCCAGCATTAGTTCCTGGTAAGGACAGCGTGTATCCCACAATTTTTAGTGCATTATTGTATGGAACATGGTTTGTTTCAAAATGATGAAGTATTTCTAACCATTTGTTCTCTATTGTGATTTTTGCTGATGCCAAAGATTTAACCTTTTCCTTATCAATATATATTTTTTAATAATGATACCCCGTAAGTCATGTCACTTTCAAGGCCGGTGCTAGACTTTTTGCCGCCACTATAAAATATAAATAATACAAGTACTGTCTGCTAAATTCATGAAATAAGTAAATAAATTACTTACCTAAATTATCTGAATAGCTGATTTGTTGACATCACTTGTTTAACTAGCACTAGCACTCAGTACGATGTGTATTGTCTGAGAGACAGTTACAGAATGTTTTTGTGGTTGCCAATGCCAAAAAAATGACATTGTTCATTAAGTCCAAACAATGGTGGTTGAATTCTAACAACTGATCAACAATGCAAACTTTGATAAACAGTTCTTGATAATCAGTTCTCAGCAAGTATTTGTTATTATTAAAGTTTAACATTATAAAATTAACAAAAATAATATAAAACTCATATCCTGGTGAAATAGCCACATGGTAGCCGAAAACATTCTTTTCTCTTCCTGTTCTGCTGCTGTTCCCTAGCTTGTTGTACGTTCTTTCCAAAAATCAGGACTTTTTAAAAACACCATGGAACAAATTGTTAAATATTGGGACTGTCCCGCCAAAAGCTGGATGTCTGGTCACCTTATTGTACACACACACACACACACACACACACACACATACACACACGGACAAAAATAAAATAAATAAAAATTTCTCACTGAGATTTTGATAATGCTCAATGTGTGGTCAATGCAGATGAAGGCAGGTTTGCACTTAGAAATATTTTCTACAGTTTGAGGATATAGTTTCTATAAATGTTAATAAGATCAAGGTGGTTGATAGTCTAATAATTCTATCAATTACTGGAGAGGGATAGAAATATCTCTAGCTAGTTTTGATGCTTGTTCTGTTACAAACTTTTTTTTTTAAACTTTCAGTGTGCCTTGTAATTTTTTTTTTCCCTTAGGAAGGAATAATGTGCTGGACTAAAAAAAAAAAAAAACCTATAGTAGCTAGGCCTTTTATAATTAGGTCTGTCATTTAATGAGCCTGAGCCCCCAGATAATGAACTTCATAGGTTTTTCCTCAGGTTTTTCCTCACCCCCTTGGGTAGGAACAGGGCTGGAGCTGGTGTGGTGGGTCCTGTCTGCTGTCCTAGCAATTTGGGAAGCTCAGGTGGGAGGATCACATGAGTGTAATAGGGGTGAGTTAGGCTTTGGCAAACCCAATAATTCAGGTTGTGATACAGCAGTTTGTCTTAAGGGCACCCTTTTTAACAATTGTCTGTATCCACCTTCCATCTTTCCAGTTTGGAGGAAAGTAATTGTCCCTGTGATTTCATATCTCTGACAAATCTAAGAAAAGTTGCTGATTTTCAGCTTGTTCTACTCTTCACCTGTTGGTAGATGGACTTCTATGTCAGACTGGAAAGTTGAAGTTTTCAAGAATGTTTCTGCCCCATTCTCTCTCCTAGCTTCTAGGACTTCAGTTACACATGCATTACCTCACTTGATATTGCACACAGGTCTCTTAGGTTTTGGTCTATTTTTTTTTTTCTCAATCACTTTTTTTCCTTTCTGTCCTGCAGATGGGATAATCGTAACTGACCTATCCCAGGTTCATGGACTCTTATCACTCATCTTCCACTTAGCTTATCCAGTGACATCTTTATGATAATTATTAAAATTTTTACCTCTAGAATTTTTTTTTGGTTCTGTTTTATTCTCTCAATTTTCTTGGTTGAGATTGCCCACGGAATTGTCCATAATGATTGCCCACTCGTTATGAGTAAATCTTTCTTGAATATTTTTAAATGAATTCCTTTACAGTCTTTGCTAATTGCAACATTTGGATCAACTTAACGTGGTTTGTATTGCCTGCTTTTTCTTTGAGTATGGGTACATTTTCCTGTTTCTTTGCATGAGAAGTGATTTTTAAATTAGAGTTAACATTAGGGGTAATACAGTGTAAATACTCTTGATTCTATTATATCCTCATAAACAATCTTTCTGTCTTTCTGTCTTCTTCCCTTCCCTTCCTAACCCTTTCCCTTCTCTTCCCCTTCTCTCCCCTTCCTTCCTTCCACTTGGTTGGCCCAATGATAGAATTCTGTCTCTTTTATGATAGAAAGAGATGTAATTTCAACTCTGTTTTTTCCACCTATCAGCTGCTGTATTTTTTTGAGGGGGGAAGAGTTGTTTCTTTGTTTACCCCTGGGTCTTCAGGATCTTCCTCACCCTCTTCTCAAGCATGTGTAGATTAGAAAACAGCCAAAGATTAGGGAACACTTTATATTTGAGGCTCAACATCTCAATGGCTCCCTCCTCCTTTTCAGGATTCCATACCCATCCAAAATTTATGGTTACTCTGCCAACCCCTGACTCTGTCTTTTGACATTTCAAGTTAGTAAGTCTGGTGTACAGATCTCTAGCACATATAAGCAGTGCACAGTCTGAGAAGTGCATTCAGGAAAAACACTGCCAAAATCACAGCTCTCACTTCTATTCAGCTTTTGAGAGAGTCCGTTTTTCAATTTCCTGCCTGATTTCTCTATTGCCTTCAGATATATACATATACTGTAGTCTCCCCCGGTTGTTTTGCTTTCTGAGGATTCAGTTACCCATAGTGAACTGCAACCCTAAAGATATTAAATGAAGTATTCTAGAAGCAAATGCTTCATAAACTTTAAATTGCATGCTCTCCAGAGTAGCATGATGAACTCTCCTTCTATCCCAAGTGGGATGTGAATCTTCACTTTTTGCAGACTACTCAACATTGTATATAGTAGCCACAAGGTAGTCATCTACTTCAGTTGCTCCTGCATCCAGTCATTGACATTATCATGGCTGGATGATCCAGGATGCCTGTAACAAATGATCCTCCTTCTAATGACGAGTCAGAAGGTCAATAGTAGCCTAACACTATGTCACTATGCCTACGCCATTCACCTCACCTCCTCTTAACACATAGACATTTCATCATTTCACATCATCCCAAGGAGAGGGTGCATATGGTAAAATATTTTAGAGAGGGGGGAGATCATCTTTTGTAACTTTTATCACCATATATTGTTATAACTCTTCTATTTTATTATTAGATTTTGTTGTTAACATCTTACTGTGTCTACTCTGTATTTCAGACCTTATCACAGGGATATATGTATTGGGAAAAACATAGTATAGAAGAGGTTCATGCTATCTGTGTTTCAGCCATCCCCTGGGGCTTTGGAAGTTATCTCCCATGGATGGGGCCGCTAATGTATTTAGAAATTGGATCATTGCTGGTGTAATTAGTTATGATGAGGTCATACTTGAGTAAGATGGGGTGGTCTTTTGATCCCATACAAGGGAGTCCAATCCCAGAGGAGGGAAATTTGGATACAGACACAGAGGAAAGAACACCATGTGAAGTCAGAGGCAGAGATGAATGAGAATTATGCTGGCACAACACTAGGAACTAGGGCCACCATCAGCTTCAGGGGTAAGGCATGCTCCTCTTCTGGAGGCTTTGGAGGGGAAAGTACGGCCCTACCAAGACCTTGATTTTGGATGTGTAGCTTCCAAAGCTGAGACAATAAATTTCTGTGGCATACGCCACTCAGATGATCATATATTATGAAAGCAGCCCTAGGAAATTTATATACACACATGCACACAGTTATATTTCATAAAAAATGTGTAAACTTTTTTTTACAGTTTCTAAATTACCCAGGAAAATTAATCTGATCAAGTTACTCTGCCATTATCCCACAGTAATGTGAAGTAACATTCAGATCCCTTACTAGTCTCAAATAAGTCCTCACATTTGTAATTTGCCTTGGAAACACAGGTGATTATATTTCTGTATGTAAGACTCAGAACTTTTTGTTAATACTGCTGTGTAGTGATCTTAAGAACAAGCAGATATTCATAAAATTATGACATTCTAATTGGTTAAGAAAACTGACTGTAAATTCAGCCTTTCCTTGTCTAGTCTGTATATTTTTTTTCAACTAGGCAAAAATATTTGCCTATACTAAGAATAACTTTCATCTAATATATTGTAAATCTATGGCAAATGATAGGATTTGAGAGCAATGGTATCAAACAATGCCGTATTTCTTGATTCTCTGAGAAATATGCAATCACATGTATAACGTAATTCCATAGTCCTGGGGAAAAATAATAGTTTTACAAGGTTATATTCAAATAGAGAAAGTGCTATTGTTTGAATGCTTTGGTCAACTCCAAAAATTTATATTGAAAATGAGTCCCCAATGCAACAACATTGGGAGGTGTCGGCTTTTGGAAGCTGTTCAGCTAGTGAAGCCTCTGTCTTCAAGGATAGATTGATTAATGATGTTATAAAAAGACTTGTCCGAGTGAATTTGGCCCCTTTTTATCTCCTATATCCTTTCTTCCCTGTGAAGACATAGTCTTCCTCCTTTCTAGAGGTTGCAATTTTCAAGGTGCTATTTGGGAAGCAAAGAGCAGGTCTTACCAGAGGATGGCACCTTGATCTTGAACTTGCCAACCTCCAGCACTGTTAGAAATGCATTTCTGTTCTTTATAAATGACACAGTCTGCAGTATTCTGTTTTGTGTTGGCTCACAAAACAGCCAAAGATAGGGAGATGTACAATAAACAATCACCAAAAAAACCAAAACAAAACAAAAAAAAACTCAAAAAATCACATTGTAGTAAATGTTATTTAAATAAAAGAAGGAATTGTGCTTGAGATGATTATGGGCTTATTATATTTCTGAGTGGTTTGTGTGTTGGAGAATTCCCAGGGGAGCCTTCATGTAGGTTTAGTGTCAAGGCACTCCCCCTCCCAGAGTTGCACAATGAAGCACCCCAGCTGGGTGACTGCTTTGTCTTGGGTGGTCCAGAAGGTAGTTCTGAGAAGTAGAATTTACCTGTGGCTCAAATGAGAGGAAAGAGCTAGGTTTGCAAAGTCTAATGACAATTGACTGTATAGCATTGGGAAAAATGGGTACAAGTGCTTACTGTGGCTAAAATGGAATGAGTGAAGGAAAGGTAGGTCCTGGAATGTAGAAGTTTAGATTTTATTCCACGTATGATTGGAAGTCCTTGGAAGGCTTAAAGTAGGATTGACTGGATCTGATTTACAGTTTTAAAATATATATTTTTAAGAGTCCATGTATGAGATTATGTAATACCTATCTGTGCCTATTTCATTTAGTATAATGTCCTCCAGTTTCACGAAAGAACTAAACTCACAGAAGTAGAGAGCAGAATAGTGGTTACCAGAGGTTTGGAGGGGTGGGGAAGAAGGGACAGGGAGAGTGGAGAAGTTAGTGGAATGGTGCAAAGTTTTCATTAGACAGCAGGAACAGTTTTAGTGACCTATTATTTCACAGCATGGTGACTATAGTTAATAATTACATTTCAAAATTGTTAAAAGAGTAGACTTTCTATGTTCTCACCATAAAAAAAGTCAAATGAGTAAGATGATGGGCAGGTTCATTAGCTCAATTCAATTATTTCACAATATAAACACAATCCAAACATTACATCGTACCCAATAAATACAAGCAATTAGTATTTGTTGATTAGGGAAAAAAAAAAAAACCTTTTAACCAATTTGTGGGTGGGAATATGGTGTGGTAGGTGAGACAATATGTATAAGCCAGGGGACCAGCGAGAGGACTTGCAGTCACGCAAATGAATGTCGATGTAATCAGAGAGTCAGTTACGTAGCTCCTCTTTATCTTTGAGACAGCCTATAATATTTTCAAAAGCAAGAGGGACAATTATAGGCTTTTCCTTGGTCTCCGAAGGCAGATCACTGATGCTCCATTCTAAGTCCTCGGACTAAATACTGCATGCCAGGAAGCAAAACCTTTATATTTAGCTTTACTTTTATGAGCTCTGTCGTCTAGCTAAAAGTATTATTTGTTATTTCCTAAACCTGTATCGCATTTTCCAATTCTGTTCTTTTGCACATGACCTTCCTTCATGTTCAAAATGTATTTTCCTTATCACAAAAATGCTTTTCTTTTAGGTCTCATTCAAGTGTGACTGAAGTCATTTTTTTTCTTCCTCTTGTATCCGATACCATTTTATCTATTTTTCAAGGCATATAGTGGATGCTAGTTTACAGTGTAATTATTATTTCTGGTTGTCAAGTGTTATGAGAAGTCTGAGAATTCATCCTATGTTCAAGCTAACAAGTTAACAAGTCACAATTTCATAAATGTTGGTCCTCAATTTCTACGGACTCAGGAGACACAAGACTCCCGGATCAGAGACCAAAGACTTTAATACTTAATGGAGTAGCAGGCAGCCTGGAATTCATAGTTTCCTGGTTCTTCGTGTTCTCTAAATCTCATCAGAGTAGCGCAGAGACGCCAAGCTGGATGCTGTACACTCAGAGCTTTATGTTACAATTGAGAAGCCTCATATTTAGGAACCCTGAGTCTTTCATAACAGGTTATAAATAAGCCTCCTGCTTGTTGCTCTGTAGGGTGACATAACGCTTACTGTTCTGAACACTCAGCCCACCTGATCTCTGATCTCTCTACCTTCCAGGTGTTGTTCGCTCTACAAGCATTCTTACACAGGTAGTCTGGGACCAAAGACAGTGAGTGGTCCTGCTACTACAATGTGCTTATTCATGAGAGGCCTGTAGAGAATTGTCTCCCAGTGCATTTAATACCAGGACCAAGTTTCCCATGTGCTTAGTCGCCTTTCTCTATCACAGGCCATACACTTAGGGGAGCAATAAAATAAGACCCGAGTCAATAAAATACCTGATTACATAGCTTCTTCCTACTGTCCACTTTTGCCTACATCCTACTAATGTAAATTCATACCAATTCAGACTATTTATTATAAAAATGCATGTAAAAAATTGTAAGTGTCGTAACACTTTCAGCTTACTTTTAAGACTATAGTTTATGGGAAACATTGATTTATCACATGTTCACTAAGAATGTTGCAGACTTAAAGGCATGAGATAGACCACTGGAAGGTTTTCCTTAAGTTAGTCTGGGAATTCTTTCTTGGCTAAGGGTAAACATGGGAGTGAAGTATATTCTTTAGCCAGGGAGGAAGCAGGTATGGTTTTTCAAAAAGTAAATGCAACATTCACAGTTTCCCAGACCTGACAGCTGAGAAAACTATGACGCTTAGCCCTGCGGTGTCTCTGCCACAAAGGGGTTTTGTTCAGGGCTATTCATCATTATGAGGGATTGATCAATGCATTGGAGGACATCTAGCATCCTTCATTTCTGGGCCTGATAGGCTTCCAAAACTCTCCAGGTACTGATAGATTTACTGTATGTGTAGATATTTATTTAAAAAAAACCCCACAGCCAAAACAAAGTAAAATGAAACAAACAGTATGCCCTAAGGGGGGGTAATACATATTGTCCCTGGTTAAGAACTACTGGGTAAGATGAAAAGGTGTCAAGTTGATGTACTGTGTGTCACGATCAAGGTAAATTCTAATGTTACACGGAAACAGCCACTGAACGTGGGGCACTGGCTTTGTGGACAGAATATTAATTTCCTTGAGGTGAGCCCCGCAGATATAATGAGGATTCTACAAAGATGCCAGTTTTCCCATGAAACCATTGAATTTTCTACAACTGATTTATAACTTCAAATTCAATAGCATTTATTTCTTCATTTATTAAAAATGAACACTCTTCCTGGGTGTGGTATTGAGATGGGCCACTGTATAAGAAAATGCCTCTGGCTTCGGGGAATTCACATCCTTTTAGGAGAAGATAGATAATACACGTACAGAGTTCAAACAGGCAATTGCACCAGAATGTTTGTTGAAGTTCAGTTCACAATGCCAAGGCGTAGAGGCAACCCAAATGCCCATCAACCCATGAATGGATTAACAAACTGGGGTATATGGATACCGTGGAGTATTATTCAGCCATAAGGAAAGATGGAGACTTTACATCTTTTGTGTTTACCTGGATGGAGTTGAAACACGTTCTTCTTAGTAAAGTATCTCAAGAATGGAAAAAAAGTATCAAGTGTACTCAATACTAATACGAAACCAATGCATAAACAACTACATACCCACACAAAGGATAAAACACAAATATAGCCTAGCAAGGGGGAATGGGGTGGGGGGAGAGGAGAGGAGCTACAAGTGGGAGGAAGGAGGGAGGGCAATTGTTGGGATCTCACCTAATGTACACAATGTGAGGGTGTTCAGCGCCACCCCAGGGTAAAGGGCTTAACTATACCTTGAACTTTACCTTAGAATTGAAAACAATGTAACCTAAACATTTGTACCTTTACATTAAGTTGAAATTATTAAAAAAGAAAAAGAAAAAGCCAGCTAATTGCATGTAGTGATGAATCCTTAAAAGAATATGGGGCTGAGGTAGTGCTCTTAGGGAAGGGGTAAGGAGAGGCTTCTTTAGTCTCAAGTTCAGGAAGGGTCCTCACAGGAAGGGATAGCTAATTACATAGAGGTCTGGAAGATGAGAAAGAGTGGGGCTGGGAAGAACTGGCGGGAGTGTGTTCCAAAGGCGAACAACGATGCTAGAGATAAAAAGGTGTGTATGAATTTTTAATGCTAACCAATAACTAATTGGGTATAGTCTTGTGACATCTTTCACTATCCTAACGGTGATGGTTAGTGTCACTTTCTGAGTTTTTGCATGGACTTTGTAATCGTTTTCTCCTTCAGTCTTCACAGCGCCTCTCTGAAGCGTGCATGATTACTTACTTAGAGATACCTGACTCTGTCTTGGGCAGGTTCAGTTACCTGAAGAATTTAGGTCCCAAACCCAAGTCATTCTGAGAGACTGCGCTCTTCACAGGATCCATTTCTGCCTGTTATTGATTGATATTTGTTTTGCAGTTCTATCTTGCTTTTGGATATATTATGAGTTTTGAAAGACCATACACCGGCTCTTGTGAACAACAGAAATTTGTTTCTCATTCGTTATTCTGGAGTCTGGACGTCCAAGATCAAGGTGCTGGCCAGTTTAGATCTTCCCAACGCCCCTCTTCCTGCCTTGCTAATGGCAGCTCTGTCACTATGTTCCCACACTGTGGAGAGGGAAGAAGAGCCCTGGTCTCTTCCTAGTCTCACAAGTACACTAACCTCAGCATGAGAGCACTACCCTCATGACCTTATCCAAATCTAATTACCTCCTAAAGGTACCACCTCAAAATAATGACCTCATTGGGGGAAAAGGCTTCACATATGAATTTTGGGGAGACACAAACATTTAATCCAAAATAGATGAGAATTAAGCATTGCATATATTGGGTATCCCCTAAAATGCTTATCAAAAAATACCAAAGCAATAATACTTAAATGATAAATTTGTATTCAAATGAAGACCTGGATCTTGGAGTCAGCTTAATCTGGCTTTAAATACATTTTGTTTTTCTCTATGGAAATTACCTCAAATTAACCCACTCTGCTCAGGAATTCCTACTTGGCATCCAGACTTCAGCTCGATTGTGAGCTTTCTAGGAAGCACTGATTTAGCCAGCCCTTCCAGTGTTCCCACTGCACCCTGTAAATCCAGTTCATATTCATTCTTAAAATCTGTTTTCTCTGATTTTGTAGGCTCCTTGAAAACCATCACATCAAACTGGACCGTGTGGTGGTATGATATTGAGTAGGCTGTCCTGGTTTAATAATTGTTCAATTGATACATGATCGCTGGCAAGTTACAATCACTCTGAGCCTGAGTTTCCTCATCTGGATATTATGAATAATCCATCTCTTTCAGGTAGGAGACTATTCTCTTTTAAAGTTCTTGATCTTACTTGCAACATACCTTATGGTTTAGCTATCTGAAAAAGTTAAGCCAACTGTGGCAGGTGACTTCAAAAGAGATATATATATTTCTAGAATGCACCTGCAATTCACACAATGTCTGTTTTGTGTGAAGATGACCTCTTATCACACCCAAGATACAGGAAATAGATTTATCTCTATGTTGTGTAAAAGTTCACAATAGTACAGTTTTAAGTCCTTGGATATGCCTAAGTTGAACTATCAACAAGTTAAAGCTATGGCTAGACTAATAATTTTCAATCAGAAAATTAGGTCGCATGGCTTGACAGGCATAAGCATATTTTTCAGGGGTATAATGTTTGAAATTATGACTATTCTGGAAAATCTAAAAGTATGAACAGATGGGTATGGGCCTAAGTGACTTCAAGGTACATTATTATTCCCATTCCACAGTTAATTATGTGTTTTACAAAGCTCCTTAAAGATAAAGGAATATAGATAAACACATAAGTATATTTTACTATCATAGGATACGATACATATGGATTACTTGGTCATAATAGTTTAGCTTTTAAAGTAATTTTTTCATCAGAATAACATAACACTTAAAATGAAAACATCAAGCATACCTGAAATAAAAGGTCTGCCACCCGAACTTCACCCCCCTCCCCATCTTTGCTCTCTTTCTACAAAGGCAATGACTTTCAACTCTCTTGCTGTTTCTTCTGGTATTTACATCCATATTGTTGAACAACTTGCAAATGTTGTTATTTCTTGCTCATGAATTTTAGACTTCCTTCTGTGGTTGAGGTTATGCCCCTTAGACCACCTTAGCCTCTCCCCTTTGGAAGTAAGTGTATTGTAGTTTTAATTTACATCAATATTCGGTGTTCACATTATTATTATTATTATGTGAATACTGTTGTACTGGTGTTGGGTTTCTTTCTGGCACAGCCTTTGGTTCCTTCTGGAGCTCATGTCCCTCTGTCTCTCTCTCCCTCTCTCCTCTCTCTTTCTTTGTTTAGCTTGCTCTTTACTTATCCCCTTCCTCTACCAAATACTCAACACACCAATAATTTTCCCAATAGTTAAACATCTCCGTACATCCGCAACTTCTTTTGGTTTTGCCTAGAAACCTCCTGCTATAGCCCTTCCCTCTGCTGCTGCCCAGGCTGGTTGTCCCGTTATGCTGCCCAGCCGTTGTCCTGGGACATCCCACCGTTCAGCCCCAGTGTTTGAAATCCTGTCTTGAATTCCAGGTTGCTCTTGGTAGAGTGCCGTGGCATCACAACTCACAGCAACCTCAAACTCTTGGGCTAAAGCAATTCTCTTGCCTCAGCCACCCAAGTAGCTGGGACTCCAGGCACCTGCCACAACGCCTGGCTATTTTTTTTTGCTGCAGTTGTTTAGTTGGCCTGGGTCACTTTGAACCCGCCACCCTTGGTGTATGTGGCTGGCGCCTTAACCACTGTGCTACAGGTGCTGAGCTGAGAAAAGGAATTTTGAAATGATGCTACTTGCTTATCTGAGCCAAAGAAGAAAATGATTCCTGATATGGGATGCACCCAGGACCATGCCCTGCCTTCCTGGTTTGTATGTGGCATTTAGCATCAGTTTTTTGCATTTGTTTAGTCTGGGAAAGTTCCATAGAGTAAAATTTTATGATGACGTTCTGGGCAACCTGTGGGCCTGTTTACTTTGCTCTACAGTGGAGACTTTTTTCTTAAATTAAAATATTTTTGACAAACTATATAATTCACTGCCTTTGTTTTCTCTATACTCTCTGAAATATCTGTTAGTGGGAGGTTAGACATCCTATTCTGATGCTCAAATTATTTTAATTTTTTCTCTCCCATTTTCTTGCTTTGGTCTTTTTGTTCTACTTTCCAGTAGATTCTCTTTGCTCTATCACCTATCATTGATTTTAAAAAACTTTTTCAGTTTATTAAATTTTTAATTTCTAAAGGAGTTTTCCTCTTGTCTGGTTGTTTCTTTTCTCTAGCAGTCTATTACTGCGGATGTGATATATTAATATCTCCTCTTATTTCTTTGTGTTTTTTTAAAATATTTTATCTCCTTGTGTTATAGCTATATGTAAAAATGTCCCTTTTCTTGCTAATTTGATTTGGTCTGTTTCTCTCAAATCAAAAACTATTTCTGGATCCTGGTAGATAATAGCTGTCCCAGTCTGGGAAGGTGATGGAAAGGCTTCTAGGAAGGGTCCATTTGCCGGGGTTAAGGGTAAGCAATATGAGATAGTGAAAAACCAGAGGCTGGTAATAGTTAGGAGTTCTGTGTGACTGTCTGTAGGCCGAATGGCCAGGGGAGGGAGACATTAATGGGATTTAGAGAGAGCCCTGGTTACAGTCGCCATTGGTGGTAACAGGTGCTTAAAGTAACTACTGTTTTTAAAATATTATCACTATATTGTTTAAGAAAGAAATACAGCTCCTGCCAAGCTGTGTCCCAAGAAGAGATTCAGTCTTCCTTTGCCATCTCTAGCTGGTATCTCCAATTAACTTGATTCACTGAGGCAACCAGGACAGAAGGGGCCTGGATGATCCATTCTCTGGGGCTCAGCCTTACACAGCAGAGGAGAGAGGAAAGCAGGGTGGTCCTGGAGAGGCAGATGGATGATATCCTGCACAGAGCCTTCTTAAAATATTGGTCATCTTTGGCTAACCACTCATTTCTGAATGGTGAAATTTAAAGCTCATTGGGGAGTCAAGGATTTCTTAGAGTCCAATCTTTGGTCTTCTGAGTAGAGGGAGAAAGGGCAAAATAAAGTACATTTTGGCCCGAGTGTGCTGGGTTAGGAAGAGATCTGAGAGTCTAATATTGATACACAGTCTAATGTTCATTCCTGCAGGTCGACTCTGCTTTCCAAAGCATGGGCGCCTCCAACTGCTGAAATTCTCAGTATTTCTGTGAAACAAATATCTTCTCATACTGGTCTTCTCTGCTAAGCCATTTGCAATTTCTTCCATATACTTCTTTCAAAATTTCATTGAGATCTGGTTTTGCTAGCTTCTTCCTTAATCTCTTTATATTTTTGCATTGATATCTCATTCATATCTTAACCTCATATTCGTTGGCTTAGGAATGGAGAGACTATCCATTATGTTAAAAAAAATTCTCAGGCATTTTTATAAATTGACTCAGGAAGAACGTAAATTTTCTAAGTTGAGTCAGAGAGATTGAGTTGAAACATATTCTGCTTAGTAAAGTACCACAAGAATGACGGAATATCCAGTGTACTCAATACAGATCTGAAGGCAGTAGACGATCTGGTACATGCCCACAGAAGAGAAAAACTCAATTCGATTCAAGTTGGGGGTAGAGGGACCGGGAGAGGCGGGCAGGGGCTGAGGGAGGGGATGGGTGTGCTCTGGCTTAATGGGCACAGTGTAAGGGTGTATGGCACACCTTTAGGGTGTGGGACACAGCTACAAGCTGGAGTTGTGTCCTCTCCTAACAAATGCAAGTATTGTAAACTAGTTGTACTTGAAATTAAGGAAAGAAGAAAAGAAAGAAATAACACTGAAAAAAAATGTTCAAATTTGCTTAGGTTTCCATCCTAGAACTAATCACTTATAACTTACAGTGTTGGTAGCAAATCCACCAGTGGACTAAGCAGTGTCGCAGAAAAGCCCAGTAAAAATAATAGTGTTGCACAAAGCATTGGAGGTGCCGTAAGCAGCATGTTGGCAGAGTGAAGCTATTAACAAGAAGGGGGGAACAACTGAGCCCCAAATCCTGTAAGATACAGAACAAAAAATACTTTGTTCATCAGACTTTGCAGATGGCCATTCAAGACTATGGTGATTACTCTGTTTGATGTTTCCAGTAGAACTTTATTCATACTCATTTCATATTAGTATATACCTTGTCATATAGCATTATCTGATCTTGCATACTGTTCTCCTCACAATGTGAGCAGCTTGAGTTTGTTTCATATTTTACTCGGTGATTACAGTGGCTCTGAAATACTTTAACAGCTCAATATATACTTCTGAATAAACTGTTGTACACATTGTTTGATAGAAGTACAATGAATGCAGGCTTCATTTCTGCCTTCCTTCCTTTCCTTTCTCGTATTGTCATATTAAATGCTTCAGCCATCTTTTCCCCTGCCAAATGCCTACCCACACTCTCTATTATCTGAAATTCTCCTAAATTATAATTACTCAGATACTCGTTTTTTTTTTTTTTTTTTTTTTTTGAGACAGAGCCTCAAGCTGTCCCCCTGGGTAGAGTGCCGTGGCATTACAGCTCACAGCACCCTCCACCTCCGGGGCTCAAGCGAGTCTCTTGCCTCCGCCTCCCAAGTAGCTGGGACCACAGGCGCCCGCCACAACACCCGGCTATTTTTTGGTTGCAGCCATCATTGTTGTTTGGCGGGTCCGGGCTGGGGATTCGAACCCGCCACCTTAGGTGTACGTGGCTGGCGCCTTAGCCGGTTGAGCTATAGGCGCCGAGCCCAGATACTCGTTTAATAGCTGTTTCTCTCATTAAAGAAATGAGTGATTTATGATATCAAAAAATTATCTATTAAATATGTCAAGTCATAAAATTGGTTGATCTGAATCTATGGGGTCCAATACAAAAACTATTTTGTAGTTAGTGGACTTATCATTGTATAGGGTTTTGGACTTATCATTGTATAGGGTTTTGGACTTACTGTATAGGGTTTTGGTCACTTTCGTTATTGTTATTTAAAAACAGGCCCGAGCAACATGTGGTGTTACTGTTTCTAACATTGCGTCACCCACTTGGCAGGGATGGATGGATGTTCCTTATTTCTTTTGGGCATTCTCTGTTACAAAGTGCTCATATACAAGAATTGCAAAGATCGGGGAGAGAAGCAAAGGTCTTAAATTTTATCCAGTCTTAAATGACTGAGATTTAGTTGCACCAGTTGCTACCACCTTCCCCCCCCCAAAAAAAAAAAAACCTGCCCAGGGTCCATTTTAATCCAACATATTTATAACTCAGTCCTTACATTTGTAATTTAACCATTGAATTAGTTCCCTTTAACTGGCAGTAGGTGGTGTGCGATTATTGCCTTCTTAATAAAAAAAAAAATGCCTGTCAATACTTGTTAAGTATGGATTAAGCCAAGGGTTCCTGCAACTGCTTGGGTTTTCATTCATACAGTTTATTTGATTTGAACTTGGCAATTAAGATGTGTAGAAGTCCTATAAATTGTACATACATTATGTATGTTGGCGTCTCAACTTTGAGACTAAGTAGTTTGGTAGTGAATTCTTTTGGAAATAAAACATATTTTTTGCTATCTTAACTCAGGAAATAAAGTTGTCCCAGTGTTAATCACAGGCAAAAGCTTGCATATTTTAAAATTGATGATGTTTGTGAAATGCTGCCCTTTAAGTGTGGAGGCTATGGCCAGCGCGTGGGCCCCGGCGTTCTCTCTGGATGAAAGGAGCACAGCCCAGGGACGGATCAAACACCGGCTGCCTCACGACTGAAGGGGCAGACTGAATTTAAATTAGTTTCACTCTTCAGAAACTGTAACTGCATTTTGCTAAAGGTAAATTATTATCTGGCAAATATCTAAACCAATTCAGAAGAGTTAACGTTCCTTTTAAATTGATCTTATAGTTTTGTTTTTATTTTTAAATTTCAAAATATTAAGGGGCACAGTTGATTTAGGTTCCGTGGATCACATTTTCTATTTTTTTTTATTTTTGAGACAGATTCTTATGCTGTTGCCCAGGCTAGAGTGCCTTGGTGTCAGCCTAGCTCGTAGCAACCTCAAACTCCTGGGTCTAAGCGATCCTCCTGCCTCAGCCTCCTGCGTAGCTGGGACTGTAGGTGCCTGCCACCATGCCTTGCTAATTTTTCCATTTTTAGTAGTGATGGAGTCTGGCTCTTGCTCAGGCTGGTCTCCAACTCCCGAGTTTGAGCAGTCCTCTCACCTTGGTCTCCAAGAGCATTAAGGTTACTTCCACGAGCCACTGCACCCAGCCTACATGGATCACTTCTGCAATGCTTGAGTCCTGGCTACAGGTGTGCCTGACACCCAAATAGTGTTCATTGTACCCATTAGGTAGGTTTTTGCCCCTCCCTGGTTGATTTCCAGGGAGTTTTATTTCCTCTGTGCCCAGTTTCGATTTAATAGCCCAAGATGTGTTTGTTTTCCCCATTCTCAAGATACTTAGGAGAATGGTCTCCAGTTCTATCCAGACTTTTGCAAAAGGTATCACTCATCTTGTTTGTGGTTGAGTAGTACTCTGTGCTATACACATACCACATTTTGTTATCCTTTCATGAATTAATGGACTCCTTTGGCAGAAACTGGAGTAACTGCAATATTACATGGAAATTTTGGGTGTGGAATGAATGTTTGATGGAGTGAAACTCATTGTACGATGCATTGCAGGAAAATCAATGTAAGGCCTTTTGTTTCAGATGTTTTTAAGGATGTTGATTCTTTTAGAGGGTGTTTTTGTTTCTCTTTATTTCTTTCCTTTTTTAAAATTTTCAGGTCTTTGCCTCTCCTACAGATCATTTTTCATCTTTGCTGTATTTTTCAGAGAAATCTCTTTCTGGCGCAGCTTCCATTTCTGCCTCCCAGGCTCAGTAGACCTCTCTACACAGTAGATCACTTCCCTTCTGACTTCTGAAAACTCCTCCTCATTCTTCTCCTGACTAATATAGATGCCTCTTTCTTCAATTTAGAAAAATATTTTTGCCAGTTATTTTTTTTTAAAGTTTTACAAGACATTGTATATGTGCATAAATGTCATAAAATTCTAAAATAAAACAGAAATAGATACAGAAAAGATAGGGAAAGGCTGTTAAGACAGTGTTATCTTAGTGTTTAAAGAATCTTGCCAGTGAAGTACTACATAAATCTTATAGCATAATAGGGCTGGGGTTTCTCCATGACAGCTGGCCTGACATGAATTAGAGCAACTGATTGGTCCAAATGTGTATAGTTTTTCTAGAAAGCCAACTGAGTATCAACAATTTTATATAATTCAATGTGGTCATTGAAAGTTAGGTTTTAAATTAGAATTATCAGGACTTGATAACTTTTTTATTTTGTCATGAATGAGGAAGGAGTGAAGTGACTTTGATAAATACTGACTTCTGGTGGTTATCTTGAATTTAAATTCATAGACAGTAATGTTAATATAGATAACAGTGATCACATATGGGACTTACTGTGTTTCTGGCATAATTCTATGTATGTGATGGATGAGTATATATGAGAACAACATACATTATCTGTTTTTCTCTAATTCTGTATTCTATGTGGAATATGTTATTATCTCTGTTTTATGAAGCAGGAAAGGGAGGATCAGAAAGGCTAACTCACTTGTCCAGGTTACTTAGCTAAGGGCTGGTGGGAGCCGGGTTCATAATCAGGCTTTTTACTGCACAGCCTGTTTCCTGAGCCCCACATCATCCCTGTGGGAGGTCTCCATGCTGTCTTGCTATCATACTATCATCCTCGCCAGATTTATTCTCCCCTTCTCTCTTGTAGGACTATTTTATACATCTCCTTTCCCCAGTACCTCATCTCTAATACTCAACCTTAGCTTACAACTTTGCTTTTTTCCATCTCTGAGAAAACTAAAACAATCCAAAGGGAATTTCCTTAAACTCCACCACCATCACCTGCCAATCCACCTAAGTCTGTGTCGGTATCCTCTGCCTCATACTCTGAGTATGGGCAAACTGCCCTTGCAAGTCCTCCCCTTGGGTGGTAGAAGATCCCCTGCCATCTATTCTGGGGCAGTCCTTCTCCTCTTTGGTATTCCCAATTTTCCCTACTCTTCTGGGTTATTCCCATAAACATACAAACATGCTGTCATTTCTTCATTCTTAAAAGAAGACACACCTTAGACCTACATCTTTATTTTTTCAACTACTCTTCCATTTTTTCCCTCTAATCTTGATAAAACTTTTGAAGTTGTTAAGTGCAATAAGCCAGGTGCAGAAAGAGAAATACCACAGGTTCTCACCTCACACTACAGAGACTGGTCTCATAGGAGTAGAAAGTAGATACTGATTACTAGAGGTAGGAAATCATAGTGCAGAGATGGCGGAAGGTTGGTTAACAAACATATAATGAAATTACTACTAGACAGGAGGAAGAGGTCCTGGGGTTCGATGATACTATAAGATGACCATAGTTAACAACAATTTATTGTCTGTTTTGAAATAGTTGCTAGAATAGCTACCAATAATAAATGTTTGAGGTGATGGGCATGCTAATTACTCTCATCATTGTATATGAATCAAAATATCAAACTATACCCATAAATATCTGCAGTTATTATAAGTCAATGATAATATCAAAAAGAAAAAAAAAAAGAAAAGAAAAAGAGAGAGAGATAAATGCTTGGAAAGTGTTGCCTATATTCATTTTCCCAAATCCATGTCCTCTCATTTAATCCTAAACTCCAAGTAGGCCCTTCCCGCTGCTCTTGACAAAGTCACCAAAGACCTTCTCGTTATGGCTAAATCCAATGTTTGATTCTTTTCTTAGTGAATCTCTTGGCTGCCGGTGACATAGTTCATCACTGTCTCTTCTTGAATTCCTTTCTCAATTTAGTTTCTAGACTCCCACCCTCTCCCAGTTCTCCTCCTACCTCTCCAGCTGTTACCCCTCCACCACTTTGAGTTCTCCTCTTTCTGGCCTCTAAATACCAAAGTGACACAGGGTTCAGACTCTGTCTCCTCTCACTGCCTTGGTGCCCCCACCTTCTATCATGGCCTTGACTACTTTGGGATCTGCTTTTCTTGTGTATCTCTTGGATATCCTCTGTTTTTGTGTACCGCTTCAAACATTCACTGTCATTTTCTCAGCTCTGCTGGGCTTCTATCTATTGTTTTTTCTTCCTTTCTCTTTTTATGCCATCTGAAAACATTTCTGCCTGTGTTCTTCACCTACACTTGTGCAACCCAGCAGAAATGTTAACACACTGTTGACTGGTCACTAGTTACCTGGTGACATGGAGAGTTTCTGTGTAAAATAGTTAACACATTAACAATGTGTTAAGATGTTAGAGGCAGTAAGTGATCCTGTATTATAAGCCGCTGAGAGATGAAGAATGGAGAAAGAGGCTAAATTTGGAACAATTGGAAATGGAGACTGGGAGAAATGAAGCAAGGAACAGCTGCAATGTTCACCTAGCAGGATGTGAGAGCCAGTGGCTAGAATCTCTGCTCCTTATCTTTTTTTTTTTTTTTTTTTTTTTTTGAGACAGAGCCTCAAGCTGTCCCCCTGGCTAGAGGGCTGTGGCATCACAGCTCACAGCAACCTCCAACTCCCGGGCTCAAGCGAGTCTCCTGCCTCTGCCTCCCAAGTAGCTGGGACCACAGGCACCTGCCACAATGCTCAGCTATTTTTTTTTTTTTTGGTTGCAGCCGTCATCATTGTTTGGTGGGCCTGGGTTGGATTCGAACCTGCCACCTTAGGTGTTTGTGGCTGGCGCCTTAGCCACTTGAGCCACAGGCGCCAAGCCATCTGCTCCTTATCTTTTGGCTCTTCCATTAGAGGCAATTTTACTCTGCCATGTCCTCATGCTTTAGCTTTCTTTACTCTTTTCACAGTTCTTCTGAGGATGTGAGTGAGAAAATTATACCATTCACATTTTCCTGTAAAATACTTCAAACATAGCTGCGGGAAAAAAAATTATATATCTTACCATTAGGTTCCAAAATTATCTTCAACCATCATATTCTACAACTTTAATTCTAGATAAAGCCTTTTTGGCTCTGTTTTTAAATGTTGCTTTATACTAACTGTATACTTTTCTCATAAGCAATTTCTCTATGTTTCTACAACCTATCCACACATAGTGAATGACGGCATTTTCTTTTCCTTTCTAATTGTCCTTTCTTCTTTCCGGTTAAACTGTTACAGAGACCTTGCCTTCAATATAGGTTCAGTATAGGTCCCATGTCTTATTAATGTTCTGATCTTATCTTTACCTCACTTATTGAATCTTTCTGGTCCCCTAGTCCTGCTGCCTTTTGTGAGCCCTCTGCCTTCAACTTACTTTTCAAATGCTCACAGGTGTCTCTGACCCAGGCTTTCTCGCCTCATAGCATGCACTGCATTGATTCTCTGACTTCAGATTTTATTCAACTATCATTCTGAGAACTCCAGAAAGATCTGGGCCTTTAAAAGGGCTGAAGCACAAGTAGTTCAGGGGCAAATAAAATGGTGAATAGAGTGAGAAAGACCAGACATGGTTGTTTATCATTGAAAAGCAGAAAGGCAAAGATCTTTTCTATTCACTCGGGCATCTTCCTGTTCCTTTGAAACTCACTGCTGTGAAGTTTTGCAATGATGACAAGCAGCTTGTCCGGTGACTCCCTTTGCTCCTACCTCTTCACTCTGCCCGGAGAACTAAGGGTGAAGAGCAAGCACACAAGCGAATGTCAGGGCATTGTGCATCACCAAGATTTAATCACAACATGTGCCGTCTCCCTTGTCTGATTTCTTTGTTTAGCTCCTACCTTTAAGTTTACAGTGCCCGGTCTTCCATGTGCCATGTGGCGGGATAAGAGGTTTAGCCATTTGTTAGATAACAAAAGCAACATAATTCTAGCTCTTCTTTTTATTAAACTCACACATACATCAACATACCCTTTATAATCACACATTTGCTGAGCGGATCACCTGTGCATCTTGTGACGTCGTCAGGTCACTCAGACTTTCCAACTTCCATTTTTCCTTAATATCTCAATTTCTAATTTTTTCCTCTATGTAATAATTATTTTCAGTGCAACTTTTCTGTAGATGCCTTTGTCAAAAACTGGCTCCCCGAACGTTATGGACAAAATAGAATGATAATTCTGAATTTATTGCTTACCACAGCGAGGGAGAATGTCAATTCATAAGTCTTTGGAAGGGTGTCAAAGGAGGAAAGATAAGGTCAGATGAATTGACCTTCGAAATTTGGATTAAGGCAGGTCTTTCAATGCAAAGGCTTCAGTAGAATTGGGTAGAAATCAGGAAATGTGTGGTAATAGTTCAGGATTAATGGAAATACAGTGAGGACTTTGAGACTAGACTAAAAGTATCTTAGGGTGGTAAACCCTGGACAGTCCTGGAAGAGTAAATAAATGCTAATAAAGAGAGCTTTAAAAAAGTTTATTTTTGGTTTCAATATCTAGGCTGAATGTTAGAGTTGACAATTTCAGTTCTCACCTTTGACCTCCTGTACAACCTTATGAAGAGCTAAAATGTCTAAAAATAAAATGCGTTTATTTCTGCCATTCCCATCATGGACAGAGAGATGGTAATTTTCTATCCAGTGATGGGTATTTCCTAGTACAAAGTTTAAAAACACTTTTAGATATTTCGGTGCATCTACAAAGGTGCATTTGCATTGTTTTATAAAGTGAAATACTGCACATGGTGATAGTATTTATTGTATGAATAACTTGCTATGTTAGTTTTTATAGACCATAACTAAAGTCACTAAAATAACTTTTCGTCTTAACAACCTATATAAAAAATATTTTATTTGGCCTTGTATGATGCATAATCATTTTGGTTCTGTTTTGCTTCATTGTTCGTTTTACACAACTTTAAATATATTTCTTAAAAACTATTTCTTAGTTTGCAGCTTGTACAAAAATAGGCCACAGGCCCAACATGGCCTGTAGCCCACTGTGCGCTAACCCCTGTATTTTTCAATAACTAAATTGTATATATGCATCGTATTTATAAACTTTTCAACTATTTGCATTTCATCAATTTTAAGAAACTCTGTGGATGAAAATTTTATAGGCAATTTTTGTTCTGTTTGCCTTTTTTTTTTTTTTTTAGAGACAGAGTCTTTATTGCCCTTGGTAGAGTACCATGGTGTCACAGCTCACAGCAACCTCCAACTCCTGGGCTTAGGTGATTCTCTTGCCTCAGCCTCCCGAGTAGCTGGGACCACAGGCAATTTTATAGACAATTTTTGAACAATTTTGTCCTGTTCTTAGAGAAGGCTTCACACGTGAAATTGCTGGGTTAATTTTTTTGACGCATGTTAAAATGATCTTTTAAGGAAAATGTAATACATTGAAGTAGGAACATGAGTCCATCATCTCAACTATTAGCTATTCACCATTGGTGCTGGTTGAGTAGACACTGAATTCAAAATCACTGTGCTCAGACCAACACATATTTTCCCATCTATATCGCAGTAATATCAAAGATCATTAAAGACTAGCATTAATCCGGACTGTTTTCTTTCTTAATGATTCACACAAGTTCTTTGAACTATTCTAAAATATTTTCCTTGTCTGCAGTTTGTGGAGTCCCATTGTTTATTTGGTGTGGGTCCTTTGTCTTTGGGGCTGCACTGTCACACCTTGGGGATACACAGATGAAGAAGGTCTTTCTCTGTCCTTCATCTTTCGGGGGACAGAGGAGTGGGCCACTATAATCCATTCTGAAAATTAAGGTGAGATTCACATAAGACAAGGCTTTCTTTATGTAGCAACCGTGTTCAGGGGCCTGTCATCTTCAAGCCTTTGCAAAGATGCCCAACTGAAATCGTCTCCTTGTGTTATCTCTGTTCTGGAAGGTCTAAACTGATTTAAAGGCACTAATTACAAGACTGCAATCTATTACATGGGTATAGAGTTAATCTAAGGGATGATTGAGTATTTTAGACTTATATACATTGAACATCTGAAAATACAGATTTATCCTTTTTAATTAAGCTCACAGCAGTAGTGATTTTAGTTTGAAGACCAAAGTGGATTTTCTGTTTGAGAGTTAAACAAATGGAAAGGATAACAAATATTAGAACATTTTGATATTGAGAGAAGTGTTCAGAAGTTACATTTCCAGAACATTTTGAAAGCATCATAATGTTAGGAGACTCTATGATTCTTTTCTTTTGGTTTGGTGAGATGCCGGTTTCAATAGCTGGCTGCATTTTGTGTACAGAGTAACATTATATATGTCACTCAGCAGAGCAAAACCTTTCAGAAGTTTTTGAAAATACTGCTCTGAGCATGTTGTTATAACTGAGTATGTCAGCTTTCATGTCAAAGAGACAAAGTAAGTTCTGGACTTGAACAGATGGGTTTTGTAGGAGCCATCATGGAGATGAAATCAAACCTCTTTGCTGTGATCTATTTTGGCCTTTGAGACTGTATTTCATTACTTGAAAATAAGTCTGATGCCATCTAAGTGTCTCCCCCAAGCCAGAGCCCACATTCTCATTACGGACTGATGTTCTTGTCTCTACATCTGTCATTTCTTCAGATTAGGTTTTATACAGTGGTTTAAACCACATCATGTCATGTAAACTTTTAAAATTTGTATTTGAGTCTTTTTTTATTTAAAATGCATTTATTAATATTTGATAAATCCCCCAAAAGCTGCACAAGCCAAGTATCAATTACCTTTCAACCTACAATTTGCAAGAAATGTTGAAAGCTAGAGATGAGGCTCTCTTTGATCTGCTCCTGCATGTATTCTGCAGAGGGGGTGGCTATTGTAGTGTTGTTGATTTTTTTCCGATGAAATATGCTTTAAATCTTGAACAGAGTTTAATATAAATTTTTGAGTATCAGCAGAACCCATGAAAATGCATATTTTATGGAATAAATTGGTGTGTGGGTCTTGAGAGTTTACTTTCATGCCCCAGAAATCAAGGCAAGGCTGGCATTAGTTCTGTGGGTACAGCACCCTACTGAATACTCGACAAACAGTGGATATTCAATCCTTCTTACCCAGAACAATGGGACTATGTTAGGGATACATGTGTGATTTAAGTACAAAAACGAGATATTTGAGGGAAGACTGGAGTGAGATTCTCCTCAATTTTTTAGAACACCTTTCCAATAATTTTGGACACTCCTGAATTTCATTTTGGTGTGGGATTCTTTTTTTTCTAAACAAGGTATCGGTCATCACCAAGAATAAGGATTTCCTGAACTGCCAACATTTTTTTTTTTTTTTTTGGTATAGAATTTTTGACCCAGAGATACTTGTAATATTAAATCAGAGAAGGTTCTTTCCCTATGTACCATTTTCAATTTGGTACAGAATTTAAAAAGGAGGTAAACTCAGAACAAAGGTCTCATAGAGGGCTATCTTCTCCCATTTCCCCACCTCACCACTTCCAGCTCTTAACGTGAGTGCGTTATCTCATTTATGATTGTGGGAAAGGTGGGGTGTCTTTCATTTAAGCTTCCTTGTTTTTTTTCTTTAAGATCCTGGCCTGGTTTCATGGACTCTGGTTTCTCCTATTCTAGGATCTCTGGGTAGTGGGCACTGGCTGCTTGCTCAGCTGAACCAGGGCTGGGGTCCTCTTCATGCTGGAAGACTGCCTTAATTTAGCTGTAATCAAATAAGGCCCCATTAGATATACTTAAAAATGCATATTATTTTATAAAAATCTACCTTTTAATAACTTTACTATGGAAAGCATTTGAGTATTTAACTGCAATGTGTGTTACCGGACTGAGACGGTCTGGCCACCTGTCACTCTTAGCTGATAAGCAAAGATAGGGACAGGTCCACGAAACTTTGTCAGAAGGCCAGTGCTTCTGTAGAACAGTGAGAGTAGCCTCTCTAAGACTGTTCTGTTTTTCCATTTCCAAAACCATAGTTTTATACATAATGGTTCACAGCAAAGACCTCATTAACCCTTATTTTAAATGATTAACAGCACAATTTGGTGACAATCTATTCCAACATTTCCAATTCAGAAGTTAATTTCCTAAACTATTCAAGATGGGCATCCTTAGGGTGGGAGCTAAGTTTACAAAACACGAAGGAGAGATAGAAGGTGAAGGTCACTTAGGACTTAAAAGCACCAGACCAGCTGTGTCGTCCACCTAGCCTGACTTGTTGCAGGAAGATAAGGCCCAATGGTGAGAATGAACACCCAAACAACATGTTTAAAGAGGAAGGACTTTATTTCAGCCAGCTGAGTGGTGGCACAGAAGAATCCAAAATGGCCAGGCTCCCCAACTGGCTCAGTCTTCTCCTTTTTATCCCTGGTCAAAAAGTTCCCTCCCACAGGTACCTTTCTCATTGGTCAGTTTAAATGAAGCTGGAAAAGCTGGCTCTGGATTTTACAGAACCTTGGGCTTTTACAGAAGTGGAAGTAAGCAAGTTTCCAGGTCCCAGGAGGTTAAGTTTCTACAAATTCCTAAGAGCTGAGTCACCATGGGGAGAACTTTGCATGTGTGTCCTGGGGCCTCCTTGAGAAGACGTCTGTTCTCTTAGACCTTACTTTTTCTGGGTATCCTGTCTTAGACTGACTCCATCTTATTCTCACCACTGTGCCTTCACATGAACGTCTGTAGTTTCAGCTGATCTTCTAGATATGTATCAGTCACTTGTGACCTAAAGGCGTCTTGAGTTGGGTTAGGGAGGAGAATGTAGAATTGCAGCAGTAAGTGGTTGAAAAGCAAGAAGGCATTTTGCAGATCTCACCCAAAGGTGTAAGTATTCTTAAGTTTTCCACATCTCAGTTGGATCTTTGTGGTTTTCCTGGAGGAGATGAGATCTCGCATATTGTGTTGGTAGAAGTTGTCTATTTTTTTCTGGAGAGGAAAAAAAAGTCAAAATATGAAATGCCCTGAGTCTGAAGTAGCTAAAAACAGTTTTTACTATATTCTCATAGATATCTTGGAAAGAAAAACTCTAATATTTATTGGAAAGCTGACCTCTCTTGCACTCTCCTCGGTTCTACACAGTTAGCTCCCAATAGAGTTGTATTTTTCTCTTTATGGCAAAAATCAATAATCACAAACACCCACTCCACTGTGGATAAAAAAGCAATAGAGCCCAGCAGTTGGAGAGATCATACAATTTTGTTTACTCCAGAGTCTTTGGATTGCTCTTCTTCAACCAGGAATATGATCATGGCACTATATGCCCAAGGCCCAGGGGAACAAAATTGTCAACAAAACATTTTCAAGTCTTAAAGGTACAAATTATATGTTTAGTTAGAAAAACGATGGAAATTGTAACACAAAACAGTTCCTCTGAGGTGGTTCCGTGATCATGGTCATAACATTCAGTTAAGGGAGGGTTTCTGGAAAGTTCTCTGTGCCACAGTCCCAGATTCTTGTTCCCCATCCTTTTCCCTGCCCCACCTCTGTCTCTGAGGTGTTAGAAGACATTTCCTCCTCCTCCAGTGCTCAAGGACTTCTCCCAAGAAATCTCTCCCTTTTATTATCTGCTACTGTGGCTCTGAATCAGAAGTGATAGTTGAGAGTGGCCTGAGAAAACAGGTGGCAGAAATGAGGTTTGGGAACTGGCACACTTGTCACCTGGTGAGCATTCTGAATGGTACGTGGAGCAAAGATAGGTCTTGGCACAAGGTAGTAGCTCAGCTGCTAAAGGTTTCAACAGTAGTGACCTAGGAAATAAATGCCCTTGTATGTACAATGATTCAGGCATTTGAAAGATGGGGCAGGGGAGGAACAAAGCTTTCAAAGACAGCAGAGGTAGTTGATCACATTAAGAGGTCTTGACCCATGGGAAAGCTCCTGAGAAAATGATGGCCCTCACAGGCAGTCAAGACAGACAGTGAGAGCCTACAATCACAAGTGCAGGCAGGGAGTGTCTGAGCCTGAGGTAGGGACTGAACACTTAATTCTGTAGGATGCCAGGGACATGTAAATGTCTAGTAAGTTGGGTCTACAATGCTAGGCCAGGGCACTTGCTACCAGATGGATGAAGGAGGTCTGGCTGCCTGCCACCGTCAGCCAATATACAGAGACAGGGAATAAACGTTATTTATCTGAAGGCTGAGATTCTGGAGAGTAGTGAGAGTAGCCTCTCCAAGACTGTTCTGCTCTTCGATTTCCAACATTAGTTTTATACATTTAAGTTCAAAGTGAAGACCATGTTAACCTTTATCTTAAATAATAGTCGGCAGAAACCATGACTCAGAAACAATAAACAATGTTCTGATTTGAAAGTTAAACTCCTAAATCAATCTGTTTGAGCTACTCAATTTGGGCATCATTAGGGTGGGAGCTAAATTTACAACACAGTAAGAATGGGACACAGGGGTGAAGTTCAGACAGGACCTAAACAGACCAGACCAGCTGTATCATGTCTGCTCCAGCCTGACAGACTCGCTCATATGCTCACTATTATGTGCTTTCACACTGGTTGGGAAAACCCTAGACCCCAAAACATGGGATAAAAACACATGGATGAAAATGTTTGTGGACACTTGCTGGGAAGGATGTCATGTACCCTCAGATCGCGCAGGTGGTATGTGCTCAAGGGGTGAGCGGAGGTTGACCTTCCATCCTGCTCTTCTTCCCCGTGGACAGGGTATGGTTGGGGGATGGGATCCTGATGGATGGGATGTGTGGATGTGCTGAGGTTCTGTCCTGATTTACTCCTGGCAGGTGTGCTGGCCGTCCCTGTCCCTTTTCCTTTCCCTAATCTGGTAGTGCCCTGATGTTGATGCTGCCTGCTAGAATTAGTGTGACTTGCACCGCACACTGGGCCTCTGCCTTCAAAGCCATCTAATCCACATTCATCCTTGCATTCCTGAGTTTGATGCATCCTCCCTGCAGGAGTGTGCAAGACAGCCACATCAAGGTGGGTGGCAGTAGTGTTCATTCTTTTACCTGTGTTGAAATTTACAAAGACCACCCAGATGAGAAAAAATAGGCTATTTATCCAGAACTTGCTATAGCAAAGGAATCTGTCACCATCACCGGCACAGAGACTCAAGGGCAGCAGAGAAGCAGGGATGCTTTAGAATGAAAAAAAGAGAAGGCTTCAGGTGTGTTCTAAGTGAAATGAGTAGGGAAGCTAGAAGACAGACTAGCTAAATAAAGGTAGGGCATCTTCTGTGATCAATTTTGGGAGCATGTTTTCCTTTTATTTATTTATTTTTTTTTGGTTGGTCCTAAATTGAAAGCAGAAGCCAAAAAGAGAGAAGCTGGTGGTCACTGAGCAAATCTAGAACATTCTTCACTAGTCACTGCAGAGGCAGCTGCCTGGAGTTTGGTTGCATACGTATGGGTCCGAGTTCCACAGCAGAGGCAGGGCAGCAGGTGCCACCCTTAGGAGCTGTCCCCATCTTTTCTCTTTGGCTGCCAGAACTGTAACTAGAGGGAAATCCCAGTGTGATCTGGCTGTGGACATGCCAGACCTGATAGTGGAGGAACAAGATTATACCCCATAGAATCTGCAAGAATTAACCACGTGTATCATCCGGAGCCTAAAATGAAACCCCTGGGACTGAGTTTTGAAGATTAAACAATGTAAGGCTGAATAAGCAATAATTCATTGACTTAGAAAAACTATTTTGAGACACAAGATTTAAAACCCTAGTCAAGAGCACAAAAAATGGTGTGAATCATTCCCCGGGTGGTTTACAAGCTTGGAGAAAGTACCAGGTAGGTTAATGAAGTAGAAATGCCTGAGTTTCCCTGGCAGAGGAAGACTCAGCAGAAGGTTATGGGAGGGCTCCAAGAGCACACCATTGCCAAGATCCTGGTGAGCAGGACACCAGCATCACCAAACTCAGTAGCGGCCCTCCTCCTCTCTCCTCTGTAGGCCAGCACTTTAGGTAGGAGAAGTGGCCACACAGCCAGTCTCATTCTTATCCGCAGGGAAGATGGAGCAATAGTGATTGGGTGGTGGATTTTAACCGTTGGGGGCCAAGAGGACAATTACCAATAATGACTCTCAAGGTTAGAGAGGTAGCCAAAGGGCTTGACCCACAGAGAGTTGTGGAGAGGGTTACTGGAGCTTGACATTCTAAGGAAAAACAGATGGGCAGCCAGTGGGAAGCTGCCTAACATCTGCCACCAGAAAAGGTAAGAATGGAGAAGCAGAAGGCTAAGTGTGGTTGGCCCAGTAACAATCATGAATACTTAGCTCCTGAATTTGTGCCATGGTTTTTGTATTAATAGACTTTATTTTTTAAGAAAAATTTTAGGTTTACAGATAATCACACATTGTACCAAAAGTACACAAATTTCCCAGATCCCCTTTTTCCTCCCTTTTCTGCACCCACAGTTGTCCCCGTTACAAGCATTTTGCAATAATATGGCTTATTTGTTCCAACTGGTGAACCAACAGAGATGTGTTATTAACTAAGGCCCATAGTTGATATGAGGGTTCATTTTTTTTCTTATGTAGTTCTATGAGTTTTGGAAAATGCATAAAAGTCATATATTCATCATTACAGTATCCTACAGAATAGTTTCAACACCTTAAAAATTCTTTGTCCTCCGCCAATTCTTTCTTCCCTTCCTGTCTCCCACTAAAATCCTGGCAGCCACTTGTCGTCATACTTTCTCTATAGTTGTGTCTTTTCCAGAATGTTAAATTGTTTGACTCTTTCAATTGGTAGTTTTCAGAACTGGCTTCTTTCACTTACATTTAGCATTTAAGATTTCTCCATGTCTTTTCTTGGCTTCATAGCTCATTTCTTATTATCACGAAATCACAGTCCATTATACGGATGCACCACAATACCTATTGAGAGACACCTTGGTTGTTGCTAGTTCTGGGTGATTATGAATAAAGTGCTATGAATATTTATATGCAGGAGTTTTGTGAACAAAAGTTTTCAACTCATTTTGGTGAAGACCAAAAAATATGATTACTAGATCATACTATAAGCTTATGTTTGAAAGAAATTGCCGAACTCTCTTCCAAAGTGTGCCATTTACATTCTCATCAACAAGGGACTCAAGTTCCTGCTGCTCCACATCCTTACTGTGTTTTGTGTTTTGCATTTTAGCCATTTAGATAGGTTTTAGTGGTATATCCTTATTTTAATTAGCATTTCCCTGAAGACATATTGTATTGGGCATCCTTTTTATATGCTTTTAAAGCACCTGCATATTTTCCTCTGATGTGTCTATTCATATTTTATGCCCATTGTTTTTTTTTAGACACAGTCTCACTATGTTGCCCTTGGTAGAGTGCCATGGCATCACAGCCACAGCGACCTCAAACTCTTGGGCTTATGTGATTTTCTTGCCTCAGCCTCCCAAGTAGCTGGAACTACAGATGCCCTCCACAATTCCCAGCTGTTTTCTTGTTGCAATTGTCATTGTTGTTTAGCTGTCCTGGGCTGGGTTTGAACCTGACAACCTCGGTGCATGTGGTCGACACCATAACCACTGTGCTGTGGGCACCAAGCCTTTATGCTCATTTTTAAATGAGATTTTTTTTTGTATTGTTGAGTTTTAAGCACTTGTTATATATTTTGGATAAAAGTCCATTATCAGGCATGTGTTTTGCGAATATTTTCTACTACTTTGTGGTTTGTCGTCTTATTCTCTTAATGTGTTTCAGAGAGAAGAAAAATCTAATTTTAATAAAATCAAAATTATCCATTGTTTCTTTCAGGAGCAGTGCTTTTTGTGTTGTATCTAAAAAGTCATCATTAAACCCAAAGTCACCTAGATTTAACACTATATTATTTTCTTTAGAAGTTTTAGAGTTATATTTTTTACATTTAGATTGGTGATTCATTTTGATTTAATTTTTGTGAAATATCTAAAGTATATGTGTAGTTTTTTTTTTTTGCTTGTGGATGTCTCGTTGTTCCATTATCATTTGTTGGAAAGTCTAGACTATCCTGTTTTTCACTGAACTGCCTTTGTTCCTTTGTAAAGGACCAGTCAAGTATATTGATGGGTGTCTATTTCTGGGTACTTTATTGTTTTCTATTGTCCTATTTGTCTATTATTTCACCAATACCATACTGTTTTGACCAATGTAGCTTTATATGTAGTACACATTCTTAAAGTCAGGTAATCTCAGTCTTCTGATTTTGCTCTTCTTCTTGAGTACTGTATGTATTCTAGATCTGTTGCCTTTAAAAAAGGTATATAAAGAGTGGCACCTGTGTCTCAAAAGGGTATGGTGTCAGCCCCATATAGGTGGGTGGTGGTGGGTGGGTGGCCCAGCCCTAGCCAAAAAAAAAAAAAAAAGGCACATAAAAGGGCATGAAAGTTTGCGTATGAACTCTAGAATCACTTTGCTTATATCCACAAAATAACTTGTTTGGATTTTAATTGCGATAGCATTAATTTATAAAGTTGGCAAGCACTGTGAATAATATTGAGTCCTCCTATCCATGAACAGGGAATGTCTCTCCATTTATTTGAATCTTCTTTGAATTCTTTAATTAGAATTTTATGGGTTTCCTCCTATAGCTATTATACATATCTTGTTAGATTTATACCTAAGTATTTTTTTAGTTGGTGCTTATATAATAGTGTTATTTAAATTTCAAAATCTCCGTATACATTGATGGCATATAAGCAATGGGATTTGCATATTAATCTTGTGTCCTGCAACTTTGGTATAATCACTTATTCTACGAAGGTTTTTGTTGGTTTTTTAAACATTTTTCTACAGAGGCAATCCTTATCTGTGAACAAAGATAACTTTATTTTTTCCTATGTTGTATATATTTTATTTCCTTTTCTTATAATAGCTAGAAATTTCTGAATAGGAGTAGTGAGAATGGACATCTTAGCTTGTTTCTGATCTTAGAAATGTCTAGTTTCTCATCCTTAATTATAGTGTTAGCTGTAGGCTATTAGTTCCAGCTAGCTAAGTCGATTTTTTTTTTTTTTTTTTTGGAGAGAGTTTCACTATGTCATCCTTGGTAGAATGCCATGGTGTCATAGCTCACAGGAACCTCCAACTCTTGGGCTTAATTAAGCCATTCTCTTGCCTCAGCCTCCCAAGCAGCTGGGACTACAGGCACCTGCCAGAAGGCCCAGCTATATATTTTTGTTGTTGTTGCAGTTGTTTAGTCAGCCTGGGCTGGGTTTGAACCTTCCATCCTTTGTGTACATGGTTGGCACCATTACCATTATGCTATGGGCGCTAAGCCTATGTTGATTTTCATATGTAGATCCAACTAATAAAAGAGGTGGCCTGGTCCCTAGAAGGAAAAATTCTGTAACACTATGCCTTTTCCCAAAGTTCCAATGAATATTATCTTGGTTTGACTTTAACCCCCCGTATGTTAGTTTAGATCCTTTGAAAAGCAGAATCTAAGACAGAATTTTGATTTTGAAATTTGTGAGCTATTTCTATAAATGCCTTTTAAACTTCTCTCCTCCAACACTTGCATATTACTTTTGAAAGCCCCCTAAAAGCTGGTAATAAATTACTTTCCACTTAACCTAATAGAACACATTCAGTTGTTTACTACTGACCTCTACATGATAATATATGTGTTCATAGTGGTCGTTGCTAACTATAGTTTCTCAAAGAAATTATTATCTAGGATGCGGTATCTGATTTCATTGGGTTTTGAGAGTTCTAAACTAATATTAATTTCTGTATATCCATCAAATCACTATGATTCATTAGTCAAGGATGGGGCATAGGAAGATTAGGTAATGAATGGATTTTAGGTCCAAGTTTACATCTCACTGGGCTCATAGATTCTGTAAATCCATCCTATAGTTAATTTTTAAGTTACTAAATGGGTAGTTAAAATAGATGTACTCAGAAACTACTGGTATCCTCATACCAGTTCATGATCCAGTGAATGAAATGTATTATTAGTGTGTTTTACCAATCCCTAAGACCACATCCAGGTTTGTTAGAAGGTGCTATGGACTGCATGTTTGCATCACTTCAAAATTCATATACTGAAGCTTCACCCCGAATGTGATGGTATTTGGAGGTGGAGCCCATAGGAAAGTAATGATATTATGAAGCTTGAATGAATGGGATTAGTGTTCTTAGAAGAAGAAAAGGAGACTAGAAATCCCTTTCCGCTTTCTACCATGTCAAGAAACAATGAAAAGATAATCATTTGTAAACCAGGAAGCAGGTCCTCATCAGACCCTAGATCTGCTGACACCTTGACCTTAGACTTCCTAGCCTCCACAATTGTAAGAAATTAATATTTATGGTAATTTTTGATAGCTTCCCAGACTGATTTATACAAGAGGACTCACTGGACTCAACGTATAGTTGTCTTCTCAGGTCTGATTTGTTATAGTGAAAGGATCCAAAGCAAGATTGGCACAGGGCAAAATTGTATGGGGAAATTAGGGATCAAGCTTCAGGAATCTTCTCCCAGTGGAGCCATACAGGACATGTGTAATTCACCCAATAAAGATATGTGACAGCACACATATGTTGCCACTCGGGGATACTCCTTAGAGACTCAGTGCCCAAGGTTTTTATTAGGGGTTGGTCAGGTAGGCAGCTGTTGCCTAGCACATACCAAAATTTCTGACTCCCAGAAGGAAAGCAGGTGTTTATCACAAGCCATATTGTGCAAACAGTTAAGTCACAGTGAGGCATTCTTGTTAGTTGAAATACAGTGGGAGTTCTTCTGAAATAGGAGTTTCCACATGCCAGCCAAGTCCAACCCTGTAAACAGGTATTTCTAGGGATAGCCCTGAGGCCTATCATGCTAAATTTTCTGCACAGGTAGTTATAAACAAAGGGAAGCTCTACCCTGGAGGAATGGCACTAATTCCTGTCACCATCTAATTTGACCCATCTTTTTATCTTTTGCAGAAGAAGATGGGTCTTGGACAATAATGGAGGTTTACTGAAGTTATAATCAGATTGTGACTCTGATAACAGCTGCCCTTCCAGATGTAGTTTCTTGACTGAAACAAAGATTGCCAAATTCTTTGTACAGCTGACAATATAGAAGTATTGACTTCTTTAACTTCTTTAGCTCAATAAACAGAGAACTCTAGAAATACATTTTTTTCAGTTAAGACATCAACATACCTGCACAATCTTTTTTTTTTTTTTTTTTAAGAGACAAAGTCTCACTTTGTCCCCGTCGGTAGAGTGCTGTAGCGTCACAGCTCACAGCAACCTCCAGCTCTTGGGCTTAGGTGATTTTCTTCCCTCAGCCTCCTGAGTTGCTGGGACTACAGGCGCCCTCTGCAATGCCTAGCTGTTGTGGTTCAGTGAGCAGGGCGCCTGCACTATCTTAGTACAGAGCACTGTCAACTTACTTTTTTCTGAGTTATAATGTAGTCTCCAGTGCTTTGACCGTCTCTCCATTAGATAATGCATTATGCTCACACACTACAGATATGGAATTACCCTGACAGCATCTGGAAAGGAGGGATTAGCAGGTTCTCTAACTATCTTGTGAAGTGCATATATAGGACAGGTATATAATATACCTGTGGATATATAGGATCTTGATGCCTTAAGGAATGTCTGGGGAATAAAGACAACTCTGACTTTCTGTTAGGTGCATCTGGGTGTTCCCTGGTCCCCCTGTTCTCAGCGTCAAGGATGAGTACTGGTACTAAGTCAAGCTAAGTCCCAGATACAGGGTGATCCCACACAAACAGTTTATTACAGGAAAAAGAAAGAAGCTATACAAATTGAAAATGAAGAAGAAAGCTACACAAAATGACATCAAGTGAAAATGTGTTCCAGGGGGAGAGAGGAACAGGTCAGTCTCTAGGAGGAGAGAAAGACCAGGAAGGCTGAGGATCGTGCACATATGTTGCCTTTCATATGCTCACTACTTTGTCCCACATTTCTCCTGGCACGATCCCTTGTCCTTTCATGCCTTTGGGGTGATGGACAGGTTAGGGTTACATAAAAGATTATATAACATGTTGCCTAACAGGTTGGTTATGTAACACTTTCCCCTTCTACACATGTAGCTGCCCCAGACTTTTTTACAAAAGCTCCACCCATTCTATGCTAAATAGATGGTAATGAGTCCTAGGTCAGTTAGAGGTCACTAGGAACTCCTTACTGCTTATGTTCCCACCAGGGAATAGTTCCCATCCCCAATTTGGTCCTGCTGTCTGCCCTTACCCACTTCCTCTCCACCTGTTTACCCTCCACCAGACCTAACATTTTTCTACCTCTTTCTTGGAGACAATTTGCTGCATTTTAACATCTCCTGTAAGAAAGTGGTAGAAAATTTCATTAACCTATATGCATTTTGGAAGAAAGCTGTCAACCAAGGGAAACATAAGACTCTGTGGTACCTAATACAAAGGGATGTTTGTGAATTTAAAATTGCAGTGCAGTGCAGTGCATCATTGGAAGTGTATGTATGCATATGTCTTGGGACTCAAACTTTGGAACCGCATTGCAGGTCCCTATAAGTTTAGAGCAAAGACAGTAAATAGCTATTTTCTTCTCAAGAAACAGGTGTTAGGTCCAGGTAGGAACTAAACTCCTTACAACGAGACATTAATGACTCTGCAACTTGAGTTTCTCAAAATAAAATAAAATAAAATGTAGTGCAGCATAACCCACTAAGTCATAAATTTGAGTGTGCCAAATACCACTGCATCATCAATGGAAGCAGTAATACGATACCAGACTTGAAAGATCCTGAAGTATCAAATAAATTTCAGAAGCAGATGGCTAACACTCTCTGGGCATCTGTTCACAATGCCGCATCTATTATGTATAGGTTTTTCTTTGGTTTTCTTTTTTTTTTAATGTTCATCTTTATGTTTTATTGAATTTATTTTTCATTATGTAGTTTGGCACAGAATAGCACTGCTATTAGAGAAAGTCATCTGTGTGACACTGAGCCTTTGAAATATATTGAAACTAGTTTCATGAACTAGTAATTTATTTTCATGTATTCCTATGGGGTGATAAATTTAAATATATTTAAACTCTATCAATTTTTAATTGTCCCCAGCTTTCTTTACTTTGTTCCCTTCTGTGAGTTGTGAATTCTTTTTGTCAGGGATGTTGTGTTGATCTTCACTGCATCCCCCCATCTTTGTTCTACACATATCCAATGTCTAGCATAGAAGAGGCACTTGGTGTTTTTTCTTTTTTTAAAAAGAGAGAACCAGGTATTTATGAAGTTTTACTCATTTTTTAATAGTTTGCCTTTTGGGACTCTCATCCAGGAGCTTTGTAACTCCTAATAAAAATCATTGGCAATAGTCTACCAAGGGCAATATGGTGAGACTCCATCTCTATAAACAAACAAACAAACAAAAACTTTAGCAATATAATTAAAACCATATGGTCATTTTTTTCTATCTTGAGTTTGTATCCAAACTCCATTGCTTAATAGTTATGTGATTTTGGACAAGTAGTTACTATATTTTAGTAATTGCTTTTAAAGTAAAATTTTGGCTGGCCAGGTGTCGTGGCTCATGTCTGTAATTTAGCCCTCTGGGAGGCTGAGATAGGAGGATTGCTTTAGCTCAGGAATTCAAGACCCACCCTCCAACAGTAATTGAGATCTAATAAGATTTTTTTCTCCCCTTCCACAATAAACAACTCTAGGTGCTATCAGTATTCTCTTATTCCTTGACTATTCTGGTAACTTTAGGGGAAAAATATAAAGATTTATCAGTTAAAAATAATTTTATCTTTTAGAAACAAAGCCTAAATTTGTCTTATAAAACGTTATACTGCTGGATTGTCCTGATTTACCTGGGATGCCTCCATTCTGGTTCATTTCTTGTCTAAATGATGAATGACAGTTGAAACAACGTAGAGTAATGTTATTTTTAGTAGGTAGTAACAGTTAATAAAGCAGTTTACTGGTTGCAACTAGGCAATAAACAGCTATGGCAGCAATGAAATACATAAGTTTTTTTCCTAAATGGAGAACGGTGAGCGTGTTATGTTACAAGACCTGAGTTTAGAATTAAGACATAAAATTGAAATGTTTCTGTCTCCACATAGCTCTTTGTACTTACTCTTTTACCCTTTTCTCCTCTTCCTTCTTTCTCATCTTCCCTTCTTATTTTTTTCTCTTTCCTTTATTTTTCTTTCTTTCTTTCTTGAAGAATACCAGAAATGAGCTTTGTCATGATATAATCACTGACTCGCCCAGTGTTGAGAGATGATGGAGTGTATTACTACTATAATATAAAACTGCAGTTTCAAAATCTAAACAGTCTTTTAAAATCACACAAGATTTAGAAGTTGAAAGGTAACACTGAACACAAGACCTATATCTTATCTATTGGCGTTTAAAATTTCCATCTCTTCATTGCATTTGTTTATATATTCTTAGCAGAAGTTGAAATGATAATAATCCCTCACTAATTCCATTCAACCAGCAATTGAATTGAATGTGTGGAGCAACTACTTTCTTCCAGACACTGTGTCATTGATAGCAACTGGGGATGCATAATAAAAAAGTCATAAACCTCCATCATTCCCCCTGCCACCACACACACAGACACACACACACACACACAGGTACAGAAGAAATTTAAAAATATAATAATGATATATTTAAGGGGGAAAAAGCAAGTTACAGAAGTAAATAATAGATTCTTTTTAAAAATCAGTTATATCTATCATATTTTACCATTAAAAATAAATTTTGGCGTGTGTTTTTAAGGCAGACGATATGGTGTTATGAAATACATGTAGATGGTGTAACAAAGTTACTAAGTTTACGACAGTGAAGCAAATTAACACATCCATCATCTCACTTAGTTCCCTTTTTTTGTTTCTGTGGCAATAGCAGGTAACATCTACTGACTCAGCATGTGTTCTATATACAGTACAATTTTATTACCTGTAGTCCTCATGTTCAACATTAGATACCTAGACTTGTTCATAATAGCCAACACATGCAAACAAACTGAGTGTCCATTGGCAGATGAAAGCATAAAGATTCTAAGATACACACACAGAGAGAAGGAAATAGTCATCAGCCCTAGATAAGGACAGGGTCTTTGCATTTCCCCAACATGGATAATCCTGAATGACATTATGCTAGGTGAAATAAATCAGACGTAGAAAGAAAAGTATTGCATGATCTCATTTAAGTGTGGATTTTAAAAACAATTCAAATATACATAGAAAACAAAACAGTGCTTACCATAGGGAAGGAAAGGAGGTGGTACAAGTCAACACATAGAAAGCAGAGGACATGGGCAATGAGCAACTCCAGACATCTAATATACGTGCTCCATTCTCTAATGAGAGACTCCCTCACACAGACAGTGACCGTGCCAGACCTGCGGGTGCCCAGATGAGTGACAACTGAAGCCTCTGAGAGAACCTAGAAATGGAACCTAACCCAGCTTGGGAAAATCCGCCAAGAGACATTACAGAAAGTCTCCTACATTGTAAAGAGTAACGACTATTAATCTGGTGATTAGGATGAGGAAGGGGGTCTCAGATCTAAAGTCGAGAGATAGCATGTTTAGAAAACTGCCAGCACGGTAACTCAGGAAGGTTGTAACCCAGCCTAAGGAAGCGTTAAGCTGTGAAAGGGAAGCTGTGTTTATAAATTACTTTAATGACTGACACTTATATAGATTTCAGAGGAATTATATAGGAGTGGATTTGTGTATTACCATGATCACTCTATCTGAAGGATGGAAAATGAATTGTGGGTGGTAGTACATTTAGTTTGTAGTATTGGGAAAACCTTGGTGATTGATACATAGAGTGGGTGAATAGTAGTCCAGGAACACCATACAGGTTCCAATTGGGTGCTTGGACAGAAGAGGATTCCATTCATTGAAATATGAAAGACAGCAGTAAGAGCCATGCTTCATATAGCCAGTTGGGTGGAGGGGGGGGGAAGATTCATTGATTTAATGTTTGATTCAAGTAGACAAAGGTATAATCAGAGCAGAGAGAGGAAATTTAGCATGGAACTACCATGTTTCCCTGAAAACAAGACACTATCTATATTTATTTTTTCTCAAGAAGACACCTTAGGGCTTATTTTCAGGGGATGTCTTTCTCTCCATGCCAAAATGCATGGCGTGGCTATGCAGCGTCACTAGGTATTATGGGGTAGGGCTTATATTTAACAAATGCATAGAAATCCTGCTAGGGCTTATTTTTTGGGTAGGTCTTATTTTTGGGGAAACACGGTAAAAAGGATAATCAACATTTAAGAGACAAGCAAAGAAAGAGAAGTAGACAAGATATTAAGTTTATATAAATTTGTAAAACAGAGAGATAAGGGAAGAAATATTTGTGAATTAGGTCTGAAGCCCAGAGCAACAAATTGTTACTTGGAGTGCTCAATGGTAGGCAAAATTATGGGTTACTCTGCTTCACCCAGAATCCTGAATGTCTATACTGGTGGTGACAAGACAAAAATTCCTCTCTCTCATGTGGGGGCCATCTCCTGTCTAGGGTCACATACATCTCAGACTGTGAATGCGTGTGTGTGTGTGCATTTTCTTTTTTCTGGAACATAGGGAAAAGTTACTTTTCCAACATTTAAGAAAAACGGACAGATCCCTTCTTTATCCCTGATCCATGGTCCTTTCTATTCCACATTCTCCAGTTTTTGTCTTTTGCAGTTATAAGAAACTAAAATAAAGTAGTTGACAAAGAATTTTAAGAAATCAAATATAAAGGAATACTTTGAATGTTCATGATCACAGAATTTCTAATTTGCTTTTATAAAATTTATAATATATCTGTGTGATCTAAACTTTAGAGTCTTGTTCATACTGCATACGCATCCTTCAGTTGTAAGCACAAATTAAGATGGATTGACAGGTGAATCAGCGTGCCTCAGAGGGGAGAACGCTGTGCTCAGCACCCGGATACTTGAGCTCTAGTTTCCAAATCAACTTACTGTATTTTCTCACATCCCACAACATCCTTGATTTATAAAATAATGATTTCCAATATTCTTTCAATTTTTGAAAAATCAGTGGTTCTTCATTTATCTCAATAAGCATTATGAGATTTCTATTCAATAATAATGGATAAGCATTTCATACTCATAGCGCAATCCTAAAAATCAAGCCTCAAATATTTGAATGCCTTTTGTTATAGTAATACCAATAATGTTCTAACTTGTATGAGTGTAATCGAGTACAAGAATTAAGATAGAACATTTTCATGCAATTTATAACTTGATTGTGGTTCCCCTCTCCCATATCATTTATGTGCCTGCCCTTTGTTTCTTAAAATTTGCTTCCAAGAGATAGCATAGCCATAAAGGTGGAAAGTGTGTAAATATGGTATACCTAGGGCAATAATCATCCATGGTTAGCTAGATACAGAACTGGTGCAATTACTCAAGTTAAACATTTTCTAAAGACACTCCTCTGAAAGAGTAAATTAATTGGGAGCCATTTGTTAGAGTCAAGGATAGTTACCGATAGTATCTAGTTACAAAAAGCAAATCTGGAAAAAATAAAAAAGAATAGAGAAAAGAATGCTTTCCATGATGGGCTTACCTGGGACTTCTGCCTGATCGCTGATAGACAATCCCAAGTAATGCTCTTCTTCCCAGCCAGAATGTTGACATTCTCGATGAATGAAGCTTTTTGTTTTGTTTGGATTGCCTGTATTTTCATTACTCCACTGAGCCAGCAAGGGACAGAAGGCTTTCACTGTGACAATGGGATCTCTTTGCCTCCTGACAGTGTGTGTGACTTCACAGATCAGTGTGGGGACAACAGTGATGAAGAGCAATGTAAGTGGCGTTCTCCTTCTCCAATTTCCATTCCCTGTGCATCTTCAAACCCGGGCCTCTGAGCAGCCTGGGAGAGCCTGTACCTGGCCCAGTACAGGTTTTATTTTATATGCCTTTGTGCATGTCAGAAATGAAAATATATTGTTTTCTACAGAGATGGGGCTATACCTAGAAATTGTTAAATCACTACGATTTTAACCAGGTGGAATGCATTTTATGTCATCTTTTACCCATGATAAAGGAATGATAAGATGTATACTTTCAATGTTTTATATTGATGAAGGAAAGCACAAAAGAAGCTCACTAATGCACCTGGAAAATGCTATGAGGAAAGTTAGGAGCTTACATGTGAATTTAATGTGGAAATATTTGAAATGAATTCTAGATTGGATGGGTAGGTTTTATTTTCATTTACATACTACCGTGGAATTACAATTGAATATGGAATACAACTCTGGCTGGTGTCCTTTGATTCCAAGGCAGAGGAAAAAGTATAAGCTTCTAAAAAACACAAAACCTAGATCCTAGAAGAATCTAGGACCCATCTTATATAATCTTGAACCTTCATTTTATTATAAAAGTTCCTAAACTCTCACAGGTGGAAAGAATGCCCCATTGCTTAGAAGAATAACATCAATAAACAGGAAATGGTTTACCAACGGAATACATGGGTAATGACATGTATTTCTGTGGTTTTGATTGCAGTATGAAATCCTAATGAAATACTGCCTTTCAGCAAAGGAGACCAATGTCATTCTTACTCACAATCATCTGTCATGAAGCACATTTTTACAAAATTACCATGGTCTCATTGTTGGTTCATAGTAGCTATTGAAGTGAATAATTGTCAAGAGGCATGAATTCTATTATCGTAGGTTACTTAATTCAAACATATGTTGTCTATTTTTTATTCAGTTAGTGTTTAGATTCTTCATTTTCATCTGTGAAAATAAGGTTCTACGTATTTAATTTTGCTTTCGTTTGCCTCTCATTTGCATACTTAGTTATTGCATTAAAGCAGGAAAAAACGATTATGGAAAAGTTTCTTCTCCATAGAATGGAACAGGTTAATGATTTTTCACCCATAGTTTGAGATCGTGATCATGCTGGTAACTATTTAGTGCAAAGCACAGCACAGGGTAAGGATTCATTTGTATTTGTCCAGTTTCCCCAGAGAGGCCAACTCGCGGTATGTTGCCCTCTGTCCTGTCTGCCTGGGGAAGCCCTAACTGCTCATTGGAGAGCAGCAAAGAGGAACCCCTCCTTGGTTTGACAAGAAGTGTGAAATCGTTTCTATTATGAATTTCTACGAAGCTTCCTTTAGCACTCTTGCTGTGATAACATGCATGGTCCTACTTCATGGAAAAGGTTAATGTGAGGAAGGAGAAAGCAGCTGACTGGGAAAGGTCTTGGCTGCATGAAAAATTCTAATAGCTCACAGCCTGAGAGGGAAGCGGGGCCGCAGAGCTGTTGAACAAACAGATTTCATTTTAAATGTTACACAGGGAGGTCACCTTTTAGCTTTTTCGCTTTTCATTTTCATTTCTGAGAAGTTTCCACTTTGGCATTTTATTTAAAAGGTGGGTGAGGACTTGTAGATAAAAATTGAGAAGCCCTTTAAAAGGATGAGTTTCTTTCGTATACCACACTTGGGGGAAAGTGTTGTAAAGAAATAGTAATGGCCACGCAATTTCACTCCTGCTAAACTCACAGATTAGATTTTTTTTTTAAATCTACCTTTATAGTGATATTACAATAGCCACATTTTGAAAAAGAAATCAATTTATCCCTCTTTAACATCCAAATGGGGTGACTTTTCTGAATAATATTGGCACAGTTGACGTTAAATTTCAGATGCAGTTGCTGCTATTCATAGGTTTTTGAAAATACATTTTTATTTTACATAATGGACATCTTTTTTAAAATACATAAACCTGTTGTTTTAACTGAGTGATTTGTTTAAAGAAATTTGGTAGAAAAACAGAATCCTCAAAATGGAATGAGTTCTTTTTATATATGACATTAAGCACTTCATAGATAGTGAACAAGAAAGATAATTTGTAGGTGCAACAACTGTTTGGGTCCTGAGTTGACAAGAATTCCTCTATATTAAAATTTATTGACAATTCAGGGGTCCTCAAACTTTTTAAACAGGGGGCCAGTTCACTGTCCCTCAGACCTTTGGAGGGCTGGACTGTGGGCCCTGGGATGAGTCAGCTGCTAAGCAGACAGGCAGGGGCGTCAAAAAGACCCGGGGGTCTGGATAAATGTCCTAGGCAGGCTGCATGTGGCCCGTGGGCCATAGTTTGAGGATGCCTGATTGACATCCTTAGCTAGGGAAATGGGTGTTATGGTACTGGTTTATATATGTGTGTGTTCAATCATACCCAGGAGTTGAATTGTCTGCTTTTATGCTGACCGAGATTGACTGGTCTTTGTCATTCTCTTTTCTTGTTTTTATTTTTGTTTTTTATTGATAATATTTTTAATTGACAAATTATAATTGTATAAAATTAGGGGATGCACAGTGAAATTATGACATATACACACACAGTGCTGAATGATTAAATCAAATCAGCATAACCATGACCTCACTTACTTAGCATTTCGGGGGGAGGAGACATTTGAAGTTTACTCTTAGTTATTTTAAAATATACTATATGTTATTATTAACTATAGTCACCTTCCTGTGTGATAGATCTCAAAACTTCTTGCTCTTGTCTATCTGAAACTTTGTAGTCTTTGATCAATAACTTATTATTTTCCTCCATCTCCAGCCTCTGGTAATCATCATTCTCCTCTTTGCTTCTATGAGTCCAACTATTTTAGATTCCATTGAACTTCAGATAAGTGAGATTTTGTGTATTTTGTCTTTCGGTGCCTGGCTTATTTCACTTAGAATAATGTCCTCCAGGTTCATTTATGTTGTCACAAATAACCAGTTTCCTTATTTAAGGCTGAACAAAATGTGTCTGCTGTGTCTATCTACCACATTTTCTTTATTTATATATTGATGGGGACTTAGGTTGGTTTGATATCTTTGTTCTTGTGAATAACACTGCAATGAACATGGGAGTGCAGATAGCTCTTTTACATAATTATTTAAATTCCTTTGGCTATACATATGCCCAGAAGTATGATTGCTGGATCCTAGGTATTTCAAATTTTAGCTTCTTTAGACACATCTGTATTATTTTCCATATGGCTATACTAATTTATATTCATATCAACAATGTATAAGAGTTCCCTTATCTCTGAATCCTGTCAACACTGGTTATCATTCAACTTTTTAATAAGAGGCATTCTAACAGATGTGAGGTGATATCCCACTGTGCTTTTAATTTGCATTTTTATAATGCAAATAATTGTGATGCTACTACTGACATGGAGCATTCTTTCATGTACCTGTTGTTCATTTGTATGTCTTTTGGGAAATATCCGTTCAGATCCTTTCCCTATTTTGTAATCAGTTAATTGTTTTCTTGCTATTAAGTTGTCTGAGTTTTTCATATATTTTAGATATTAACCCATTTTGAAATGTATGGTTTGTAAATATTTTCTCTCATTCTGTGGGATATCTCTTCCTTTCCTTAATTGTTTCCTTTACTGTGCAGAAGTTTTTTAGTTTGGTTTCATAGTATTTGTCCAACTTTGCTTTTGTGGCCTATGTTTTTGGGGTTATAGTAAAAAAAAATTGTCTAGACCGATGTTATGCCCTATATTTGCTTATACAGGTAGTAGTTTTACAGTTTTAAGAGCATTATTCTAAATTCTTTGTTAGTTATTTTATAGATTTCCATTTCTTTAGGGTCTACAATTATAGCTTAATTAGTTTCTTCTGGAGGTGTTATATTTCCCTGATTTTTCATAATCCTTGTGTCCTTGTTCGTGCTTGCACATTTGAGGAATCTGTACTGGTTTTTGAAGGTATTCTACAGTTGTGGTAGACCTTTACTATTTTCAGTAGCTTGAGATTTGGAAAGCCAGCTGGCAAACAGACCCCAGATAGGCAGACTTTGGTGTCAAGTTCTTCGGTTTGGCTAGGCTGCTGCCTTTGCTGAGGATGAATGGAACCGCTGGCTGTGCTCCATGGTCTGTAACGACCACAGGATGGGCTCTTCTGTCAGACAAAGCTGTTTACTGGGTTCTCCATTCCCTCTAATAGAGCAGGGTTGCAGATTGTCTTCCTTGGATGAGTGGTACTGTTGTTTGGATTCTGTAATTGGACAGGGCTGTGTGTTGGAGTACAATGCTACCTGAGGTCTCTGGGGTAACTTCATAACTGCTGAGCTAGGCAGGGCCAGAAACTGTGCTCCACAGATACACACACATGTAGACTTGCCTCTCACCCTAGGATACCATTAATCACAGCACTGAGGCTTTGTGGAGTCACTGCTTAGGTTTTGAATTTGGATAGGGTCAGATTTCCCCTTGTTCAGATGATTGCTGACCTGCACTTGCCTATCTGCCTGGGGAAGGCTTAAGGAGAGCAACAGGGCTTGGTTAGGTTGTTATTAGGCTGTTGGACTTGGGCAAAGCCAGGTCCTTTTTCTGTGGATAATTATGTACTTGAAATGCCTCCAGTCCTCAGGAAGGTTTAAGGGGAACACAGGAGCTGGGTGGGGAAGCTGACTAAGGTCTTCAGCCTGTTAGACCTGTGAACTGTGCTTCCTACAGAGCAGTACAGTTGGCTAGGCTCTTTCTCATGGCACCTTCATTGGTTGGAATGGAAGGCAACCACCAAGATAACACTGGTTGCTGTGAACCCTACCCTAATTCTTTGTTTCTAACTTACCTCATAGGGTTTTATACTGCTGATGCCTCCAGTGTTTCCCATGGGGTGAGACAGGCATGGACCTCCTATGCAGAGTCTCAGAATGGTGGGAAAGGTGAATGTCTCCCTCTAACTCTCTTTCCCCACCTTGGAAACTGTAAGCCCAGGGGGAATCTTCTGTGCTTAGCACTGTGCCAGCTCAGGGGAGGGGCAGTGCAGTGAGAGAGAAACAATTTCTCTTACCCTTCAAATTCAGCTTTTCTGTTTTGCAGTTGAAGACACAAACTCGGCCTCACTCACAAGTTCTGGGATATTCACAAAGGTATTATTTGTCTGTGGATAGTTATTAATTAGATTTCTATGAGGGAAAGTGGAGACAGAGAATTCCCATTTTATCATCTTGCTGATCTCTTTCCTTCTTTTATCTTTACTTGTTTTTTCTCTTTATTACCAGCCATCATACTTTACATAATAATAGCCTAGCTTCTCTTTCAGCAATTGCTCAAATCTATTTGATGGATAAAGACTTTACTTTGCTTTATTTTACTTAATAAAGATAGTAGTATTATTTTTGTTGCTACCATGTGTCTCTAAATCAGCCAGAAGATTATAAAATGCATTATAAATCCATTTATACATAAATACATCTCATGCCATAGATCTGTATCAGTGATTGTTAATTAATTAAAATTCCAGAAAACCTGAGGTGATGACTTTTGCATACCTGAAATTAGTATTGAAATTCGGTATTACAGACATTTACTTTTAGAGCCAAATTTACTATCATTTGAAGGAGAAATATATGTAATATCTAGTTAATCTGACATTTTTCTTCCTTACCATTTGTCATGTGCAGAAACTTTTCTATTCATTCTAGTAGTGTTATATGGAATAGGCATCTATTTTTATACTTCTCATTTGATAGGATAAAGTTTAAGGTTTTGCCTAATTTCTTTTGCATTTTTGAATTTAGAAACAACAATTATTTTTTTCAAAATGTACTTTCTTCATAGAAATCCAAATTTTTATGTAGAATGTGTGGAAATTACCATAGAAGTACATTTTCAAATTCTGAGAGGAGATAAGAGCTTAACTAGATGCTATCATACAAACATTATTTCTTCAATAGGATAGCCTAAAAGTCAACTACTTTTAAAGTAATTAGTTCCTTCATTGAAGTACTTGAAGCTATAACATTAATAGAGTGAAACGTAAGATTTCATGTGCAATGTTTATCTTCCTACTACATTGGACACAGCATGTTTTTTGTGTAGTACCATGAAACAATGAATAAATCCTATTGATTATAGCAACCTGCCTTAGTCAGTTCAGGGTACCATAACAAATATGATAGATTGGGTTGATTAAACAGATACTTATTTCTCATAATTTTTAATGCTGGAAAGGCAATCAGGTTCAATGTCTGGTGGGGCCCCCTTTAGGTTTGCAGATAGCTCCCTTCTTACTGAGTTCCCCCATGACAGGGAGAGGATTTCTCCTGTGTCTCCTCTTAGAAGGGCTCTAATCTCATCATGAGGGCTCCACCGTCGTGACTTACTAACCTCCTGAAGCCCCACCTCCAAATTTTGTCACATTGAGGATTAGGGCTTCAATGTACGAATTTGGTGGCGGGGTAGGGGTGAGGAGTGCAAACATTCAGTCTCTAGCACAACAGAATTATATTTGTAGAAATTGAATAATAAATATGTTATGCCTATCTGAAGGAAATTAGGAAAGAATTATAGATGTACAGGAAAAAAAGACAATGACAAGACCGTACTTCTCAGTGGGCTACTTCCCTAGTGAAAATAAGTATATTTGCATGGAATCAATTTGCATGTTCATTACATTCTAGGGTAAAATCTAATCAGGATAAGTTTTGAAACATAATAAAGGGTCTTGTGAGTTTATCTAGAAAAATGAGAGATAGTAGCTAGAAAGGAGAAGAAGAAAAAAAGGAAGAAATTTCATTAATAGGTTTATAATAGTATACTATGAAACTACCCTAACGTTATGAAAGTTTGTAATTAGAAAAGATGACTGTTATGCATATTAAGTATATTGGTGATATTAATAATGGTGACATTTCACATTAGTTGGAAAAACACAGTAGCTAATAATATTAGCTGATATGTTTACAGCACTTTCTTCATGCAAAGCGTGGGTAAGCGGTTCCATCCAGCATCTTATTTAAACTTAACCAAACACAAAGATGGTAGGAATGGTTCTACACATCATTGATCCCATTTTACACCTTGGGAAATGAAGCTTACATTAGGTAAAGTAAAATGCCAGAGCACATGGAATTATTCCATGGAGGAGCTGGAATTCACAACCAAGTCTGTCTGATTTTATCACTTTCAAACCATCATATAATCCCATATTTATTATATAAAGCAAGTGAATACGAGCCAATTTCATTATATTTCTTAATGCTCCATGTATCAAAAAATTCTGAAATTATCTTTAACACTTTATCATGTTAAATGTAAATAATGAAGCCTTTGACTTTTTGCCCTTGACAGTTTTGAAAAGTCAAGAAGTTTCTCTTATTTGATGCATAAGAAGTTCTCAAAATTTGTTTCTTGAATATTTAGGTTGATTAAATATAGGGATGGGGAAGGCCTTTTTTAATGTTCAGTGAAAGAAGAAAATAAAAATCAACAGTAAATGATAATAAACAAAAGTTGCAGTATATCAAAAGCATCACAAAGAGAGAAATGTTTGTAAGATATCTAGTTCTTTTCCATGTCAATAAATCAAAGGAAAAATGTATTATCTCATAGAAACATGGGTGAAATTCCCAAATGACAACTAACCACATGTGATGAAGTGATGAAACCCCAATTTAAAACAAAAAGCTTCCAATAATTTCTAATGAAGTATAAATGGGCTTTCTTTATTGGCCTTATAAAGTCAACCTTAATTCCTTAACGCAGTCTGGACATCTCTGGAAATGCTATTCCAGCCAGAGCCTTGGTCATGTTAGGCCCACAACCAACCTGGCCATATGGAATTCTGCCTCAGTTTCTCACAAGTATGCCTGCACAAAGCCTTTTCACTGCTCTCTCTTAAACAGCTTTTTTTGGCCAGAGGCATATAGGTGTTTCACCTATAGTCATTGCAGTCTCATAAAATGTACAGGCAGAATGTGATGCCATTGCAGTTGGTAAATAGTGTAGCAAAGTGGGATCCTATGGGGGAGAGGAGAGGAGAAACCGGAGGAAGAGAGAACTGATAGAAGATGGGCTCTGTATGCCCATCTAGAAGGGCATTGTGTGAGGAAAGGAAAGACCTCTATGTAGCATCACATGCTGTCTGATAAGATGCTTGGTTTCTGGTGATACAACTAACTTGTAAGTTTGTTTTAGACATCTCAGGGATACCTGTACTCTTACCATATTCTACAAATAGGCTGGACAGTGATTTTTTCAGAGATGGGCTGGAGTTTTATTTTGGCCTCATGTTATGTGTTCTTTATCACAATTCCAACAAAAAAAGCCTCGTAACTACTAGGGCAAACTTGATGTGATCATGTATCATGGTGAAATTTTAAGCCAAAAACCACACAAAAACCTCCAATCCTGCCTCTTTGAAATGATACCATTCTTCCAGAGCTACAGACAGTTTCTCTAGTATTATAAGGAGGTCAAGAAAAAGTTAAATATCAGCTCCATTAGGGCAGGCGATTTACCTGGCTGTCCTATTTCTAGAAGACTGATGGGCAGTTAAGAGTTGGCTGCACTGTTTCCTTTCACCATGGAATGGGATGAAACCACCCAGGGTTGCAGTGCAGTCTGCTCCTGTTTTTGGCTCAGGTTTGCGAACTGGTATCACCCAAGAAAAATATTCAGTTTGTGAGCTCCCATTGAAGATTTAAAAGACATCTGGCAACACCAAATGGTGGATTGTTGCTTCCCCAAGCCAAATATCTTCTGAAGCCTCTATCTGTAGGTAGATAGAATGCCTGCCATGCTTATCATCCCAGGCACCTGTTACATTTACAACGATGTAAACATCATTTCTACCTGTGCATGGGACCTATTACCTTAGCTAGGAATCCTGAGATAAGTCTTGCATTCTGTTGTAAAAGTTATCAAATTTAGGAAGGCAAGGATCCTGAACCACAGCTTTTAAATAAGTGTCCATCAAAGGAATAAGAATTGAATATAATGTTTTCTACTACCCAGAAATGATGGTGATTTTTTTAGTAGGCAATTCCTGAAATGCTTGATTGAATATGGAAGAGACGTTGTACTTATTTTCAGGTAACTGAAAACCTATTTAGGAAAATTACAGGAGTTCATTTATTCATGAATTAGTTAATGGAAAATTTGTCCATGCAAGGGATATAATTTTCTATTCAGGGCCCTAGATTCATTCTTACTGAAACTACTGAAAAGCCATTAGAACATCTGGCCGGGTTACTACCCTGGAATACAGAATTATTTGTATACAGCTATGCAACATTTATAATACTTGAGTGAATACAGCTGTCAAGTGAAGTGAATGCTATACCTTGTTAAAATTTCTATGGAAATCAGCAGACACTTAAAACACTGGTGACCTCATTCGAAGGTTACTAATCCTAAGATTGCCAAGCAGTCTTTCAGTGATGTTTACTTTTGAAAATTATCAATTTTTTTTTACATTTAATTGTAATATTTTGGATTCATTTCATTCTTCTCAGGAAACTGCCATTCATTTTTATATTAATTAAGAGTAAGGGAGATCGTGATCTACATATTCAGTGCAATCCCAATCAAAACCCCAATGTTGTTTCTTGCAGAAAAAGTAAAATCCATCCTAAAATTCATGTAGAATCTCAAAGGACCTCAAGTAGCCAAAACATTCTGGAAAAAGAACCAAGTTAGAGGTTTTACATATTTTCTTTTAAATAAAACTTATTTAAAAGCTGTAGTAATTTAAAAAGTGTGGCATTGGCATAAAGACAGACATATAAGACTATGAAATAGAATAGAGAGCCTAGAAATAAATCCTCAAACATGTGGTCAAGTGAATCTTGAGAAGAGTGTCAGTGGGGAAGGGACATTCTCCCCATGCAAAAAGAATGAAGTTGGACTTTTTCTTAGACCAAATACAAAAAGGTAACTAAATGTGAAGGCTGAAACTATCTTAGAAAACATAGGGTGAATATTTCATGATATTGACATGGCAATGATTTCTTTGATATACCAACATAATAAACAACAAAAGAAAAAATAGATCAATTGGACTTTGTTAAAATGAAAAACTTATATTCATGAAAGGACACTATTGCCAGTGTGAAAAGGCAATCCATGGAATGATAGAGAATACTTTCATATCGTATGTCTGATAAGGTATTGAAATGCAGAATATAAAAATAACTATAACTTAATAAGGAAAACAAATGACCTGATTAAAAAAATGGATAATGGCCTTGGATGAACTCCTCTCTGAAAAAAAAGACATATGTCCGATAAACACAAGAAAATATACTCAGTATCACTTATCCTTAGGGAAATGCAAATCACCACAGTAGGATACCATGGCTATTATATAAAGAATGAACAAAAAATCTACTAGAAAACAACACGGTGGTGAAGATGTAGAGAAATTGGAACACTTGGACTTGGAGGTAGGAATGTAAATTATTGTAACCACTTTGGTAATTCCTCAAAAAATTAGAATTACTATATGATACAACAGTTCCACTTCTTGGTATATATCAAAAGAAATAAAACCAGGGAATTAAACAGGTATGTGTACAACCATGTTCACAGAAGCATTATTCCCAATAACTCAAAGCTGAAAGCCACTTACATGTCTGTTGACAGATGAATGGATAAACAAAATGATTGTGTGTGTGTGTGTGTGCACGCGCGCACTGTGCACCAGCCTCCAAAAGGAAGGAAATTCTGGTACATACTACAACATGGATTGACCTTGATGACAATATGTGAAGTGAAATAAGCAAGTCATAAAAGGACAAATGCTACGTATTTCCTCTTACGGGAGTTACGTGGAATAGATAAAGCCACAGAGACAGAAAAAGGAATGGTGGTCTCCAGGAGTTGAGAAAGTTTAGTTTTGCAGTATGCAGTGAGTTCTGGAGATGTGTGATATGATGACTGCATAACAATGTGAATATACTAAATACCATAGAACTATATACACTTGAAAAGGGTAAATTGTAATGGTAAATTTTACTACTGTGTAAAAAAAGGACAGAACTTATTGTGATGGAAAGAACATAGCTGTAACTCATGGAAACTGTAGTAAGCAGGGAGATGTGCATTATTAATATGGACTCAGGCAGAATTAGTGTCATACGAACAATTTGCTTTTAATGCTTTCTACCTTACTACTCTCCTTTCTAGATTTTTCCTTTTACATCATGTCCTATCTTCTAAGAACACTGCGTTGTAGCACTGTACTCAAGCCACACTTTTATGAGTTAATACTGAATTCTGGGTTAATTGCATTTCTTCACTGTTATCATAAAGAAAACTTTATTCTATTCCTTCCTTTTTTTTTTTTTTTTTTTTTTTTTTTTT
>NW_003852414.1:14504334-14538030 GCF_000181295.1 Otolemur garnettii | reverse complement strand
TGCAGCCGTCATTGTTGTTTGGCGGGTCTGGGCTGGGGATTCGAACCTGCCACCTTAGGTGTACGTGGCTGGCGCCTTAGCCAGTTGAGCTATAGGCACCAAACCTGCAGTGAATCTTTAATAAGAAAATCTGCCAGTGCTAAGAAGCCAATTCCAAGGCACTTTAAAAGCATGACATACAGACATCTTCTCTCTTTCATCCTCTGACCTTTGGGATTATAAAATTGAAAACAAAATGATGAGTTTCACAAGTTCAAAAAGCCCAGGAACTTGGATACTACTGATAAATCCCTCTATATCACTCCTAGTTGTTGGTTATGTTGTCCAGCCAGCTGTAATTAATCTACCTGTTAACAGATTTTATTACAGCACGTTATTTCAGATTGGAATGTGGACGTGCGGCATATGAAATTGAAAGGTAAACCAGCCATGATTTAAGGAACATTATTCAAATGGTTTAAAATGTACCATTCTCTATTGGGGGAAAATGAATTCTTAGAAAATTTTGTGATGCATTTTTGACTACGCTAGCGGTTATTAGAAGTTCATCATTGCTTTTTTTTAATAGGAATTAGTTGGAAATGTTTGCTCATTAGATGCATTTGATAATAAAAAGAACCCCTATGGAGACTATTTAGAGGGAAAATTGTTTTATTTAGCTATTTTTTTATTTCCAACAAGTCTAGAAATTATCATTATCCTGTGTATTAAAAAGAGCAAAAACATTGTAAACAGATTTAAACTAGGTAATTGTATTGTTAAGATAATTTCTTGGCATTAAAAAAAATGTTTGACCACCTATGTATGAATATGTGTATATTTCTTGGACATAATTGCTGAAATGTAGCGATAAAATAGTATATCATATTTTATAGTCACAGATCATTGTAAAAATTGTTGGTAACTAACAGAAGTTTGAAAATGGATATGTATTTATATAAATACATAGCTAATTGAATCATATACAGACAAATATATATAAATGACTATATGATTTGTTCACTTTTTGTTCAACCAGATTCCCTGGATAAGTAGTGGCCTAGCCTGTGTTATCATAATTGGGATATTATAGCTATTTTAAATATTTTAAAGGCCTTAAGAAAATGCTGAATTTAACCACAATATGATTCATAGACTAATGAAATGACTTTGCTTTTGAATAGAATGACATCACCTGTGTCTGAAAACACTGGTTTCCTTAGGCTGACTAGAAGTTCTGCTAGATTTTTAATTCTAGATTTTTGATAAAAAAAAAAAAAATAGGTCAGTGGATTAACCATTGGGCTTCAGAGTAGAGCTTTAAGAACTACAATTCTGGGGTCCAAAACCTGGATTCCAATCTCAACTCCAGCATTCATTGGCTGGTCTATCTTGGACAAGTTTCTTCTTGTCTATAAGATAACATCTAAGTTTCCTTGTCTTTAAATTGGAAGGGAATTCTGTCTCATGGATTTCATTTAGGAAACAAGTGGAATGTGAAGGATAGAACAATTTCCTCAGTATACAGTAGCTATAGGAGTCCTGCTACTGTTACAGAATATATCCAGCTGGGAAAATCTTTTAAAATAAGGATTTTAGGAGTAAAATTAATGAAATAGAACATTGGTAAGGAAGCTGGCGCAGCTATGGGTTCAACATCTATGGATTCAACCAACTATGTGCAATAAAGCCTACTTCTCACTCCGTGTGGTGTGGCATTCTATCAGAGCACATTGGATTTCACTGTGGGAATTTATCAGAATATTCGATGAAAAAAGCTTTGCATTAAGAAAGTAAACTTTGAGTTATGAAACTAATCCCTATGTTAATCTGTGTTTGTCGTTTGCTACTCAACTTTCTTTTTCTGCTATTGTCATTTCCTAAGAAGCCCAACAAGGTTGTGAAAACTAATTTCTTTTTTCTTTCATTAGGTTCGAATTATGAAAGATGTGATTTTGAAAATGGGCTTTGTAGCATGGCTCAAGATCAGAGTGAGCAACTTGGTTGGACAAAGAGAAATGGGATGACTGGTCCGTCACCTCCATTTTATGATCACAATGGTGATATGTCTGGTAAATGTTTCAGATTTATTTCCCTCCCCCCCTTTCTCCCTCCTTTCCTTCCTTCCCTCCTGTTTTCTCCCTCCCTCCTTTTCCCTCTCCCTCCCTTCCTCTCTTCTTTCCTTCCTTCCTCTCTCCGCCCTTCCCCTCCCTCCCTCTCCTTCTTCCCCCTCCCTTCCTCTCCCTTCCTCTCCCACCCTCCCTCCCTCTCCCTTCCTCTCCCTCTCTTTCTTCCTTTTCTCTTCTTTCCTTCCTCCCTTCCTCTCTCCCCTCTCCCTCTTCCCCTCTCCCCCCTCCCTCCCTTCCTCTCCCTCCCTCTGTCCTTTCCTCTCCCTCCCTCCCTCCCTTCCTCTCTCTCTTCCTCTCTCTCTTCTTTCCTTCCTTCCTTCCTTTTGCCCTCCCCTCTTTCCTTTTCATCCCCAAATATTTCAACAGGGGAGCATAACCATGTCTAATATTTACATATTAATAATTATAGCATCTAATTTTATATTATTTAACCATTTTCAAAATATTCATGATTCTAAAATATTGTATCAGATTCTCATATGTGACTTCCTAGAATTCAGATAGGTCTATTTAGATCATATTAATAATTGGGATTTTCCAGCTCTCTTGACTCTTTATGAAATTTTAAACTATAGTACGACATAGATTAATTAGTGAAATTTCTTTGCTTCTGGCAAGACCAATTTCAGATCTGTCTAATAACACTTGTTTAATAAGCTTGATTAGAAAGCTCTTATGGGCTGCTCAGTAGACTTTGAAGTGACTCTGGAGCCAGACATTGATTCGGTTTGTCCTGTATTAACTAATGAACTTCATTCAACATTTGTTACCAGATTAAGATATATTAGTGAGCCAAAAATGACTCTATGCCTGCTTATTTCAGATGGGTTTCTACGTTGCCTGGCATAACTGAAGGCTGGTTATTTTTATAAGAGTGATACTTCGTTCAAATAAATTCAATTAAATGTTAAAATATGGTTATTACCCTGGAGATGATTTAATGCAAATGTTTTGCCTGAACAAATGTTCAGATGTTAGTTCGAAAACTTGTACATAAACATTACACATGTGGGTTAGAAGCTTGGGTCTGTTACTCCTTAGCCGTAAGATCTTGGGAAATTAGAAGCCTTGTTTTTCACAGCTTTAGCAGAAGAAATAACAATGCCAAATTCATAGGATGGTTGTTAAGAACGAAATGAGATACTGTTTGTAAATTTTATCATGGAACAGCCAGCATTCAAACAAAAGTAGATGTTCAGTGCATTTCTGAATAAATTTGGTGTCTCTCCTTTTAACTTCTGTATAGGTAATAGGGAGTTTCTTATTGTTTGGCTTTGATATGAAAAATTACTTTTCCAAAGAATTTTTAGGGTGGTGCCTGTGGCTCAAGGAGTAGGGCGCCGGCCCCCTATACTGGAGGTGGTGGGTTTAAATCTAGCCCTGGCCAAAAACTGCAAAAAAAAAAAAAATTTTTTTTTAATAATAGTTAGGAATCTGCTAACTTTATCATGAAAAAGGGAGCAGCTTCACAAATAGGACAAATTATGGCTTTAGTTGTGCTATACGGTGATATATAATCTAACTCCCAGCCCTTCCCCACCCTGGGCTTGTGAATTGTCAAGTCTGTGCTTCTGTCCTTACTATCTCCCCACTGTTTCCTCCTTTTCCTCAGAAGGCTTTTTTTTTTTTTTTTAAATAACATACATTTATTCACTCCAGCCTTCCTTTTTTCAATCTGTGGCTGTTTTTCTTTTTCTTTGGCTTACTTCTTCACCATGGAGTTAGGTAACAAGCTCTGCCACTGTGATTCCCTCTGAACTATTTCCTCCTCTGGCCCTTTTCTTCTCTCTTTCTTTACTTTCTGACTTTTTCCCTCATTGTTTATGCTTTCTTTTTTTAATAGTCGAGTTTAGAGGTAAAATGGAGGCAATTCATATCAAAACTGAGATCATATGTAGGCAGATACCATTTAACCATATTATCTGGGTTGATCTAAAATCTCTGGACTCAGACTAGATGGGTTTGAATCCTGGCTCTGTCAGTCAGCTAGCTGTGTGGCCTCTGTTTCCTGTAAAGGGAGGATAATAGTAATATAAGCTGCATTGGAAAAACAGACAAAATATTGCCCGGTATAACTAATTAAAGGCTGGTGATTTTCTTGATATTATTTCCTAACAATAATTTTAAGGCTATAGACATTAGCTGTTGAAAATATCTATAGGAAAAAAGCTTTTGAATTTTGTCTCCATTCATAAAATCTTATTTCATAAACATTAAGAAAATTTTTGATTACCTTAACACTTGAAATAATTTGCCAGTACTCCAAAGTAGTTATTTTTTTTCATGTAATCAAGGCCTTCAGAAGTTGTCAAAGGTAAGTTTGAAAAATCTATTTATACACTGAAAACATCATGTTATCAATATTTGAAATCTAGGGGAGGAGTGATTAAAATATAGTACTGATTTTAAAAGAATGTAGCATTGCACATAGATAAAACAGTTCCACTATAGCACATTCAAATACATCTTTGTAATGATAGTAAAACTCTTTAAAAATGAGAGTAAGAATGTAAATGCTTGAAATAATTCTGGAATTCAGCTGACATTCATAGTGATATAGGGGTATTTAAAATATGGAATTTACTGTAAGTTTAAAATGCATAGGGGGTGGCGCCTGTGGCTCAAAGGAGTAGAGCGCGGGCCCCATATACCAGAGGTGGTGGGTTCAAACCCAGCCCCCGGCCAAAAATAACTGCAAAAAAAGAAAAGAAAAACTAAAATTCATAGGCTATCACAAATAAGTGATTTGAAAAGTTAACATGTTCCTTCATGCTACAGATTATTATTTTCTTATTACGTATTTCAAATACGTTTTAAATAAGAATGTTAGAACTTTTGTTTTACTGATCAATTGTTGAATTAGACTTAAAATTCGTGTATCATGTTATCAACCACAAATAATACTAAGCAGGATTAAATACTTTCATTTTGTTCTTTAGTGAACATATGTATTATGTCTGTGTCTACATATATTATAAGCCCGACAAATAAAAGTTATAGTTTTTGCCACATACAGTATTAAAAATAAATTGAGAAGAAATGGTCCTTGATCTTATTTATTATATGCAATGCTCTTCATTCCTTTCGACTATCTGAGTTGATCTCTGGTATCATTTCTTTTCAGTTTGAAGAATTTCCTTATGTATTTCTGGTACTGCAAGTTCCTCTGATGATGAATTCTATTAGTGTTCCCTTCCTGAAAATGTTTTTCTTTTGCCTTCATTATTGAAATATGTTCTCACTGGATGTAGGATTTTTCATAGTCTTTTTTTTTTTCCCCTGTTAGTATTTTAAAGATACTATTTCACTGCCCTGACATCCCTAGTTTCTGATGAGACGGTCACAGTTTCAAGTTGCTTTTGTTTTCCTGTATGTAACCTATCATGTTATTTTGATTATTCCAACATTTGGTGTTTATTTTTGGTTTTCAGTCTGAAATTTAAAAATATTATTTGGGCTCACTAGGCTTCTTGATCTAAAATGTGTGTTTTCTACCAGTTTGGGAAGGAATTCTAGCCACTCTTATTTATTTCGATACCTTTTGCTGCCCCATTTTCTCTCTGCCTTCTCTTGTGAACCTCAATATCAATTATTCATTGCCTAAAAATGTGTTATGAATCTAACCTATTATTAGCTTCACAATATGAGTCTAAAATGTTATTAGATGTATTCTCACCATATATTTTGATTTTGTTCTTTATTTTTTCAGAGTGCATAATTTCAGCTGAACTATCTTTGATTGTTTCCTTTGTTATTTTAATTATGCTGATAAGCTCATAAAATGATTTTTAAAAATTAAATATAAATATTCCTAGACTTACAAGGTGGTCCCCAACATAGCCATTGTAAGTTGATGTTATCGTAAATTGAAAATATATTTAATTTATCTCATCTACTGAATATCACAGCTTAGCCCAGCCTACCTTAAACACGCTCAGACCACTTCCATGAACACAATCCCTCAGGTCTCCAACTGGGCCCTGGGTGGCATACACAGGGAATATTTCTGAATAGCACTGCAAAGAATTTGAAAATGGAACTGACGTGGAAAACCACATTAGCCTGTAGCTGGGCAAAATCAGCTAACTCAAAGCCCATCTATACTAATGTGGGGGATTCTCATGCATTTTGCTACATAGTGTACTGAAAGTAAAAATCAGAATGGTTGTCATCACCTTTGCATCATTATAAGGTTAAAAAAAAATACAAAGTTGAATCATTTCAATTCTGACATTTTAAATTGGCTGCTTTATTTTGAAATTTTCTCTGCTAAAATTCTTAATTATTTCATTAATCATAAGGAATGTTTTTTCCTTTATTGCGCAAATTCTACAATAGGGGGTTTTAAAATCCTTGCCTACATCATTTGAGATCTGCCCTCTCTTTTCACCTGGCAAGATCACCTCGTCCTAATTCTTTGTCTGTTGATCATTTTGAATGGTATCCTAGATGCTGTGAATGTGAATGTTGTGGACCTCTGTGTTTCTGTAATATGTATGTGTGTGTTTTTTACAGAAAGTGGTGATGGTATGTTTAATCAGATGATTAACTTGCATGAACTCAAATAATAAGCTCGTGGTGGTTGTGGGCACCAGTTCAAATAGCATTTTGGTTCTTCTTGACTTAGCTGCTAGGAATGTTCCCTGCCCATGCATCTTTTAGTTTTAGCCAGAGGCTTGGATGGGGTTTATTCATTGACTATTAGCGCAGTCCCTTTTCAGGATCTCTGCCTTCCAGAATCTTTTCCTTTCTTTAGGTCAGACCAGGCTATTCCAGGCTCTCCCCCTCCTTTCTGCTCAGACCAGGGAGACAGCAGCCTCTCCATCAATCTTCACCATCCACTGCTGACTGCAGCTGCAGCCTGACCCCAGCCCAAAGCCTAGGGGACTCTAATTTGTTCTGATCCCTCCCTCCAAGTTTCTGTTTCTTATGGATCTGCCACTTATTAAAAAAAAAAAAAAAGGAATATGCCACCTACATTCATCATTAAGGCCTCCTGGAGTCCTAGTATTTAGATTTCTCTAGTTTTTTTATAGTGCAATTATTCTGTTCATCACTAAGCATTCCATCTAGGTGAACATAAGCATCTCCTAAGCCGCCCCATGCCACCCTTTCTGAAGGGCAGCAGGACCACAATCCATGCTGTAGTAGTAGGCAGGCCGCCGTATACAGACAGTGAATTGGGTGATTTCATTAAGAAACAGTCCAAAACCAAAAATGGAGAAAAGGACCCCACAATCTCACTCCCTAAGTTACGTTTTTGCAGCCTTTCTAGTCTTAGCATCTGTTTATTTTGAAATCAGTGAAAAATTAATGTTTATGTATTCCTTTCTCTATTTGTAGTTTCAAAAACTCTTTCTTGAGGATCTGCCTTGCTCCTCATGTTGTTCTAGGGCCTGAAGTTACAATGGTGAGCAAGACTGCTTTGTTGGCTCTGGTGAACTTGCAATCTGCCGATGGCAGTATAAACCTTACATAGGCACTTATGCTTACATATTAAGAGTGAAAAAACCAAAAACCATCCTCTTATCAGCATATACATATGTAAAATCTCACAATGTCATTGTGTGTGCTTTGCCGACGATTGTGAGCTTCTGTATTATTTTTAACCCGAGCGATGTCCGTGGAGCGATTCATCTGTCCTTTCTTCTGTATATTTTCTGTTGAAAGGGCTAGATAGCAAATATTTCTGGCTTTTGGAACCATTGGGTCTATGTTCCAAATACTGTATACGGCCACTACACTGGGAAAATGGACCCACACAATATATAAAGTTAAGTGTGACTGTTATAATAACATTTTATGGACATGGAAATTTATGATTAATATCATTTTTACATGTTTTAAAATATTCTGGGAGGGGAAAGGCAGAGGGGGCAAGGGGGAGTATTCAGGGTGCTCCCACTTAATGGGCAAAATGTAAGGGTGTATGGCACATCTTTTGGGTGTGGGACACAACTATAAGAGAGACTCTACCTAAAAATTCAAATATGTGACCTGGGTGTTTGTACCTTCACATTAACCTAAAAAATAAATAAAAATATATTAAAAATATATAAAAATTTTCTCCTCCATATAATCAATTTGTGTATTGAGGAGAATATTTTCAGAGGTCTTTACTCTGGCATTTTATTAATATCACCCTCACAATTTATTGTATGTTCCAAGACCTAATGTGACTGACATAGCCCTTTGTTACTGAAATCAGCCCTAAGTTGATATGGCAGTATTTATTTACAAGTTGCTAGTGACAATAAGGGATTACTAATATTTCAGAGTATTCATTAAGATACACAGGTTTAGCAAATATGTACATTATCTGATTCTGTTGAGCTTGCTGGCTTAATGAATGGGTACAAGTCAAAACTTACAATTCAACGTAAACAGAATTTAATAAATAGAAAGATGTTACTAACTGGAAAGAGTTCGTATCCTTGAAAAAGGAAATAATAAAGAGTATCATTTCCTCTCTCTTAGCTGAGCTGAGGCATATTTCCGTCAGGGATGAACACACTTTTCTCTTTTCATAAGTTTTGACATTTTCACATTTGTTTTGTGCCTTGGACCTTGGTTTAGTGATCCATTGCTGCAGCCTAACAGTTTTTTTTTCTTTTTTTGAAATGTTCTTGAAAACTGATATTATCTTACAGTTAAAATGCTCCCTTTTTTGAGTTCTTACCAGCCGATTGGTTACTTTGTAGCATGCAAAGGGATTTATGTTTCTCCTATTCACATTCGGTTCCATTAATCACTCAGAACCCGGGAGATGGAGGAAGTACCGGCTGCCTATCAATGGTGGAGGCAAGTGAAGCTGAAATTGGTACCCTATCTTTCCTGAAGATCAAGGCTGATGGAACTCACTGCCAAAGTTATTGGGTTTTAGCTCTCAAAAGTTGATTCATGGTTTTTGCTGTGTTCATATCTTATGGACCTCCTTTTCTCTCATCAGACATGAGATTGCACTCTTTACGCAGTTACTGAGAAAAAGTATTTTTTAAAGCCATTTAACACAAACATTTAAGATTATAAGTGAAATTGTGCTGTTCCTATTCTTTGTCATTTTAATAATTAACACTTCATCACAAGATTATCTTAAATATGCGTTTTAAAAGTGTGTTACAAATTTGATTTTAGAGATGCAGGTATACAACAGAAACTTAGGAACTGTATAAACAAATGGAAATGAGAGTGGCATAGAGATTGGTCGGAGACGTGATGACGATGGTGGTGATGTGTCTGTGTGTGATATTCGTATAATTAGGCTGCTGTAAGAGTAAGAGGTGTATGTAGAAAGAATACTGGATACGGATTCTGTTACCAACACCTTTATACAGTCTCTTCTGGAAGTTTAGAGCTGTAGCAGGAGAGAGTGTTAAATGAGGAATGGGCATGTGAGAAAAAGTTACCCTGCCAAAGATTTGTCTTTCTTTTTTACTCGCAAATTCCTATGATGACTAATGTCCTCTGGAAAGCCAGAGAACTTTCTATAAAGTGGTCTCTCTCAGAACAACTCCATCTGTGAATTTGAGAAATCTTTTACCCACACTAGGAAGAGCAGGGTCAAATGACGTGTGCACTAAAACAAAACTAAACAAAACAACCCCCCCCCCCAAGACTTTGATATTGTTGCTAAGTTGGAAATAAAAGTAGAAAACATGTATTGCTATTTGGTCCCCCCCCCCAAAGAAAAGAAAGAAATTCATGACTGAAACAAATGTTAAATGATCTCAAGCTGTTTTCAAATTTAACACTTTACTTTCTGCTATAAAGGGAAGATTAACTTTTATTTAATACTTGGCAAAATATAGAACAGTTTATAGTGCTATAACATGTACCAAATGACAGTTTCTATTTATAAAACACTCTGCTTAAATATTTAAATAATTTATTCATGTGTGATTTGAAAAGTACCATTGTAATGGCTGCTTCACTGTTTAATAACTTAACATCCCCAATCTGATTTTTATGAGCAACTTTTTAAAAAGTAAATATGATTGATTTAAGTGATTTTCTTGAAAAATGAAAAATTTCCTGTATATCTCCTGGATGCTTCTTGGAAGTTAACTATTTATAAGCAATAGTTAAGGGCTTATTGAATGCAATTACCATTTATATTGCTAATAATATTTAAACCTAAAACAACACAGCTGTATGGTGCATTATGCTTATTTGATTATTCACTTGCATTACAATTAGTTTACCTGCTGCAAGAGCAAACTATTCTTATTTCACTTTTATCACTATGCTAGCAGCTCTTCATCTAAATTATATGTATATATAAAATTGTATATATACATGTATATATATTCCAGGAAGTGTATTCTTCAAATAATTGTCTATCATTGCAGTGATTTCAGTTATGCCTCTGACTTCCTTATAGGCAATCATTAATGTCACTGTTTTCTGCTTAATGAGGGTACAATTTTGGGATAGGAGCAGGGAAAAAGAGGTTTTGTAGGTTTAATAATCTTACTATTGAGTATCTCAGTAATGTGACAACTAGAATTGATTTCCGATTTGTCTTCATAATCATCAACATCGTTTTTCTCATTCCTTTTGACAAATAGCAACACACCAAATAGAGTAATAGAAAAATAGTCATTCTCAGATTCTATGCTAGAACCCTCATCAAGCATTACATGGACTATCTGAGAGCCCGGGAGGGTCAGCATTTATTTTAAGGGCATCTGAGCAGTGACAGTCCACTGCCATGTCTGTTCCACAGTGTACAGGAGAGCCTTAGGGCTCAGTGTTTTTTCTCATAATCCTAGCAAAAGCTGGGACTATTTGGTCCAACTTTTTCTCATTAAAAACACAGCAAACTATGATCTCTACTGAAATCTTCATTGAATTGCTTATGTGGGTCGGCAGTCACAGGAATACCATGTTTTCCCTAGGTGCCCTCTTTGCAGAAATGTAACTTCCTATATTAAATATGACAAATTGGGTTGTGGAATGCAGGCCTATAATAACATTATGGAGAGTGTAATCATAATTAGGCAATATAAATAAATTTATGAAAGCAAGTAGTAGCACTAGCATTTTTTATTCTTTAAACAGAATCTATTGACATGATGTGGATTTCAGCTTGATGTCTTCAATGAGTTTGCCAAGGATCACTCTGCCTCTAACACAGTGACTCTTATTTCTGACAGCTCACTTTCTCTCACTGGTTTCAAGAGTGGATTCTAATTCCTCAAATTTAAGAAGTCGAGTTTTCCTTCCAACTAATGCCCCTTGTGCTTGTCAGGTATGGAAGGCACACAGCATTTTAAGTACTTGGCCACATCTGGGGACATTCTTTAGTATTAATTGTTTGGGGACTAATTATTTTTCCACAGGTTACATTTTATTCCTTCTCCAGCCACATGAGTAGCAAATTAATGGTAGGACTTCAAACTGTGTGTGGTGGTCCTATCCAGCATTTATGGCAAAGCACAGCTGGACTCCAAAATCAGTGGGAGAGAAACATCATCAAGATCCAGAGCCCATGGAGATTTCAGGTATGTGCATTCTATTCTCAAAGGATGTCTTTGAAGGAAAGATCATTAATTTTAGGGGATTTAAAAGTAAGGCGAACATTCCACTTTGCCAAGGAGTATGGGATTTCCCAAACCTTTCAGTGGTGAAAGTGGACAGTCCTAGCTCAACTGGGTTGGCCACTCTAGAAGATATGTCTTAGAATAAGAGTTTGAACTTATGTATCAAAACTGAAGGTGATATGTTTTAAAATATATTGATATGTCAGTAAAATTCTCTTAATTCTCTTCTAATTCTCTACTAGTTTCTCAAACCCCCTCCATTTTCCTCTCAATGTCTCTTACTGTTCCAACTTTCTCTCTCTTTTCATTTCTTTTTCCCTAGATTCATTCTCTTTTAGACTTTTCTCCTGCTTTTGAGAGAAGAGAGTCATGTTTGGTAATGAGGAAGAAGACAGTTTGATCCAAATACTAATTCTAAATGCTGTTCAAGTAGAATAATTGCCATATTCATGCCATGTATATACTTGATTCAACACAGCCTTTATTTTCTAAAATAATTTTGAGAATTAAAGCCATTGCAAACCTATAGAACACAAATTTATTATGTAGCCTGATAAAACTTATGCATGCTGGAAGTTATAATCTAATAATTATTGCAGGAGTTCTTGGAGCAGCATTGTATATTTTAACATTTGGGATAGCCAAGCATTTTTTTCCAGTTAAAAATGAGATTTTTAATCATTTTATTCCTAATCCATTTACTTTCTACACCTAGTTTGTGAGCCAATTTAGTCCAAATAGAGTTCTTTTGTCATTTATTATTAGAATGATATAATCAATTTTATAAATTTGATATATGGCAGATTTAGCACTTGCTTAAATATAGGGATAGGATTGGATTGAATTTTACTTTCCATTATTATGAGTGGCTGAGGGGAAAAGAATGTGTGGGATTGTCATTATAAAGGTTGAATTTTAAGGTATAATGATGACATATTTTCTTACATGATCAGTCATAAAATCATTATGATTTAGAAGTTTCGGCTCTAGTAAACTTAATGGGAATCCAAAGAAATTTCTAACGATGCCCAGATGATGGGTCTTAGAGCTATTCTGTGGTGAAAACACAATTCGGAGGCCAGGCGTGGTGGCTCATACCTGTAATCCTACCATGCTGAGAGGCTGAGGCTGAGGCTGGTGGATTGCTAGAGCTCAAGAGTTCCAGACCAGCTGGAGCAAAAGTGAGACCCCTTCTCTACTAAAATTAGAAAAACTAGACGACTGGTGGCAGTCACTGGTAGTCCCAGCTACTTGGGAGGCTGAGATAGGAGAATTTCTTGAACTCAGGAGTTTCTGTGAGTTATAATGCCATGGCACTCTACCCTGGGGCAACAGAGTAAGACTCTGTCTCAAGAAAAAAAAAAGGCAGAAAAGAAAACATAATTTGGTAGTTCAACACTTTGTTGACCTCTAATATCAGTGTGTGCTATGGAGGGTGAGGGTAGAATGGTATTGTAAGTCTTTAAGCCTTTGGGCATTTAAACATTTCTATGAATAAGTGATTCATTTGCTTAGATTTATTTGGGGGATTAGGATACACTGGGCATGATGTAGAAAAGATTCCCTACTCCATGCTAAGAGACATCTGGTGGGCGTGGAGAGGAGATATAGCATGTTTATGTGTTTCTGTGACTTTCAAGAGGTGTGATTTGCAAAATGAGTAACCCTAACTCCAATACCACATTTGATTTGCTGTGGATATTTAGGTGTTAATACCAGAGAAGTTTCTAGTTCATTTCTTATACTCGTTAATAGTCTGTGTCTACTCATCTTTTCTCAACAACAACAAAAGCAACGAAACAGAAATCGAGCCAGGATTGCCTTTACGGGGACTGAGTCACATCAAGTAGCCTCTGAAGGACATGGTTGCATGCTTATAAAAGACTGGGTGTCTGAAATAGGAATATGGTCTGTGTGTACACTCTGTAATTATTCACATAGCTCCTTTTACTTTGACACAGAGCTGATGGCGAAGAGTCTTAAACTATCTTTGTTGGGCTTCGTGCTCTCTCCTCTCTAGCTGCCCACATATTTAGATCAAGGTCTTTCTGAGTAGCAGCATAAGAGACATTTGGGTGTTGGGCAAAGCTGGAAGCTGCTGGATCTTGTAGGTCAAACTTTTCAGAATGACTCTCCTGTTTTCCTCAGCTCCCCATTCCCAGATGGCACATCATGAGGTCTGATGATTAAGTATGTACAGTATTTCTGTACATAAATATAAAACTTAAAACTCCAGAATAGGCCGTCTCCAAGGTGATTCAGCTATAGCTGAGGCAGCAAGGTTATTCACTTGAGTGCATTAAATACAGGGGGGGCTTTGACTAAAGCAGATGCATGTGCAGTATATTAATTTGTTTCCCAAAATACTTCCTTGCTGATACGAAAACAGTGTTTCCACCTTTAAAGGCTTTGCAAAAACTAAGAGACCTACAGCTCTCTTGGGATCCTCTGGCTACCCCAGTCTCTTTAGGTTGCAGGTACGTTTTAGTTCTATCCTGTCAGCAAGTGAGCAGATGTTCCTTTGCTTTTGTTTGGTGGGCCACAGAGAAGTGCTGTGCTTGTAATGCAAACACCACCATCTAGTATCTTGTCCTGAAAAGCTTTTGTGAGAAGCTTACTTGAGAGAATTTTGTAATCAGCATCCCCAGACAATATCTGCTGCCTCATCAACTTACAAGGCTCTGAGAATTCTTCTGTTTTCTGCAATTTCCCCCGACTTCTGATAGTTTAAAACCATGCATGCTTCCTTTAGAAATGTCCAAATGGGAGATTTCAATCCCAGCTGGATCCCACAAGCACATAGCATGGGCTTTTGAGGAAGCTTCTACAGCTGGCTGTCACCTGGGGGCTTTGCACTGTCATCTGTGAATAAAATTGAAGCATGTTAATTTCCAAGGGAATATTGCTACAAAGACAAGCAATGATGTTCATTCATTTAGTCAACAAAGACACAAGCATTTTAAGAAATTACTTGAGGAGACGTGACAGCTAACATTAATTGAGCACCCACTATGTGCAAAGCATGTGTTCATTGAGAATTAAAAACTTTAGAGAGTTAAATACCCTACTAGATCCCATACCAGGTTAGAAGAGAATCAAGTATAGTTTGATTTCTTAATCACTCAGTTGCTGAGCCATTATAATCTTTTTTATTATATTAAAACATGATGAGAATGTAGATGACATGAAAGAAAAAAAAAGTCCAAATTTGTTCAAATCTTTTGTAGATGACTCACTACATATTCTTTTGACTGCTGTATTGGATGAAACAACAACGTTAGGCTTGCAGGCTGCCAATTAATTACAATCACATTTTTTAAAAGCGTCAACCTAAGCAGTTAAGTTCACTATTATTGTAAAATGTTCGAGGAGGCAAAGAATAAAACAAGTTAAACATATAGTAGAATTTAGTAGAATTTCATGCCAAGTTCATGTAGAAACTTCTCACACCCCTCATTTTGTGCTCATGTATTGATTTTGTTGGATAGAAAAGAATGAAAACTGGGCAGTGCCTGTGGCTCAGAGGAGTAGGGCGCTGGCCCTATATACTGGAGGTAGTGGGTTCAAACCTGGCCCCAGCCAAAAACTGCAAAAAAAAAAAAAAATAAAATAAATAAATTCAGAATGAATACTATATGGTTAAGTATTTTACTTACTCTATTTTTCAAGTCGAATGTTTGGTTTGTTAAACTGAGCAGTCCCTGCCTGAATTATAACAAGGTCCTAAAGCATTCTTGATAGGCTATTATCTACTTACCATTTCTTCGATATTTCATTGAGAGACGCTGGAGTGTTCTCAGCAGCCTCCTGTTCACAAAGCACAGACTTTACTAATCAGGACAAAAGATGAGTTGTTCATTCAAGTACACATGCGAGTAAACTGTTTTCTGAATTTTAAGAATTCCACCCCTATGCTTCAAAATCACAATCCTTGGTATATTTACCTTTTAATTCAAGAATGTTTACTATCACACATGATGGGAAAATAATTACTGTCATCTTTTTGTGTTTTAGATGTTTGCTTGGGACATAAATTGAGTGTATACTCCTAGTTTAAGAAACTAATACAGAACATAAGACCATAAAAGTGCCTCGTGGTCATACTAATATAATCCAGGTGGTTTTATGTCCGTTCTCCATCTACCATAACAGTTTCCTCTAACATTTAAATCAAGTGACTTGAGTGTTGACTTATCAGTTCCATTGAGAGGTTGTTAACATGTTTGGGGTGAAAGGATTTTGTCTCATGCTTTTCACTGAGTCAGTGCAGGCTGTATCTGATTTCTGTGATGTTGCCCAATTCCAAACCCAATTATCTCTTATGATCTGCTTTTATTTTGTTTTTTTGTGCCTCCTTTTTTTTTTTTTTGCTTTAATTTTTCTCTAGCATCATCAAAATGAGATGGATATTTGGGAAAAAACCTTTGCCAAAATTATGAGGGGAAAACAAAGAATGTTAAATACTACTTTTCTTAAAAATACAATAACCATATGCCAACACAGTCCCTGGATAATTCTCTAGATCCTAATCACAATCCCTGGGAAATCTTTTTGTTTAACTCTATTTAGCTCGACTATTTAATTATGCCTGATGGATCTTGAGTTCTTTTGCCACCTAGACGCATTACCAAATTTCCTGGCATTTGCAGAAATATTTTTTTGCTTAGGAAAAAACTACTTCTCTTGCTGGGCCAGAGGGCTCAAATGGCAGCTGATTTTCCCAGTAACTCTGCATCAGTTATACCAAGTTAACAGGTGATTTATGGAATCAAATAAACATGTAGTGTCCATAGCAGAAGGTAATGAGGAGTCCATTAAGACAAGGTGGTAATTTAACAGTTACTTCAGCAGATCGAGCATGAGGATATGGGAGTGGGAATGGAAGGAATTAGAGCTTACCGGATCTTGTCTGATTAGACGCAAGACAGGAGGAGAAAGTGGAATTTCAGTCCTTGGAGAGCAGCAATCTTCTAGTACCATTGTCAAAAATGCGAGTGAGAGGAGAGCTGCAATTAGGGAGAAAGAAACAGCTTATTATGAATTACAAATGATTTGTGTCATCTGAGAGAAAATGTCCAACAGGCTGTAGAAAGAGGAGAGGACTTCAGAAGAGAGATTACTACTTGTGATATAAACTTATGATGTATAAGCCTGATGTCAGTTGCAGCCCTGAAGACACATGTTTTTGGGGGGTGGGGGAAGTATGGGGAGAGAGTGTAAAGAACTAAAAGAAGGGGGCTGGGCCTGGTGGCTCACATCTGTAATCCCAGCACTCTGGGAGGCTGAGGCATGCAGATTGCTTGAGATCAGCCTGAACAAGATAGGGAACCGGTCTCTACTAAAAATAGAAAAACTAGCTGAGCAGAGTGGCACCTACTACTCCTGGCTACGTGGGAGACTGAGGCAAGAGGATCGTTTGAGCCCAAGAGTTTGAGGTTGCTGTGATCTGTGAACTGTGACACCACGACATCCTATCGAGAGTGTCAAAATAAGACTGTTCTCCCCCCGCCCCCCCAAAAAAAGAAAGAAAGAAAGAAAAGAAAGGACTGGTGATTACTTCTACTTCTTATTTATACTGTTCTTTTAAAAATATTTTTTTTCTGCTTCTTATTTCTACTTTATAAATATGATGACTATAGGCAAGAACTAAGGAATGTTTCTATGTGGAAAAGCTTTCAAAAAGAGTAAGGTTTTCATTTGTAGAGTCGATTTTCATCTGCTTTCCACTATCTAATAGTCTAAAATTTTTCCTCAATAATAAAGGTAGCTAACATTTCTTTAATGTTGTCTGTTTGTGTATAGCAGGTGCTGTTTTACATGTAATAAATAACTACATCTTCTTACTATAAATCTTACTCCATAGGCTACTATGTTTATCATTCCCATTACAAAAAGGTACAGAGATGTTAAGTAACATCCGAGGTTCTGTTTAAGTGGTAGGGCTGATCCTGAACCTAGTAGTTGGTTATATATTAATGCACACACACATATGCATGCACGCACACATACACATACACATTTTTAATCATTGTGACATATTACTTCCATATAAAATCATCTTTACACAGTGTGCTGGAGGTGACAGGGTTCCTATCTGTAGGCTCTCTTCTGTCAGATGACAAGACGGTAATGTTCCTTGCTCTGTTTTTAGTTTGTTTTGTTTTACTTTTTCAGATTATTTTTCAAGGTCAAATGATCGCAACTCGTCAACAAGATGAAGTCATTGCCATTGATGATGTATCTTTCAGTTCAGGCTGCTTGCCTGCAAATGGTAAGAACTTTTTCTCTCATTTTTATCTTTATTGGGTATGACACATGCAGTGTGATTTAAACATTGTAAGGACTTGATCTGCTCTTTCTTTTTTTCCTGTTGTTTTAGTGTCGGATATTTTTCATTGTATAACAGCACCTGGGTATGTCCTGAAGTGTAGACAGGCTATTTTTCACTGATTCTGATGCCGTAAAGAACTGAATGGGATAATTTAGTCTCTGGCTGAAAACCTGGTGCCAGTGTTGATAGTGGCTAGTTAAATCTTAAGAAGAGAGCTCCATGCTTTCTAAGAGCCTGGCAGAAAACTGGTTTTCATAGACTGGAAATTATCTTCTTGGAGAATAAGTTCCATTGTTTGGCTGAAAGACACAAAACGGAGAGAGATGTAGTTATACTACATTTTATATTTTGTTTCCTTTTTATATTTTGTAGTCATTTTTATTTTCATATTCATTTGAAACTGGGCATTTATTCCTGGAGCTGATTTTTTTTTTTTTTTTGAGACCATCTCACTACATCACCCTCGGCAGAGTACCGTGGCATTACAGCTCACAGCAACCTCCAACTCCTGGGCTCAAGCGAGTCTCCTGCCTCCGCCTCCCAAGTAGCTGGGACCACAGGCGCCCGCCACAACGCCCGGCTATTTTTTGGTTGCAGCCGTCATTGTTGTTTGGCGGGTCTGGGCTGGGGATTCGAACCCGCCACCTTAGGTGTACGTGGCTGGCGCCTTAGCCGGTTGAGCTATAGGCGCTGAGCCCCTGGAGCTGATTTTATTTCAAGTCACTTTCTTTTTTCTATTTACTTACTTATTTCAAATTAATATGAGGGTACAAATTTTTAGATTACATAGTTGACTTTTTGACTAAAACACTTTAATAAACTATACATACCAAACCTAAAGAGTCATTTATGTTGACCCCCTGATGACATTAACTGAATAATATCCAATTCTTCATTTACATAGTTTCAAATAGAAAAGTTCAGTATTATAAAATATAGAATTTAGTCTAATAACCAAGCCAGAATCAGACATATTTATGTTTATAATTCAGGAGTTTTCTTCCCTTTATCATTTTTATGGTATGATGGTATTATATAGCAGAATAAATATAATGGTTTTGTAGAAAAGGGTTCCAAGTCCTAACTGGGTACAAAGACCTAGTAGAGGTGGTTAAGTCCTATTTCCAGACCAGAAGATGTATATTGGTCTACCCAAAAGAGACCTTAGACTCTTGATAATGCATTTGGATTTTTAACAAGTTTTATTTTATTTTTCCTTGAGACATATAATGATTGATACATGTGTACATTGTGTCATGATAAAAATGATGGTAACTAGGTTATCCATCCCCTTCAAGACTTAGCACTTCTTTGTGATGAGAACATTAGAAACCCTCTGTTCTGTAATAGTTATGTTGAAATAAAGAACACGATTTTGTTCCTACAGTCATTGGATAGTGCACAAGGACCAGAAGTTATTCTTCCTCTTTATCTGTAATTTTGTACCCACTGACTAATGTCTTCATAGTGTCTTCCCCAATCTCTTCTGTGTTCTTCTTCTTTGAGATCAGCTTATACAATTCCACAAATGAGCGAGACTGCATGACGTTTGCCTTTCTGTGTTTGGCTTATTTCATCTAACATAAGGTCCTCCAGGTTCATCCCTCTTACTGCATATGGCAGAATTTCATGAGTTTCTATGGCTGAATGGCACTCCATTGTGTACATAGATCACACTTTATCTGTTCATCTGTTGGTGGCTATTGTGAATAGTGCTGTAAGGAATGTGGCAGTGCAAATCTTTAACATACTGACTTCATTTCCTTTGGATCAGTGCTTAGAAATGGGATTGCTGGATCGTTTGGTATGATCCAGAAATTTTTGAGGAACCACTAAAATATTTTCCATAATAGCTGTACTAGCTTATGTTTCTGCTAATACTGCACAAGCATTCTCATTTTTCCACATCCAAATTAGCATGTTATCTTGGCCATTTTTTTTATAACTCTGACAGATGAGAAATGATATCTCATTGTGGTTTTGGTTTGCATTTCCCTGATGATTAATGATGAGAATGTTTTCATGGACTATGTATTGGCCATTGGTAAGTCTTTTCCTGAGAAATATCTATTCAGGTCTTTTGTCTATTTTTAATTGGATCATTTATTTTTTTGGCTGCTGTTTTCTTATATAATCTGGATATCAGCCCCTTTGCCTAGTTTGTAAATATTTTCTACTTTTTTATAAGTTATGCTTTCACTCTGTTGATTGTTTCCTTTGTTGTACAGAAGCTTTTTAGTTTGATGTAATCCTGTTTTTCTGTTTTTTGCTTGGGCTGCCTGTGCTTTGAGTTCTCATCTGTAAATCCTTGCCCAGACAAATGTCATGGAACATTTCACCTACATTTCATCTTAATAGTTTTAATAGTTTAATAGTTTAGAAATTTGAATTTAGGTCTCTAATTCATTTTGAGTTGATCTTGGCAGACAGGGACCTAGTTCCATTCTTTGGCATGTTGACACCCAGTTTTTCCAGCACCCTTTGTTGAAGACACAGTCCTTTCCCCAGTATGTGTTCTTGAACTTTCTCAAAAATCAGTTTTGGTTCCTATAGCTTTATAGCATTTTTTGAAATCAGGTTGTGCCATACGGTATGTAGCACTTTTTCTAGGATGAGTTTGTGAATTTAATTATAAGACCTTGTACTTTCTCTCACTCTGTATGTTATCTTTTCCCTTTGCTGATTATTTCCTTTGCTGTGCAGAAGCTTTTTAGCTTGATGTGATCTTGTCTGTCTAATACTGCTTTGGTTGCCTGTACTCTGGGAGTATTGCTCAAGAAATCATTGCACAGATCAATGTCTGAAGAGTCTCCCCAGTGTTTTGTTACAGTACTTTTATAATTTCAGGTCTTAGATTTAAGTATTTAATCCACTTCAATTTGATTTTTGTATATGATGAGAGATGATAGTCTAGTTTAATTCTTCTGTTTCTGGACATCCAGGTTACCTAGCACCATTTATTGAAGAGATGGTCCTTTCCCCACTGCATATTCTTAGCACGGCATATTCAGTCTCCTGTAGTGACTTTGTTCACTATAGAAGTGTGGATTTCTTTATGGGTTCTCTATTCTGTTCCATTGATTTACATGTCTGTTTTTATGCCAGTACCATGCTGTTCTGGTGACTACAGCTCTGTAATATTGTTTGAAGTCAAGTTTATGTGATTCCTCCAGTTTTGCTCTTTCTACTCAAGATGACTTGAGCTATTTGAGGTCTTTTGTGGTTCCTTACAAAATTTAGGATTTTTTTTTATGCTTTAAAAATAATATTGATATTTTGATAGGGATTGCTTTCAGTATATAGATTGCTTTGGGTAGAAGGAAATTTTAACACTATCAATTCTTCCAGTTCATGAACATGGAATATCTTTTATTTGTGTCTTCTTCAGTTTCTTTTGTCCAAATTTTATAGTTTTCATTGTAGAGATCTTTTACCTCCTTTGTTAAATTAATTCCTTGGTATTTTATTACGTTTTTGTAGCTCCTATAAATAGAACTGCGTTCTTGATTTCTTTTTCAGATGGTTCATTATTGCCATGGAAAAGTGCTATTGATTTTTTCACACTGATTTTGCATCTTGCAACTTTACTGAAGTTATTTCACTGGAGTGATTCTCTTGTAGGTAGCATGTAATTAGGTCTTTAAAAAAAAATCAGTCTAGCCACTCTGTATCTTTAATTAGGGAATTTAATTCACATGCATTTAAAATTATTATTGAAAAGTAGGGATCTGCCTTTTCACTAAAAGACATTAACATTTATTAGACTCATCAGAAGATATGCAGTATATGTGAATACATGGAATATATGGTTAACTGCAGGCAGCACAGCTTCCACTGTTGACCTCCTGGCTTTTAAAATCTCCTCTTAGGTTCTTTCTTCTGTTACCCTGCGTGGTAGTCCTGGGCAGGGACTCCAGTACTCCAGTCCAGAGCACAGCCAGCTGATTTTTAATGAGACCATGATAACTTCAGCAGAGTTTTTATATATTTCAATTATATGGTTTCTCAAGAAATCAGGGTCTTGCAAACAAAACAATTCCTGGCTGACGCCTATCATTGGGCCGTCTGACTAATCACCTTCGAAGAAGAAAAATGCAAGAAAATCAGCTATTGACTGAACTTCCCTAACAGTAGGGAAGTTAGGAACTTGTTGCTCTCACTTAAACTACATTTACATTACAAATTTACACAGGAACATGCTTAGGTGGCACTTAGGAGTTGAGATGGCTTGTAATAAGACTCTGCTATCATTTCACACATGAAATTTCTCTCCATGTCTGGCCCTGGGAACCAAAGCCATTTCCCTAATTACACATGATTCATATATTGGGACAAAGGCCAAAGTAGGTGGGCTGTCACAAATATTCAGAAGATAGCAGATTTATAGTAGGCACTTATATGAGTTCTATAAAATCACTATAGAAGTATGAAAGCTATTGTAGTGAGGATCAGAATATCAGAAAGTTGAACATTCAAAGGAAATTTGTGATCAAATAGAAAAACATGGAGTCTACTAAGACAGTAATTCTAGACCATTATAATGCATTGGAGATGGTTTGGAAATGAAATTGACAAAGAATGAGGCATCGATGAATTGTAAGACTAATTTATTGATGGGGCCTTGCATGTAAATGTGAAATTTACATAAGATTTGGGAGTAGAGACCAAGACTCTGAAATGCAAGACTGGAGTTTTCAATAACCTACAAGGATGACAGAGGTTAGTAAGTTGATGCCATGCACTGAGATGTTTTTACAGTGGGAAAGATAAATAATTGTGTCAAAGCAACAGTGGGGATTTAAAAGAATGGCAACCTTAACTTTAGGTTTTGTGTTTAGAAAATGATGCCATCTTGTGGGTCAGCCACAAAGGAAGTGGTTTTCTTATGAAGAAAGCAAGGATTCAGATACAGTCACATGGTGTATTCTTTGAAAGTGAGAGAGCACAGGGAGACGTTCTTTTTCTTCCCAAATAAAGGATTGAGAGCATATTTAAATTTCTGAGAGGAAAACATAGGAGCATGAGGATTAATAATAGAGAAAAAGCATAAAGCATTATGAGAGAAGATTGGCACTTAGATGGGGTTGCACTTTGTAAATGGCAGGAATGTGAGAGATTGTAAAATTAAGTAGCATTAAATTGCCAAATGGGACTCTCTAGTCAAGTTCAGCCACTGCCATAACAGACTAGACCTAGATAATCATCAGAATCACATCAAGGAGTGATTGATTCTGGGCTTCGCTCCAGACTTTCTAGATGGGAATCACTGAGGACATGACTGCAATCTAAACACAAATCTCAGGTCATTTTTTTCTGAAGCCAGCACAGCTCCAGTTTAAGAACAAGGTTAGCATCTGGGAATTATAAGGCTTGGTCTCATGTTGATCATTGTCTTTGGCAGAGTCCCAGGTGGCTGGAATCACCCATGTCAGTTTCATGCCGTCCCAGTGGTAGTGGTTGAGGTGGGGTGGAGTGAACACTAACATCTTTTGGATGTCTCCATCAGAAAACTTTGCTCCATGGAGGCCAGGTTAGGAATGCATTTGTGTGCAAGGAAACAAATTTGCTAAAGGGACTTAAGAAAATTGAGGAAATGATGATGGCAAAGATTCTTTAATTCCAACAATTTTAACATCAAGAACTGTGGGATTTTTTTGTTCTTGTTGTTGTTATTTGCCTTACACTTGCCACCATATGGCCACAAGATGAATATGGAAGCTCTGTACATCTCAGACGTAGAGCAGGAGGAAGGCAGAAGTAAGAAAAGACAATGTTTTTGGCCATGTGATTGGCTAGACAATCACCTTAGACTAATAAAACCAAATAATCAGCTTGTAGTTCCTGAAATAGAGGCAGGCAAGTAGAAGAAGTTTGGGGGTTGAATGAGCAAACATATTTGCTATAGACACAAAAATTAAAAATGTTTTGAAGAAAATTCCAATTGTCTTTCAAAAATTGTTCTCTCTCCTTTATTCCCTGTTTACTTCATTGGCAACTATTTTGTCTCACTCAAAAGAGCCTGGAAGTCATTTTTACATCCTTTTTACCTTTTATCACCCTTACATCAGTTTGGTTCAGAAATATTACTGAGGGCATATTCTATTTTATATGTCTCAATTTTTCTTCTCTACTGATCACAGTTATTGATCCAACCATGATTTTGTTCAAGGCTACCATTTTTGTTATTGGATTTTTTTTTTTTTTTTTTTTTGCTTTTGATTAAATCTATTCTACCCTCCAGGCTATTCTTTCTAGCATGGAAACATGGCCAGATCTTTACTATGTTCAAATAAATCAGTAACTGTTACTGCTTTCAAGACAGAGTTCAAACTTCTTAGCATGACATTAGTGTGTCACGATCCTGCTCTTATCTACCCGTTCAGTTTCACCCTTCACAATTCCCCCAAGAATCCTGTCCTCCGGCCGAAGTAGGTTAGTTGTGTTTTTCAGCAACATGGTATTCTCCCATTCTTAAATTATCTTTGCAAACCTTGCTTTCTCTGCCTGGAAGCCTTATTCCATGACTTTCATGTGTGTGTGTGCTTTTTACCTCTTCTTTTTTCTTCCTTTTCCCCCTTTACTACTTACCCTTAGGAGCTCAGTCGAGGTTCCTTTTCTGGAAAGCCTTCCCTTATAGACAGACTATCTCTCCCCCTATACTGTTACTCTTTACACACACACACATGCACACATGCATGTACACAGAGGCACATGCACGCACTCAGGGTATTGATTTATCTCTGCAACTAAATGTTGTTTCTTGAGGCATAGTTTCTACATCTTACTCATTTGTAAGTCCATAGCACAAAATACTTAATAAAGAAATGTTGAATAAATGGAAAAAATAAACCATGTTCCATTATTTAAATTTGAGATCTTGGATGAATTCTTCTCTCTGAGCTACCTGTGCTTCATTCGCTAAAAGACCAGATTTGAATGAAATATCATAGGATGTGATTTTTTAACAGCACTTACGTTTATGCTAAGAATATTATATGATTAGTTTGTTTGGGTGTGTATATGTATGAAACAAGGTATGCCCTCAAGCCGTATAATGTGACTTTACGGAGAAGAATTAATCTGGGCCAAGCATTTACCATATTTTGGTAGAAACTTAGTTGCTTTTTTCTATTATAGCAAAAATTTTGGACACAGCTGTCTTTTGGTGAGTCTTTTTAGTTTACCGAAGCTATTGTTTAAGATATTTAGATTTCCTGAGAAGACTTCTTTTTTTATTCCTTCTTTAAAGCAGTGTGCCTTTCAAAACCTTTTCTGATTTTCTTTTTTAAAAAAATTGAGAGTAGGAAACAATTGTATTAACTCATTTTTTTCCTCTGTACTCTGATGCTTTGACATTTGAGCCTTGGTGACCCAGAGAGGTCTCCCCGTGTGAGCCAATTCCTGGAGATGGCGAACACCTCATCCTTTTCACAAACAAAATATGTGGTGGGTCTATATTATGAAAACTGCAAAACATTGATGAAAGGCCTCAAGTAGAGCTACATAAATGAAGTATTGATGGATCGGAAAACCATGGCTCTCTGCTTTCTCAAAATTCACAGAGCTGAGTGCTAGAAAGTAGGAATTTTACTGTATATAAAACAAATGATCACTTTTTAAAGTTGAAAAATTCTGATGATGTGGAAGTTCATAATATATAGCTTATTAATTATATCTATAAAAACATAACTATTATTTGAGTATATGTTTCTATTTACTATAAATGTAAACAATTTTCATTATAAAAGTGCTTAATGTTTTTCATAGTTTCTGCACACTGCAAACTGGGTAATAAAAGTAGTTTTTAAAATAACATTAGAGAAGTCTTTTAGGCCATTTTCACATGTCCAAGCAATACCATCCTAACCTCTGCCTTTCCCAAGTTATGAAAATTTATTGTATGTATTTTTAAAGGAGGATTGCTTTAGACTTTACCAAAGTAGCAAGTATGAAAAAAAAAGTCTTGCAACTGTGATTAAATAGAAATATGTTTAATCACTGAATCTTAAATAATACCAGACATTACTGATTATAATTTTTATAAAGATTACGTGCTGTGGCACATAATCAGAAAACTGTGAATATTCTGTGAATATTTTTAGACTGGTGTTCCAGGATTTTGCCATAGTTTCACTTGGAAAGGCAACAAATACAAATCATTCTTAGTTAGAATCTGAGTGATGCATATGTATTATCCAGTAAGATAACTAAGGACCTACTTACCTTTTCTGTCTTGGTAATTCCTCGATTCCTTGCAAGAGATAATAACTGTTTATTGAAATCCATTTCTAATTTAAGATAATTGAGAAAGAAATTACCTTAAAACCCCTAGAGTGAAAAGTGGATGTCAATTATAACTTTATAGCAAAGACCTTTCTATCATCTCAGACTGTCTAGTTGTGCAAGATAAAATTTAAAAGATGCCAGACCATAGGACATGTGGCTTCCGTGGCATGGAGAGGTTGAAGTGGTTGCCAAGGCTTCATTCTTGCTGATCGTGTATCATTGATGGAGAATTTTATAACTCCTAACGTCATTTTCTATAGCCAGATGGGGGTGCGATGTAAGAATAAGAGAGGGGAAATAGAAAGAAAGGGAGAGCGAGGGAGACAGAAAGAGTAGGGAAGGATGGGGAATTACTACGTATGAATATAAATGAGTGACATCTTTAAATGGCTATGAGATTTGGGATTGAATGCACCAAAATAAAAAGAGCTGCCCAGGAGATATATTAATTGACAATTTGTGGATAACACACACAAGCATATACCAACATGCCAGTGTTTGTTTGATTCTATATTCTCGTTTTCACGTGAAAAGTAGTAAAAGTGTTTGATGTTGGGGAAGAAACTTAACACAACGGACATAGCTACAATTTTAATTTAATTCTATGCGGTTTGTACTTAGCTATCTTGCTGTTTGTGTTTACATTACTTCTGGGGTTTTTGTCATGTATAAATAGCAACAAATTAGAGATAATATACAATATTTAACTGAACTATGACCAATATTTAATTATGTAGCTCTAGGGGGCAGAAGATTTGCAGCTATTATATGAAGCTACAAAAATTAGAGTTTTAATTGTTTCATGGTAATCGTTATTGTGCAATCTTATCGCCAACATTCCCTTAATTGCATATGCAGTTTTATTTTCAGCGGGTCTTACATTCAGGAGATTTGCATATTCATCATTTGTAAACTCCCATTATGAGAAACCAGATTATGGATGTATTCATAAATCACTTTTCATAGCCAGTTGCTTCAGTCTTATCACAAATCAAAGGGAAGATGATTTATATAGCGTCTATGATACTTTAAAAAATTTTTGTTGAATTGTTCTTGGGTGATTTTATTGATTCATTCATCAAACAGGTGCATCCATTGAGCACCTGTCATGCCAGGAATTTTTCTAGGCAATGGAGGGGGCGGGTGGGGACAGCAGTGAAGAAACAAACAGTAATCATTGCATTCACAGAGTTTACATCTTAATTGGGGGAGAAAGAGACTGAGCAATTAAATAAGAAATGCATTTTATGTCAAGTAGTGATACTTGCTATGGAGAGCAAAAAAAAAAAAAAAAAACAAAGAAAACTGAGATGAGAAATGTCAGAGGTGAGGGTAAGATGGTCAGGTTTTAAATAGAGTAGGCAGCATGGTCTTGTACTACCAGAACAAAATAGCCAGGGAGCAGAGAGAACAGGACAGGTGCATCCTGCAAAGAACTGAGAGTGCTGAGGCTCTGAGGCAAATGTAAGCCTGATTTGTACAAGGAAGGTCATGGTAAGGATGGTTGTTTACTTCACATGAGATAGAACCTCATAGAATAGTTTAGAGTAGAGGAGACATTAACTGACTCCATCTCTAAAGACTATATTGGAGCAAGGGTGGCCACACAGAGGCAAATGAAGATGCTATTACTGTACTCCGGAATGAGATGACGTTCTCTGCAGCCAGACTTGGTGGTGAGATGTATTTAGATTCTGGATGTGTGTAACAGATAAAGCACAGACTTGGTGATAGATGGCGTGTTTGGTGAGAGACAGACAGAAGGGGAGGGAGGTATAAGTCATGGGTGTTTAAACTGTTAACAGAAGGGGTTGTCTTTAATTTCCACAAGAAAGGCTGTTGGGAGGAGAAAGTTGGGGCAGAGAAGAATCAGAACTTTAGATTTTGACTTACTTCTCTGGAGTTGCTTATCGGTTTCTCCAATGAAGGCAGCTAAGGCAGCAGCAGGATATCTGAGTTAGAGTCCAGGAGAAGACCTGGGGCTTAGGTAATAATTTTCTGAGGCATTAGCATTTAGGAAAGGTTTTAAAGGGATCAGACATTAACATTAACAAGGCTGTGAGAGTACAGAGAAGAGAGGAGATACAAAGACTGCTCTCTGGGATGACCTGACATTAGGAGCCCAGGGAAGTCTAGCAGGTGAGACTGAGAGGCAATAGTCAGCAGAATTGGACAAAATGGTATTCTGGAGCATGGTGAAGGGGATATTTCAGGACGATGGGAGTGATCAGTGATGTCCAGTATTACTGATATGTCTGCTATGTTGAGGAGGAAAAATGAAATATTACATTTAGCAATATAGAATCCAATCCACAGTTTCAGTGGAGTGGTTAGGATAGGGAAAAAAAAAGGCATGAAATCATTGATTTCCGCTACAATGTGGATGAATGTTGAAAATGTCCTAAGTGACAGAAGCACGAAAGGGCCACACACTGTATGATTCCACTTACAGGACATGCCCAGCACAGGCATATCCACAGAGACAGAAAGCAGATGAATGGTTGCCAAGGTCAAGGGTGGAGGAGGGAATGGGGAGTGGCTGCTAATGGGTCTTTATTTTATGGTGATGAAAATGTTTTGGAATTAGTGATGATCCTTACGCAACACTGAATACACTAAAAGCTGCTGATATGTGTACTTAAAAATGGTCAAAATGTTGTATTTTATGTTATGCGAATTTTACCTCCATTAAAAAGAAGAAAACACCCTCGTTGGCATAGGGTCATGATGGAAAGGGGAGGAGAAGAATTGGTGTTGGAGTCAGAACTTTGAGACGTGAGTTGGAGAAGGTTGTTGGGTCAGAAGGTTTCTTGATATGCATGAAGTTTTGCCCATTTGGGTGCTGAAGGGAATGATCTCATAGAGAAAGAGAACACGTTGAGAGGGGAGGAAACTGATGGAAGGATTCCTTAAATAGTAAAGCGGAGATGCAATTCATTGTAAATGAAAGGTGTGGACCCCAGAAGCACAGGGCAAGGTAACCCTTGTGAGCACGTGGGCAGCCAGGCAGGGAGACAGGAGGCGGATTTATAAAGTTTTCTCTTGATTTCTAATTAAATGTCAGGCAAGATGATTAGCTGAGAATGATGATGGGATGGGAAGAGCTGGATGTTAAAAGAAGGGACTAGAAATCTTTGAATAGTTGTCTAGGAATTAGGATCGCCACATGTGAGGGGTAATGCTGCCTTCGAGTGGAGCTGGGCAGACAGGACTTTGTAGATCAAATATTAACATTTTAAAAAATGCACGAGCCTTTCCAGTTGCACACGTGTCTCACTTCTTGCCAATCTTTAAATTTAACAGATGAAATTTTACCGTGTCAAGAGGCATTGGATACCAAGCGGGAACTGTGCCATCCGGATCCAGATCTCTGCAGATTTGATTCTGCAAATGAGGGATTGAAATGTAGGTATTAAATTGAGATGCCCACCTTGTTGATGTGGGGCAATTTATAAGATAAGATATAAGGTATCTTGAAATTGTAAGCCATGTATTTTTCTTTAAAATTTCAATGTGATTGTGACTGAGTTAAACTAATCTAATTCCATAAAATATGGTATTAGCCACTTAAAAAATTGTGTAGCCCAAGAATATGGGGAAAGGGGAAAGGGAGGGGAGGGGAGAGAATGGGTAGAGGGAGGGTAATTGGTGGGACCACACCGACGGTGCATCTTACAAGGGTACATGTGAAACTTACTAAATGTAGAATATAAACGTCTTAACACAATAACTAAGAAAATGCCGTGAAGGCTATGTTAACCAGTTTGATGAAAATATTTCAAATTGTATATAAAACCAGCACATTATAAAAAAAAATTATTTCTAAAGTAGTGGTATATGCAAGACTCTATAAATAATATTATTTTCTTATTTTGGTGGTATTATTAATATATATTGTGAGAACAAAAAGACAAGGATTAAAAGACTTTTATGAGGTTCGTCAGCTCTTTTTACCACTGCAGAAAGCACTGACAGTGAGTTTATTCCTCTTATTCTAACATTAACGTGTAATTTCTGCTTGCTCTTCCTCCTTCCCTCCCTTCCCCTCTCCTTTTCTCTCCCTCTCTTTTTCTCTCCCCTTCCCTCCCCTCCCCTTCCCTTCTATTGTTATCTGTTTAATTCGTTTCCCATGTTAGTTTTTATTTTAATTATTTTCGTCATTGGCTTGGAAGCTCTACTTTATGTATTTTATTGTTATGACTAGCCTTAATTTTTAACATGTATTTTTTGTATTAAATCTATTTAATGAAACCTGATGTGCTTCAGTATTTCTGCCTCTTCTTTTTTAATGGCAGTGGTTCTCATTTGGGAAGTTGCATATCTCGATCAACTGGAGAATTTTTGCAAAATAGAGTTGTTGGTACCCTCTAAGGCTTATTGAATTGAAATTTCCAGATATGAATTTGTGTGTGTGTGTGTGTGCGCACGTAAGCCTCTTGCTTGACTGCAGCTCATTGCCCTGGCTAAGCCAGCACTCTAGTAGGCCATACTAGTCCACCAAGAATTCTTTCTCCCTCTTCAGTGTGTCAGGTCTGTGGATTTGAGTTTGACATGTGTGGCTGGACATCAGAGGCACCTGCTGACCAGATTTCTTGGACGCGTACAAAAGCAAGAGAGATCCCTGTGTTAGAACCCACACCTTGGCAGGATCAAAGTCATGACGATGAAGGTAGGAATGTTAGTTTCAGAATCCTACTTTATTGGGACTATTAATACATCAGGGGTCTTGAAGAGCATACAGAATATACTTTTATGAAAATATATTGTGCCATGGATATTGAAGGGGAAAACAATTGTGTTTCCACCAGTATAAAAGAAAAATTAACGGGGTTAATTATTTTTGTTTTGTAAATGATATTATTCTCTTATTGGTGGTATTATTAATAGATACTGTGAGAAGAAAAAGGAAAAGTATTAAAAGGTTTTTATGAGGTTTATTAGCTCTTTTTATCATTGCAGTAAGTACTGACAGTGAGTTTATTTCTCTTATTCTAACATATTAATGTGTATTCTCTGTTTATTTTTCCTCCTTCCCCCCTTTTCCCATCTCCTCCTCTGTCCTTTCTTCCTTCCCTTCTGTCCTTTTTTCTTTCTTTCAGAGTGAGGATTGTTAGCTTTTTATTGTAATTCTTTCCCCATGTTTTTATTTTAATTATTTTCATCATTGGCTTGGAAGCTTTAGTTTATGTTTCTTATTGTTAGGACTTAATTTTTAACATGCATTTCTCATTTTAAATCTATATAACAAAACCTGGTGTGCTTCAGAAGTTCTGCCTTAGTCTTAAATATAAGAAAGATCTTCTCCTTTTTAAGATTTATAATGGTACCATTTGCCTCATTTTATGAGTGAGGGTTCCTAACCCTAATCTTTAGCTTATTGAGAGAATTTGACTTTGTTTCTCTTTCCTTTTTTGTATTTTTGCATCATTTAAATTTATCAAAGTCCAGCCTGCTTCTGGTCCCGAAGACCAAGAGTTCTGCGGTCTCTATGTTATTCCTTCCTTGGCATTAGCTGTTCATTCTGTACCTTCTGAGAAGTTTTTATCTTGCATTTGATCTCTCTCTGTCATGGTTTTTAAAAATGTATTTTTATTCAGAGGAAATAGATAAACTCATGTGCTGTTTTGACTAAAGCCTAACATGACTAGTAAATGAGAGTTTCACATCATTTGTTTTTTAGAAGCTGCAGAAATGTTAACTTACAAAGAAATGAGCCATTTCAGACTTTATTTTTGAAATTGAAGCTTAAAATCGTAAGAACATCTTTACATCTCTGTGTTATCAATAGTCTTGAGTTAAAGAACAGGCTACAATAAGTGTCAGATGGGAAATAATTGACAATATCTTTACTACAAAATCCATATGTGATGTTCAGTAGGCCTATAAATATTTGATACTTCCATGTGGTTCAGTAAGAAAAAGAGAATTTCATTTTTTGTTTTTTTCTATTAGTCATATTTTTTATTATTTTTTTAAATTTTGAATTAATTTATTTGAGGTTAATGTGAGAGTACAAACCACCAGGTCAAAATATTTGATTTTGTTAGGTGGAGTTTGTCTTTTGGTTTTGTCTCATGCAAAAGGTGTGGCAACCCCCTCAACCCATGCCCATTCAGTGAGAGGACCCTAACTCCCCACCCCTCCCCCCAACTTGAATCTGAATGCGTTATTCTGCGAATTGAGCATGGATTGGATCATCTACTGGCTTCATGTTAATATTGCGTACACTGAATATTTGCTTTTCCATTCTTTCAACACTAAGAAGAATGTGTTTCAACTCCATCCAGAATATTACAAAAGATGTGAAGTCACCATCTTTTTTACGGCTGTATAGTATTCTATGGTGTGCATGTACCACACTTTATTAATCTAGAAAGAGAGAATTTCAAGTTGCATTCCTTAAATTATACAGATTTTCCTATAAACATAGAAAAATAATAAAAAGGAGAAAGGATTCTGGGAGGAGTGAAGAGGAATTCTTGATTAAGGAAAGACTCCATTTGACTTTTAAATGAAAATGATAATTTGGTGGCACAGGAATTTTTACATGTAGATTTCTTTTATAGGAATGGAATCTTAATATTTGAGGATATGCTCAAACTTTGATTTCAGAAATTAGGAGACTTCAATACATCTTAGTACATTTTAGTAATTACTTATGAAAAATGTCCTACCCTTTTAAATAAGATATGTATGTAAAAGCCTTGTTCTGAAAATATCAAGGGTGGTACCTGTGGCTCAAGGAGTAGGGTGTCTGGCCCCATATACTGGAGGTGATGGGTTCAAACCTGGCCCTGGACAAAAACTGCAAACAAATAAAAAATAAAAAATACAATAATTTTGTCCATACTGATAATAGCTGATTGTTTTTGTAAATTGCTTCTTTTTGCTTCATTTTCCAGGTTACTGTGCCTGGCTAGGGGGCAGGCACACTTTTACTCTTAACCATACAGACAGCAGGGCTTATCTGAATAGCTCTGTGTGTCACTGCCTGGGCCAGAGCTGCCATCTTCAATTCTATTACTCTATGGAAAACAGCACCCTAAGAGTAGGACTGTATGATAATGAGGTAAGAAGAACCTTGAATTTATTTCAAATTCATAGAATAAATGAAATTTCTATTCTTGGAAACTTGTATTTCTATGTCTCAGTTGTATGTAGGCTTTGGGTATTCTTGACTTTATTCAGTATACTTTTTTGAAAGAATTATTTAAAAGGAGGTTTAAGAGAATGCTATCATGTACAAAGTTAACATGATAATTAGCACAGTATTTCATGCAGTTGTTAAAATTCATGAAAGCATATTAAAAAACGATAAGTCTAATTAAAATGAAATATCTGGGATTCTGGACTAAATTCTGATGTGATCTGTTTTGGATTTACTATCATGAAAGTATAAATATGATGAAAATAAATTACTTGTTCAAGT
>NW_003852414.1:14488291-14504247 GCF_000181295.1 Otolemur garnettii | reverse complement strand
ATATATATTTTAAAGGCACAGTTTTACTCTGTTGCCCAGGCTAGAGTGCTGTGACATCAGCCTAGCTCAGAGAAACCTCAAACTCCTGACTCAAGTGATCCTCTTGCCTCAGCCTCCACAGTAGTTGTGACTCCTGGCACTCATCAAAACACTTGGCTAATTTTTCTATTTTTACTAGAGATGGGGCTTCACTCTGGTCTTGAACTCCTGAGCTCAAGGGATCCTCCCATCTCAGCCTCCCAGAGTGTTAGGATTACAGGCGTGAGCCACTACACCTGGTCTTTTTCTGCTCAATTTTTAATGACTGCACTCATGAGACTACACAGGTCTCATGCAAAAGGTGTGCCTGGTCTTTTTCTGCTCAATTTTTAATTATTGCACCTATGAGGCTACATAAATTAAGATTATAAGTGTTCAGTAGCATCAATTAATATTTACTGCTTCAATCTCAAGGATTATCAGTAAGGATGGGGGTGAACAACCAGATGGAAGAGAGGCATGGGGCGCAGTGCCTGGAGCACGCTGCGGTGCGTGGGAAGGAGCTTCCACAGCCTCTCTGGCTGCATCCCCCTCCAGGAACCCCCAGAAGCTCTCTGAACCCTGTAGTTGAGGAACTTTCGTGGAGGATTCATCACTTAGGTGTGATTGATTGCGAGTTCAGTCTCTAACCTCTCTCTTCTTTCCAGAGATGTCTGTATGGGAAGGGGTGGCATTGAAAGTTCCAAGCTTCTAATCACGACTTGGTCTTTCTGGTGATCATCCCCCACTCAGGAGGCCACAAAGAGTCATCTCATTAGAAGGAAAGATACTCCTATGAGCTGGGAAATTGCTAGGAATTAGGATCTCTAGGAATTAAGAACTACTAGGAATTAGGAATTGCTAGGAATTAGGATCTGCTAGGAATTAGGAACCAATGTCAAAGACCAAATATTAGGATAAAAGATTCTCTTAGCATCCCTATTGCTTAGGAAAGTAGAAGCATTTTGGGATCTTTATTCCAGAATGTGAAGACAAGGTACACACTCCCACACAGACACATTCATGTATTTTTAATAAATCACAGTATTATGGACGGCCAAATACATACATAATTTTCCTAGCATTCTGGAACTATGCTGTATTTTTGCAGTAGTATGTGATACCCCACTGCCCTACAATCTATTTTATATATTTCATTAATTTTTTTTTTTTTTTGAGACAGAGTCTCACTAGGTTGCCGTGGGTAGAGGGCTGTGGCATCACTCTCAACACAACATCACAGCAACCTCAAACTCCTGGGCTTAAGTGATTCTCTTGCCTCAGCCTCCCACGTAGCTAGCAGTACAGGTGCCCCTCAAAATGCATTTGGCAGGCCTGGGCTGGGTTTGAACCCGCCAGCTCCCATGTATGTGGTTAGTGCCTTAGCCGCTGAGCTACAGGTACCGAGCCTATTTCATTAAATTTAGGGGGGAGAGGGGAGAAAGTATCTCCCTTTCTCCCTCCCAGGCTGGATATGCCATACCATTATGCCTCAACCATATTTTGGTGACTGTTACTTGTGTTACATAAGCCCAGCCCCAGGAGCCTCCGTGTACTCTGCACATTCTGTAATTTTCAATTCCTTCTTTAACAAAGGCAGGGTTATAAAACTACTCACTCTGGAGGCTGAGGCAGGTAGATTACTTAAGCTCAGGAGTTTGAGACCAGCTTGAGCTAGAGCGAGACTCTGTCTCTAAAAATAGCCGGGCATTGTGGTGGGTTCCTGTAGTCCCAGCTACTCAGGAGGCTAAGGCAAAAGAATGGCTTGAGCCCAATAGTTTGAGGTTGCTGTGAGCTATGATGCCACGGCATTCTACTGAGGGTGACAAAGTGAGACTCTGTCTCAAAACAAAACAAAACAAACAACCAAAAAAAAAACATATAGAATGATTTTATTGAGTTTGAATTATAGTTAGAGATATCTTTAATATATAAATGGTTCTATTCTAGTGCTTTTCACATGGCAGGTAATTATTGTTTATTAAGCACTGAATGAATGATTCTAAATTTAAGTAGACATTTGTATCATAGATGTTCTAAACTTGAGGGTTATTTTAATCTGCTTTGAAAATCAATGGTGGATTTTAAAAGTGTGAATATATATGTAATGGAGTTACTAAATATTGAAAATGAGTAATTTCATTCCTTTGGTGACTTTAGAACTGTACAAGAGTGGAGTGGAAACAAATTGGTTCCAGATACGTCATCGTGATGGTGTCTCCTAATTATAAAAAAAAAAAAAGGAAAAGCTAATCATGGCAAACTACTGTAATGTACGAACCAGAACCAATTGGCTGTCCATTTAGAGAGTGTTGACTGATGTTTGATTCATCAGTTTAGACAGTCTTCTGCAATACATCCTATCTTCTCTGAGATTCTCTTTGCTATCCTGTCCACACATGTCAGTCACTGATGCAAAATTGCATCGAAGTACATTTAAGTCACAAGCTGATGATTTGTCATAAACTTAAAAAGGACTCCAAACCTGTCGTTTAAAAAATAGCTCTTGACGAAAATGGTCATTTACATTTTCCACGAATAGAATGTTTTTCTCTGTTGTAAATATTTATAACTTTGTATACATTTGAGGCAATAAACCAAGAAATATCTTGAGAGAATCCTAAGATTTTTTTTTATTATTATTCAGAAGACATTAGAATTTGAGAAGTAGAAAAAACTGGCTAAGTGTGGGTATAATGGCTCATGCCTGCAAACCTAGGACTTTGGGAGGTGTAGGCAGGAGAATGCCATGAGGCTAGGAATTTGTGACCAGCCTAGGCAACACAGCAAGACTCCATGTCTACAAAAGATTAAAAAATTAGCTGGGCCTGGTCATGCAAGCTTGTAGTCCCAGGTATTTGGGAGGCTGAGGCAGGAAGGATCACTTGAATCTAGAAGTTGGAGGCTGTAGTGAGCTATGATTGTGCCGCTGCACTCCAGCCTGGGCAAGAAGGTGAGACCTTCCCCCCATCTCTAGGAAAAAAAATACAGGTGAAGGCAAGTTATTAAATAAAAAGATAACTCTCTAGAGTTCGCTTACTTGTGGTGTGGCAGTTCTACTTTTTACCATCTAACTATTCAGGGATTAGATTTCATTCATCATGTCTGTAATAATACCCATACAACAGCCTGTCTTTTTATTTGGATGAGAGTGTCCACTCCATGGATAATGGGGTGTTCAGTTTATGTATTTAATGTATTTATACATTTTTTAAATTCCTTTTGTGAATTTTCTAAATTCCTACCACTGACAAATAAGATGACCATGTAGTGGGGGCAGGGAAGAAAATACCTGATGGAATATTTTTTTTCTTGTATTATATAGTTTTCTTTTTTTACTTTTGATTTTTTTAATTAAATCATAGTTGTGTACATTAATACTATCATGGGTACAGTGTGTTGTTACCATATACAATTTGAAATACTTTCATCCAATTGGCCAACATAGCCTTCGTGTCATTCTCATAGTTGTTGTGTTAAGACATTTATATTCCACATTTAGAAAGATTCACATGTACCCTTATAGGATAAATCATAGGTGTGATCCCAGCAACCACCCTCCCTCCACCCATTCTCCCCCCTCCCCTCTCCTCCCTCTCCCCCTTCCCCATATTCTTAGGCTAAAATCGGGTTATAGCTTTCCTATGATAGCTAAAAATTAGTTTCATAATAGGATCGAGTACTATGCAGCCATAAAGAAAGATGGAGACTTTACCTCCTTTATGTTTACATGGATGGAGTTGGAAAATATTCTTCTTAGCGAAGTATCTCAAGAATGGGAGAAAAAGTATTATATAGTTTTCAAAGCTATAATTTGCTTTCCTTGAAGGAAGGATATTACCAGATTGCAGTGTCCTATCCCCAGATGCCATAAAAAGTAGTTACTGAAAGCCTAACATCCTTGACTTTTAGTACCTTTGATTTCTTCACTGGAAGTGGAAAGGATAAGTGGACATCTCTAAGAAATATGGTGATAAATATATTTCTTGAGGGTGGCACCTGTGGCTCAAGGAGTAGGGTGCTGGCCCCACATACTGGAGGTGGTGGGTTCAAACCTGGCCCTGGCCAAAAATTGCAAAAATATATATATATTTCTTGAAAAATAAATCCATGCTATTGATCACAGTTTGGGGAGTGAAAGCATTTAAAAAATTTATGTATTTTTTAAGGTAAACGTAAAACAAATTTTATGGAGGGTGAAAAAGATAAGTTTACGAGTAAGAAACTTTACAAAGCAGGATATGTTCACCATAGACAGTGAATGGGCCTCCACTGCCAGGACAAGTGGGCAAAGAGGCCTAAAAAAATGTATTGACCTATTTTAAGGTGATAGAAAATTAAGACATCACTTGAAAACCTTTACAGGGCTAGGGATTCCTTTTTTACATTGACATCTGTTAAAAGGAACTAGGTAAGAGGCTGAGAGTAAGAACAGAAATAAAATGTAATTTCATTTAGTTGGAGTAAATTATTCCTTTTAAATTATTGCTTGGGCCATCAGACAGGAAAATTTGGAAGAAAAATGTGGATCTCTTTTACAGTATACCATTAACTTAGTGTGTGAAAAGCCATTTAATTTTGGAAAGAACTCTGCTCACTTTTCAAAAAAGCATAAAGGCATTCATCTTCAGGTAGAATGGAGGAAAATCACTTAGTCATTGTGAAAAATGATCACAATAGCTCTAAATTATTCTCATAAAATGAAAGTGGGGGGAATTGATAAACGCAATTTGCCAAGCGAGGCTACTAAAAGCATCTGTGGAGGGTGTAAGTGTCTCTACGCTAAATAACTGAAGTTGTTTAGGAAAGAATTGGACGAAAAATTAGTGGCATGTCTTCACTGTTTGTAACTCCCATCCCTCCCCCTGTGACAATGGAAGCTACCGGATGGAAATACGTTTGCCCCCTGGGCTTCATTGCCCTGTGGAAGTCTTCACTGTTGATATGAAGAAGTAGCACAGTAAATTTTAATGCTCTTAGACTATCTTCTGAAATATTTAGGACTTGTAAATTTCAAGTAGGCATCACAAGATAGAGGACTAAGTTGAAAATAGATTTTTTTTTTAGAACATCTTGGACGTGAATGAAATAAATGAAGCTGAGTGAGAAGATACATGTTTAGAAGAGTCTGAAAAATTATGAGTGTCACATGTCACTTGGGATTGTCACTAGATGTCACTTTTCTTTCTTTTTTTTTGAGACGGAGCCTCAAGCTATCCCCCTGAGTAGAGTGCCATGGCGTCACACTCACAGCAACCTCCAACTCCTGGGCTCAAGTGAGTCTCCTGCCTCAGCCTCCCAAGTAGCTGGGACTACAGGCGCCCGCCACAGCACCTGGCCATTTTTTGGTTGTAGCCATCATTGTTGTTTGGCGGGCCCGGGCTGGGGATTCGAACCCGCCACCTTAGGTGTATGTGGCTGGCACCTTAGCCACTTGAGCCACAGGCGCCGAGCCTAGATGTCACTTTTCAGGGCTGTTTTTTATCTCATATTAGAAGGTGGGCATGGAGTCAGTCTCAGAATTTAATATAAGACGTCATTATGTCACTCTCTGAATTTTCACTATATTGATACAAAAATCAATATATCTTATAGGTAAGTATTTTGAAAAGTTTGGTCTATGTTTTATAAGGAAATGTCAAATTCACTTGAATGTCTAATAAAATCTAAGAAAAATGCTGGATTATTTCAGAGCATCAGATCGTGGTCATAATCATGAAGACCAATAAATTATACCATAGACACAGTTTTTTTTTTTTTTTGCCAGGGCTGGGTTTGAACCTGCCACCTCCGGCATATGAGCCAGTGCCTTACTCCTTTGAGCCACAGGCGCCACCCATAGGCACAGTTTTTGAGTAAACTATAAACCAGGGTTCCTCAAACTTTTTAAACAGGGGGCCAGTTCACTGTCCCTCAGACCATTGGAGGGCCAGACTGGGAGCCCTGGGACAAGTCGTCTGCTAAGCAGGACAGGCAGCAGTGGTAAAAACACCCAGCGGGCTGGATAAATGTCCTAGGTGGGGTCCAGTTTGAGGACACCTGCTATAGAGTTTTAATGATCATCTTACCTCATAATATATAGTGACAATTTAACAGACATTTTGCAACCTGAAAACTTGAATGCTATATCACTATAAAGGTATATACCATTCATCTATAAATGTATAGCATTCATTTTGAAGATGCAAAAAGGCCTTTGAAAGAATGACTGGAAAAGTAAAACTGTAAGAACATAATCTCCAGAAAATAACTGTATTATATGAAATTTGGAATGAATTATCTCATAGAAAAATATTTAATATAAATTGATATTATGTGGAACATTAATCTGACAATAATTTTTAATTTCACATTAAATGTTTCCTTACTATTTCTTTGTTTTCTAATATCATGACAGTATCACAAAATGTAATAATGTTAGTGGGATCAACATTTAAGTTACTGGTTTTATCAATTGTTATTACGAATTTTAGGTTTTTTTGTTTTTTGGGGTTTTTTTGAGACAGAGTCTCACTTTGTTGCCCTCGGTAGTGTGCCATGGCCTCACAACCCACAGCAACCTCAAACTCTTGGGCTTAAGCAATCCTCTTGTCTCAGCCTCCCAAATAGCTAGAACTACAGGTGCCTGCCGCAACACCCGGCTATTTTTTTGAGATGGGGGTCCTGATCTTGCTCAGGCTGATCTTGAACTCCCGTGTTCAAGCAATCCGCCTGCCTCCGCTTCCCAGAGTATTAGGATTACAGGCATGAGCCATGCATCTGGCCTAGAATTTTAGTTTTGAAATACAGTACTTTATCTCTCTTAAGAGTCCATTTACATTTTTGTTTGGTTCTAATCCTTTTTATCCATGAAACAAAAGCAGCTTTACCATAGACATGCTTTATTTCCTTGTTTTTTTTTAAACCTTTTATTCAGCTTTTCATTTTTATTAACAGTATTTAAATTTCCTAGTACTTGATATCATACAGGTAGGATAATCCCTACGATAACGTAATGAAGGGAATATGTATGCCAATGGGAGAGTGGAAACTGGAAAATGATTAGTGTCTTTCTATTCAAATCAAAGGAAGAAGAAACGTCTTGGACATTCAACACATCAACTGCCAGCAAGTGGGTGAAAGCAGATATGTTAATACCAGAAGGTCTAAAGACATTTAAGGTATCCAAAGAAAAACAAAAATAGTTTTCTTTAGATCGTAAATTTAACTTTTACGTTTATAGTAGTGAAGAATTTATTGTCACTGCTAAATTTAAATCAGCATTTCAATTAGAGATGGAGACTTACATATTTGGGGTGAGCAGTTACCTTCTAACTTCTTTGTATTGTCCCCAGCCCTTCTCAGGCCAAATTTCCTTTGCATGGAGAGACCAGAATGGGTCTACCTGTGTTTGAAGTTTCCTCATTCTCCTGCTTCTTTCCTATCACCAGCAGCACCGCACATTGTACCCAGGGAAGGGAACTGCATTATGAGCCAGATAAATAGTAAACTGATACTGAATTTCACTGAGATATATTTTGAGTATAATAATTCATGTCTTTGTAACACCTGGATAACTGTGCACCAAGATTCATCTGACACATATATAAGCTCAGTGGCGATCCTGTCTCTTAAAAACGTTAACTTGAGATGTTTGTGTTGTATATTGAGTCCATAGGAGTATTTATGCTGGGGGATGCGTATAAAATGATAAGATCCACGTGTGGATTATGAAACCAATTTCATTCCTTTATGGAAATACCACATTCAAACATTGTTCTGGGTGTAGAAAGGAAGAACACAAAAGACAGTTGGAGTATAAACTACAGGACCATGCAGACTTTCAGAATTACATGCCCTGTGAAGTTAGAATTTCTGAACCATTGTGTCTTGCAGCAATCTTAACAAAATTGAGGTTTGTAGCTCAGCGTATTGAGTTAGCATTTTGGTACTATCTTAAGTTTTATAAGTTGATAATTTATCTTACATTTTCTCAAAGAGGCACTCATGATTTACTTTCTTTTTTTATAAATAGAAGACTAAGTTTTTTTTTTTTTTTTAACTCAAAGATAAAGTAAAATGTAAAGAAAATAAATTGGGTGGCAAGGTGTGGTGGTTCACACCTGTAATCCTAGCACTTTGGGAGGCCAAGGTAGAAAGATCCCTTGAGCTCAGGAATTTGAGACCTGACTAAGCAGTAATAAAATCCTGTGTCTACTAAAAGTAGAAAAATTAGCCAGGTGCAGTGGCACAAACCTATAGTCCCAGCTACTCAGGTGGCTGAGGCAGAAAGATTGCTTGAACCCAGGAGTTTGAAGTTGCTGTGAGTTCTGATGTTGCCACTGCCTTATAGCCCAGATGACATAGCAAGACTATTTAAAAAAAAAAAAAAATCAATTGTTCTGGGTTTCCAAGTACATATGAAATGTAATTAGCTTTTCCAGAAAGATAGGGTTTTTAAATTAAAGTTTAAACCAATCAATTTTTAAAACCCAAACTGCTATCACTTTTATATATCTGATCTCTTACTAATGTGAAAAATACATGGGTATAGGTCTAGTCATTTTCGTATAGGTCTAGTCATTTTCATATACATGATATTCATTGCAAAGAAAGTGTATAACAGCATACAAAGTTTTCTTATTATACAGGATTTAAATTTAATTTTATTTTCTAAATTTTAAATCGTTGATGTATTTGCGAAGTGAAATTTGACCTATAGTTCTTAACAAAAAAATATATATCCTTCATGCCTGTCAAAAGAAGAAAATCTCTTCAGAAACATTAGGACAGGCAAAATCTAAAGGAGTCAGTCTTTAATCCTGGTAGCTTAGTTTTCTAAAGTAATGGAAATTTTCTATATCCACTGTTCACTATGGTAGCAACTAGCCGTGTGGGTCTATGGAACAATTTGGCTACTATGACTAAGGAACTAAATTTTAATTTTCTTTTAATTAATACTTTGATATTTTCTTACACTTGATCAGCACTGTATGGTCGTTTCACTTGCTGATACAGTGTACCTCCAGAAAAGCTAGCAATTTAATTGAAGAAAACAGTATTTCTTTTCTTTAATTGGTACTTTTTTGTTATTAAGGAAATTAGTCTTTTATGCAAGTTTAATAGATTTTTCTATTTATTTCTTTAACATTTCTATTTTTTTTTAAAATCACAGCTGTGTACAGTAATGCAGTCATGGGGTACAGTGCACTGGTTTCATATACAATTTGAAATATTTTCACCAAACTGGTTAATAGTATATACCTTCCTACTTGCCTGACATTTATTTCCATGTATCTAAATATTAATTTCAGTAGTTCAAAAAACAAATCAGATATAGTTACATACAGGTTTTGTTGTGTAAGTCAAGATAATACTTAGCCCTTGAAAATGAAAGCTGTAAAGATGATGACCAAGGAACATGTCTGCAGTCAGGGATATTCTAAATGGTTATGTGGGACACTATTTTGTCAGATCTTAAGCAGTTTCTTGGAGGTCATAGTGGAGCAAATGTGTCCATCTGTCTTACCAGGTTGGGCCAGGATTATCAAAGAGGAACACTATTATGTTGTTTAAAAAGATTTTTTCTCAGTAACTCTATAATCTCTATTATCTTTTGCTATTTTTGTGTTTTAAAAGAGATTTAAGCTTATAAATTGATCATTTCTTTTCCAAAGATTATCTTTGAAGGGACTATTTTGAGCCAGAGAAGTTTTATTGGGCTTGATCAGCTCTGGGTCTACGCCTGTGGCCAGGGCCCACCCAGAAGGCTTTGCTCTGCAGATGAGTTCGCTTGTGCCAGTGGTCAGTGCATCGCCCAAGAATCAGTCTGTGACTCTCGACAGGACTGCTCTGATGGGAGTGATGAAGACCTAGCAACTTGCTGTAAGTGAATTCATGGTTTGTTTACATGCTCCAATTCATGGCTGTTCATAGGATTTAAAGTAGGCTTTGTCAGGCCTACTGACATTACGATGAGTCATTATGGTGACTCACGCCTGTAGTCCTAGTACTCTGGGAAGCCAAGGCAGGTGGACTGCTTGAGCTTAGGAGTTTGAGACCAGCTTGAGCAAGAGCGTGATCCTGTCTCTACTAAAAATAGAAAAATTAGTCGGGCATTGTAGTGGGTGCCTGTACTTGGGAAGCTGAGGCAAGGGGATCCCTAGGAGGTTGAGCTTGTGTCTTTAATAATAATAATGATAATAAATAATAAACCGTAGGTGTGGTCCCACACCAAGATAGGTGTGGTTCCACCTATCTTACACGGGTACATGTGAAACTTACTAAACATAGAATATAAATGTCTTAACACAATAACTAAGAAAATGCCATGTACAGATTGTATGTGAAAACACCATACTGTACCCCAGAAGTTCATTAATGTACCCAGTTACCATTCAATAAAAAAATAAAGAAAAGAAAATGCCATGAAGGTTATGTTAACCAGTTTGATGAAAATATTTCAAATTATGTATAAAACCAGCACATTGTACCCCATGACTGCATTAATGTACACAGTTATGATTTAATAAAAAAAATAATAAAAATAACATAACATAAAAATAAAAAGGAAATTAACTTTTGTCTATCTGGATAAGGTAATTTGTCTGAAGTAGATAGATGCTCATTTTTGCTCTGGAATGATTAGCATTATTTCTTCAGACGTCTCTATGTTAATGTAACGTTTTGGTGGAAGAGTGGAATGTCTTTGTGCCTTTCCTGTGGAAGCACATAGTAGGAGCTGCTAACGTGGATTAGCAGGTTAATTAACCTGCTTTTTTCCTTTCTAACCACCTATCTTTTAGGAAGGAAGAAAAAGAAATCCCAACTCCTTTCTTTCAGGCCTTTCTGGAGAGTCTTTGATAGGAGTGATGATAACAGATCCCATCACTATTCAAACCTTATCATATTTCCAGTGGAATATGATTTAATGTACAATCCCTGGGATGGTTCTCCTGTGAGTTGACTTGTAACTAAGACCCTTGCATCTCTTTAGAAACCCTGAATTCCAACTAAATGGATGCAATTTTTATATCAGAAACAATGGGCTTTTAAAAAAAGTATTCAAATGTTGACATTATTTTACTATAGTGTTTTATTTTAGTGAGATATTTTGTTGAGCTGAGAGAAATATCATAGTAACATACATACTACCTTGTTAATGAAAATCTCCGTATGATGAGCTGCTTTTGATGGGTTCTCAGCGACCCACAGGAACTGTATTAAAGGGTTGCAGCACTAGGAGGGTTGAGGATGGCTGATTTAAGAGCCAATGGGGAGGAATATGAGGGAGAAATTCCCTGCTGGCCTGTTGGCAAACAGCAGTCTGGTTAAATTCTCAAACACCTAGCTTTAAACCAAACTATAAACTGATACGATCTCAATGGATTTGGGGGGCAGCTTTCTTTTATTCAAAAAGAACAAAGAGAGGACAATGTATTTTCTCTAATATGCCAGATTCCTTTCTGTGCTTTATTTAATTTTTAACTGAGAATCAGGTACTTTTCTCTTAGGGAAATTCATCTTTCTAAACAGTTTCTATTATTCTTAATTTCAATAACTGAAAATGTAATTTCTTTCTTTCCCATTGAACTTAGGAAACTGAGCTTTTTTCCCCTCCTCTTTTTCCTCCTTGTAATAAGTCATTCTTTCTGCTTCCCTTCTTTTAATTTGTTTTTCTTCTTTCTTTTTTTATTAAATAATAGCTGTGCACATTAATGCAATCATGGGTGCAGTGTGGTGTTTTCATATACAATTTGAAATATTTTCATCAAACTGGTTAACATAGCCTTTATGTCATTTTCTTAGTTCTTGTGTTAAGATGTTTATATTCTACTTTTAGAAAGATTCACTTGTACCCTTGTAAGATAAACCACAGCCGTGATTCCACCTATCACCTTCCCTCCACCCATCCCCCTTCTTCTCCCCCTCCCCATATTCTTAGGCTATAATTAGGTAATAGGGCTGTATACATCCTCTTAAATCTCACCCAGAGCATTGGGAATTATTGTAGCATTTGATTTTTGACATATTTTTTTATTTCTCTTACTTTGCTGAAGTTTTATTCATTATTTAGCTGGTATTTTTCTGATTCCATGGATCTCGATACCATTCCTCTATTTTCTTTGGGTAAATACAGCAATAGGTAACTTTTTAATCTTTTTGATCAACAGAAATAGTATTCCTTGTTAGTTTTTGAAGATTTCCAAATAATCTAACTTCATCTGTTTAAAGAAAGCCTGTCATGTTTTCTTGATAGAGATTAACTTAATATAAGTGATATGACGTAAAAGTACAGTCATATTATATATAATATATCCATATACTTATGCATATATTTTGATGCCAATATAAGTATATTATGTAAACACTTTTTCTCTGAAGAAATAATTTATATAGATGTGCATTATTAGAATGGGTATAATTTATGCTCTTTTTGCTCGAACGTATTGTACATACAGACAAACGAGTACATATATTCTTCTAAAATAAAAGAGGCTTTCTCGGAAATTCACAACCACGTCAAAACATTTTGCACACATTTTCAAATTTCTTTTTTTTTACCAATTTAAGTTTGTAATACAAAGTTTTTTCATAAATAAATATTCTAAGTTGATGAGCCCCTCAAAATGCCTTTCTATCTTCTTTTCTGCACACTTTAGAATGAGTCTCTAGGACAGGCAGTTAGAATAGCATGAGGAATACTTGGCATGTTCTGGAGAATGAGTCAGCATGAACTCGTGAGGCTTATCAGGTGGTAGTGTCAGGACTCACTCAGGCGTACTTGCATGGACAAGTTGCCCTTAGCTTTGGGCATTATTTTAATATATGCAGTTACTGAGCCTACAAGCCCAGAGGTTGTTCAAATGCAGTTAATTATCAAGAACCAGTGGGTTTTGCTAGTGGTTTGCAGCTATAGCAAACTGCAGATTGGTGCCTCAGCATCACCTGGGAACTTGCCCCAAATGCAGAACCTCAGGCCTTCACCAGCCCTGCAGACCCAAAGGCTGCATTGTGATAATATCCCAAGTGACTTGTCTGCATAGTAAATGTTGAGAACCATTGTGCCAACGAGGCTTCAGAAATGAAGACAGCAGAGGGAAGAAACAGATGGTATATAAAAATGTTGACAAAAGCTGAAGGCAAACTAGTCATCAGCCTCTCAGTATAGAAGTAAAAATGCTCATTACTGCCCTAGTACCTAAGAGCACCACTGTTCTATACCACCAAACAACAGATTTTTTGACATTTACGAACATGACCCTGTGTAAAAATAAGGACAGTTAAGAGGGAAATATATCTGCGCTTTTCTGTTCATTGCCATTTTATTCACAATAGCCAAAATACTGAAACAATCTAAGCCTCTTGGCAATGGATTAGGGATATAAACCCAAGAAGTGGTGTGTATAAATGTACACACAAACACAGTGTGCAATGTTATTCAGTAAAAAAGAGGCGAGTCCTGCCATGGACGAGGATGAGCCTGAAAGGCATTGTGCTAAGTGAAATAAGCCAGGCAGAGGAAGATAAATACTGCACGAACAATCTTATAAGTGCAGCCTAAAATAGTTGACCTCATGGAAACGGAGCAGATGAAAGGTGGTTGCCAGAAGGTTTGTTAAGTGGGAAATGGGAAGATTTGGGTCCAAGGGGAGAAACTTTAAGTTATAAGATGAATAAGTAGTGCTGGGGATTCAGAGTGTAGTATGGTGACTATAACACTTTATACCTGAAGTTAGCTGAGAAAGTGGATCTTGACTGTTCTCACCACACGCACATGCACACACATACCCATGGTCACTGTGTTAATCAGCTTTACTGTGGTTAGTATTTCACCATGTACATTGCACACCTTACAAAGATACCCTTTGGTCAATTATATGTTAATAAAATTGGAAAAAGTACTAAAATATATGTCACATATTTTAAAATATTTTTTACCAAATAACTCAATTGTAATATGTGCCAGACATATCAAAAGGTATACATTGGGTAGCTGAACGATTTGTGCAGAAAATGTATCTAATTTTCACACACGTGCTGTGATAAGAGTGAGCCTTGGATACATGATGCTGATTTAAATTAGCCAGGCACAGAAGGACAGGTATGTGATGTACCTAGAGTAGTCACGTTCATGGAGACAGAAAGTACATGGGTGGCACCTGTGGCTCAACAGAGTAGGGCTCTGGCCTCATATGCCGGAGGTGGCGGGTTCAAACCCAGCCCCGGCCAAAAACGGCAAAAAAAGAAAAAAAAAAAAAAGAAAGTACAATGGTGGTGATGGTGACTAGGGCTGAGGGTAAGATGAAGTAGAAGTTAGCATTTAATGGGTATAGAACTTCAGTTTGGGAAGATGAAAAAATTCTGAGGATGGCTGGTGATGATAGTTGCATGACAATGGGAATTTACTTAATGCCACTGAACCTTACAGTTAAAAACTGTTAAAATGTTACATTTTACGTCATGTATGTTTTACCACAAAATATGTCCATATCTACATACAAAATGTTTATTAATTACATATAGGAAAAAGTATATGCGTATTAATTTTAACTGTTGTGTTCCAACAAAGATGGAAGAATGGACATGTCTGTGTTTGAATCAAAGTAGTTGGGGAATTTCGTGAATGAAAAAGGTTTTATAAATTGTAAGACTTTTCAGAACACTTAAAATGCTAATATGAATTGTGAATCTTCAAAGGGGAAATTGGTGTAACGGTCAAGTGAAAGAAGATAAAACCTCGAATCCTGTGCAGTGCATTCAGTTTTTACTATGATATGGTCTCTAGAGGTCTTTCATATTTTACAAAATTATTGAATGCTAAAAAAATTTCTGAGGGAAAGGGAAATACTAGTGTATAATTTTGGATAGCAGTGATACTAGTGGGTTCTCGATATGTATTAATAGAATGTTTAAAATCATATATAAAATCATCATATAAAAATCTAAGATGTGCTCATTATATAAAATATTCCCCATTCACTTCTCATACATGTATTTGTCTTTATATCCTAGAGAACTGATTTACTTTTGGAAGATTCACAAAATATTTTACTTTTCATGATCCAGAAGTTTTCTCAGCTGCCACAAATGAAATGATTTTTCTTCTGCTCTTCTGCTACGGTAGTTAAATTTGAAAGGGAAAGCTTTGTCATAATCTGAAAATATTGCTCTCACTGATGAACTCTGAGTGGAATTCATCTAAAATTGTGAACAGGATCATATTGTATACTTTGCTTAGAAATGGTAAAATGTATTCTGTAATCACAGAAGGTTAAAACAAAGGCAACTACGTAATCAAAATCACTGTTATTATCAATATACTGTATTTAGAACATTAAGAGATGATTTTTTAGATTTTACAAATACTTAGGATCTAACACATATGATAGTTGCTAGAATATGTTTGACATTCCTGGGTTTCTTCAGATATTTATAACTTCACATCAAACTTTTTGAATTATGTAAGGGAGATATTAATGGAAGAATCTCAGCTTAGGCAGCGTGAATTTGATTTATGTTTTATAGTTCAGTTAAGCTCTAGAATACTTAGCTTAAAAGAAAAATCCCTTGATGTGTATAGGAGCAAATGTCATTGGTAGAAACAGCTGAGCAATTCACCAAGATTTTTACTGAGCTGAATTATGCTATATTGCTTTCAAATATCTTTGAGGTGATGAATTTCAAAAATTAATTTTTATTTTTCAAGGACCAATGGTGTTTAGTATTCTGGAAGGCATGAGGATTGACATTTTAGATTTTAAATAAAATATATTTTAGATTTTAAAATGAAATAATTTTAAAATATTTTCTTAAAATAAAAAATAAAATATTTCAAATATATATTACTAAATATACATTTAGTAATATATTTATTTCAAATATATATTTGAAAGAAATATTTATTAAATGAAATATATTCTTAATATATATTATTAAATATAGAAAAATAAATGTTA
>NW_003852414.1:14471099-14488245 GCF_000181295.1 Otolemur garnettii | reverse complement strand
ATTATTAATATATTAATAATAAATTTAAATATATATTATATAATGTAAGGAGAGGTTTTAACATTAATAATATATATTAAATATATATTATTAAATATATAATTATAATTGTATAAAATATATAAAATAAATTATATTTTATATTATATATTTAACAGTTTATATTTAATTAAATAAATGTAATTACATTATTATAAATAATGAACATTTCATTTCATTTTAATTATTTTTGTGAGTCTCTCTCACTCTGGTGCCCTAAGTAGAGTGCGGTGGCATCATAGGTCATAGCAACCTCAAACTCTTGGGCTTAAGTGATCCTCGGGCCTCAATTTTTCTCTTTTTGGTAGAGATGGGATCTACTATTGCTCATGTTGGTCTTGGACTCCTGAGCTCAAGTAATCCACCCACCTTGGCCTCCCACAGTGCTAAAATTACAGGCATGAGACACTTCACCTGGCCATGATTGACATTTTAATTGATAAGATAGCTAGGTAATGGAAGAAATGATTTGAACTGCTGTAAATCCAAATTTCAGTATTTCTCTAATCTAAAGTTATCTTCATCTTGAATTTTTCTTCACATGTTTGCAGACAAGTTACACAGGCTCACTTGTGAAGAGTCTGTCTAAAGCTGGGTCATATGGGACTTCCCATTTGCATACTCCATAGTCTTACTGCGATTCATACCATTGCCTTGTTGGGGAAATAGAATGGTGTCTTTAGGGGCCACCTGCAGTGAAAACAATTGTTGTTTGTCTAGACTTGCTTTACTTGTGTAGTGATGTATCATTGACTGCCCCAACAGTGCAATGCTGAATTTATTACCCAAACATGGACAGCGGGAAGGGAAAGGAGAGGTTTTAATTATTATGCTAGGACAACAGGCATGCTCTGGGTACTCCTGAGCCAGGCCAGAGGAGTGGTGGACGTTCTATCCAGGGAAGACTTTCTATCATAGGGAATATCTCTCTAAGAATTGGAGTACCTTGGCCAGTGAGGGTGTGGTTTCCTTGGCCAAGTCCACACCAAGAATATGGAATTTACAGCATGTCTTAGAGGTCATGGAAATACTTTGAATATTTCTGCATTCCACCAACTGACTTAGAAAAGCTGGGAGGTATCCTAGAAGGTGCCCAAGATCACAGAGGACCAAGCTGGGAGGTGGCCTTGAGCCCAAGCTCAGGAGGACCCAGGAACGAGACCTATGAAGAAGATAGTCATCATTATAGGTTCTTGTGATTGTGCCAAAACCCCAAAGTGGCTCTCTTTGGGGAATAACTTTTTATCAATAGCCATGTCATACAAACTCTGTAGCCAGAGCTGAGAAAAGAAAAACATATCTGGAGCAGAGGAAAAAATATATAATATGTCCAAGACCAGTAGATTCCAGTGAGGTTCATGTGTGAACTGCTCTTATCATTTTGGTGACCTATTAGGTAATATGTGATTGGATTTTCTTTTTGTGCTTAATTTTGCTTTTGGGAAAATCCATTTAGAGGTGAAAATAATATTTGCTTTCAACAAAAGGAATGGTGCACCAAAATCCAACAGTCCTCCCAGCTGGCTCTGGGGAACCAGCAAATTGTTGGTCCTTGAAGTGCCGCGTTCGACATCCAGACATCCAGTGAACCTTGGATTTTCCCACTGTGGTTGGTTGAATTTGCAGACATGGAACGTGCAGATGCAACCAGTCGACTGCTTATCCATTTTATACCAGGCATCGCTGTTTATAGAGATTTGAAGATCCTTTGATTATTAAGACACAGTGAGCTTATTTAATATGCCGTTAAACTGGTCATATTATTTAAATTAAACAAGGATAATAAAGGTTAGAAGCAAGCACATGGTGATAGGTTCTTTGTGATTGTGAGACAAAGTCCCTACTTTGAAGAAGTTTCATAGTATAAGATTTGGTGTCCAACAGTCTTAGGTCCAGAGTCTGATCCATTTACTAAACTTTACCAAAAGCAAATTGTTGAGTATTGTTTCATTTTTTCCTTGAGGATAATTATATTTACTATAGAGGATATTGGTGACAACTAGGATTAATATATACAAAATACTTGGAACTCAATGGGAATATGTATATTGTTACTAAAAATGAGAGCTTGAGGATCTTAGAGATCTTATCAAACTTAGAGGCTTTCAGAGAAAAAATTTTACTGTCCTTTCATCCCATACTGTTGTAAAAATGTTTTGGCATAAAGACAAATGTTTGGAAATAGGTTTTAAAATTAATTGTGTTACTTTATCCTCAGAACTGCTATCTAAGATAGCCTGATACTATAATTTTTATTTTAGGAAAAGGAAATTTGAGCACATAAAAGCTAATTTCTGGAAAGCACATAATTTGTTAAAATTTCTAGTTGACTGTCACCCAGTCCTCTGAAACCTCAGCTATTGTTTTTTCATGAATTTAGTGTCAAATCTGGGAAAGATGCTTGTGAAACATACTCACAATCCTGACTTTCTCCAGAACTAATTTTTCCATGATAAGTATAGAAACTTAAATATTTGTCAACTTATCTGGTTAGGTATTAAGAGAAGACAGCTCAGTTCAAAGTATCTAATTTACTTGAAATGGCTAGGCATTTTCTTTGGAGAAACTGTAAAAATAGAACATGAAATGAATACTGAGAGGCTGACTTCAAGTTCCTCAGGTGTCCAGAGTTGATTTAAATTCTCTCCTTTCAAGTGGACTTGAAATTAGTTGTCCCCTGAGAAGCTCCAGAGTTGCAATACAGTGGAGATGGCCAACTAGGATGCCAATTGCCAGGCTTATAGATCAAAGCATGTGGAAGGGCCAGCGTCCCCTGGCACCTGGGGAATTGTGCAAGGCTGGCAAAGAAACTTCATTCTGATAGGCAGAGAACACCCACTACCAAGCAGAATGATCGTACTGACCTCAGCTGACTGGCTAGAGGGCGGAGACAGTGACTCACTGCATACTCCTCTCATTTACCTTCATCCATTTTCTTTTCCATCTGTAACAGCGAATCATCTCACCTGCGACTTTGAGTCTGGTTTCTGTGGCTGGGAGCCATTTCCCTCAGAAGATTCACACTGGGAGATGGTGAAAGGATTAAGCAACGGAGAAAACCATTTGCCCAAAGCTGATCACACGGAGAACATGAATCATGGTAGGACATTTTCCTCTTCAAAAAAAAAAAAAATAATTAGTTTTCTTTCCTCGTGTTGTGAAATGATGATACTGTATATTTTCATTTCCTTCTGTAGAGTAAGTGAATGAAACTCTGGCTTGGCTTTCTTTAAAACCTCCTGAACAGCGTAACAATTAGTGGCTTGAGTTTCCCAAAAGGAGCACGGCTTTAATAATTCTGCTGTTGCATTTTTTAAAAGTTTGGGCTGAAGGCATTAAGACCGGGATAAGTTTTCTGATAATTCTAGTTGCCAGGAGTCAGGTACAGTAAGCTTGCCTTCTTTGTAGAGCAATCCAATTTTTTTTTTTTTTTTTGCAAAACAGAAAGAAAAATAGTCTAATCTTCTTTCTGGGAACTGAGAAGAGAGATTTAGCACTATCTATAAAGTAAATCTACAAATACTTGAATGCAATTTAATCATTCTTCAGGCTTCTTGAGAACAAATAATCTTACATCTTCCACATATATACTTTTATCCACCATCATGTTTACATATCCTCTCAAAATACAGCAGCCACAACTACACATAGCATTTTAATAGGGGCTTGTGAAACTCCAAGAGAAACAGAAAAAGGTTTGTTCGTGTTTTCTTTGGTTTTGTTTACATTTATATGGGATCAGATATTACTCTTGAACATTGGTGTCATATTAACTTTATAATAACACAACTGTTTGTAGACCCCCTTTTATGCTCATTGAATATTCCTGTTTTTTTTTTTGAGACATTCTTACTCTTTTGCCCTCTGTAGAGTGCTTTGACATCACAGCTCACAGCAACCTCAAACTCTTGGGCTCAAGTGATCCTCTTGCCTCAACCTCCCTAGTAGCTGCGACTACTGGTACCCATAAAACACCCGGCTATTTTTAGAGACAGCATCTTGCTCTTCATCAAGCTAGTCTTGAACTCCTGAGCTTAGGCAATTCACCTGCCTCAGCCTTCCAGAGTGCTGGGATTACGGGTGTGAGCCACTGTGCCCAGACATCTGTTACTACGCATTTCTCCTTGCAGCCTATGTCAAAAATAAGTTTTGATTGTGTTTTTAATTATAGCCATTAGATGAGAACTGATGAATCTGAGGCAATGAGGGGAGGTGATAGGGCAGAGAGATTATGACCATCTCTCTATTTGCTACTGTGATAAACCCAGTTTGTTGTTTAATAGTGCAATTAAGTCCTTAAGTTTTGCTTTTGTGCCAATGAGGTTTATTTTTTCTTTAAGATTTTGTGGCAGAGTGGATGAAGTTTAAAGTTAAAAATAGAGAGGGGAAAATTAATAATAGGAACTATCTAATAGTACACACTTTCTCTAAGCCCACATACGGTTTTATTTATTTGTTTAAGCCAAATTATTACATCGCATAAGCCACACATGGATGGACAGTGGTGGAAGCTGTGGTCCTTGCTTTTGAGGTGGACTCAGTTGAGTAGCTGAAGCAGATAAGCAGAGAATTGCCGTAGGATATGATAAATCCTTTGTAGGGTATGCAGGGTGATTCAGATCCATTCCAGACACCTCACTAAAGGATATGTCTCCTGAACTGAGGGCAACAAAAAGTGAAAAGTATTCAGGGAGGCAGAAGTAAGGAACTGAGGAGAGATGGCAGAACCCAAGGAGAGGTGGTGGGGAACGTGCCCTAGTTAGAGGAAATCGTCCCAAAGAGAATGGAGAGATGTAACTAGTTCTGGTAGAAGTTGGAAATGATTGGACAGGGAGAATAAAAATGATGGACAGGAGAGGAAGGAAAGCATGCGACACATTGGATTTGTTCTAAAAACAGAAACTATCCTGGCTGAAGTAAGGGTGATGAGAGAGTTGGGGAGGGAGGGAGGAAGCAAACATTGATATGCTGGAGTTCTATCAGGATGACGAAGGCCTAAGCTGAGCCCAGGGATTCCTGAAAGGAAGCTGTGTACACAGTGTGTCCTGGTGGCTCCATGGGACTCAGCCATCACAGACAGGGGAGAGCATGAGCTGTCCAGGGCTAAGTCACCATGTGACTGTGCAGGTTGCTAAACGCCAGTGTGGTTTAGCTTTATTAGCTACAAAATAGGGAAAGAAAAGTATCTTCCATGGAGAGTTTTTATAAGGATTGAATGAAATAACACCTGTTAAGGTTTTGTATACAACAAAAGCTCAGTAAACGCTGATATTTTTTGTCCATTCTAGTAGGAACACCAGGAATACCACCAGGTTGGACAATTGGAAAACACATTAATAATTTCCCTTCAGACTCTTGCCCTCTTATAATTACTACTTTATTATTATTTGTGCTAGAAATATTCTAATAGGGCACTTGCGTCAATATTGAAAGACCCATTCTTCTTTTCCTGTGATACAGAGAATGTTCAAAGATAACAAAAGAATTGATAATCCTGGGGACAGTGGTTATAACTCAGAGTGAGGGGGACTAGCTATTACAGTCTTTCTTATTTTAGAATGTGCCAGTCCCCAAAAATAAAAAAATCGAGCCTGGAGTCCACACCTTTTTATCTGTGATTGCTACCATCATTCCTTAAGATAATCAGTAGTGGTCTTAAATAAAGCAAGAAAGATGAAGAGATAAACAAACAAACAAAAAACCCAAACAGGACTAGAAAGGAGGAGAAGAGTGAAATAGAAATTTCTGGGAAGATGTGTAGAGTTAGTCTGATATAACTATATAGATAGTGCTCCCAAATTAAACCAAATGCCCATTCTTGGAAAGCTCAGATTGTTTAGAACACACTTTTTTTTGATAAGGAGTTTCAAATTTATTCAATAATATTTGAGTTTTAATATTTGTATCTATGATCTCAAATGAGATTGCTATATGGTTTTATTTTTTGTCCTATTTTTATCAGTGTTTTTTAAATTAAAAATATCCTGACCATAAAGGAGTCAAGGAGCTCTCGGTATTTTCCTAAGATGTGAGATACCTTGAATAATATTGAAAATATTTAATTTTTAAAAATTAAATTCAGCTGTAGGATAAGCTGTAGGATAAGACAGAGTCTCACTTTGTCACCGTCAGTAGAGTGCTGTGGCGTCACAGTACACAACTTCAAAGTCCTGGACTCAAGTGATTCTCCTGCTTCAGCCTCCCCAGTAGCTGGGATTACAGACTCCCGCCACAATGCCCGGTTAGGATCACACCTTTCTTATTAGATTTTCTTTCTTTCATCACTTTTCAGGTTACGTTTGTAGTCTAACCAATTTATTCAAACGTTTTGCTCCTTTTAGATGTTGGAGTCTAAGGGTATAAATGTTGTTCACTTTTGTTAAATGCTTGCTTAAAATTGTGTATGTTATTTTCCATGACTGGAGTGGGAAGCCCTTTGAATATTGCTTAATTTTCTTTTGGAATTTAGATTCGTCTTTTAAAAAATATTCAGTGGAGTCTTTACTTGGATCTGAGGATTTTTAAAATAGAATATTTTCCAAAATTACCTTTCCCTACTCTATTCTTCTGTAGTGTGAAACATGAAGAATTTAATGAATTTTCACATATGGTTTTCCTTTATTCTTAGTTTGGAACTTAGAAACAATGAGCTTTATCCTTCCCAGTTGGTTTTGAGATGTAAAGCCAGTATACACTGGCTTTTTTTCCTTCTCCACTCAGAGATGACACTGCTGACTCACCAACTTGGTTGATGGAACAAACATGTGGTAGAATCAGTAAGATATTTTAATTTTGAAATCCCTTCCTTTCTGTGCCGTCAGCATTGACCCACATCGGGGAAAATCACTCTTCGAATGTGATATTTTCCATTGGAAATACTTGGCTTTCCAAGTTGCCCATCACTCGGTCATTATCAAAGGGCAGGATCAGACCTTGGCAGTGTTTGGCACAGCCTTCCGTGTAAGTTTTCAATATTCAATGAAGGTACCCCTGACAGCAGCTCAGAATGTGTGATCTTTTAAGCTGCAAAGAGATGTTATCCTCCTGTACGTTTGCCATGAGCACATTCACTGTAGCTAAAAATCTAAAAGCAGTTATCTTGTTAATGTTCTGATTAGATCTTTAATTAAGCTTTCATCCCCCCAGCACAGACAACAATGTTAACCGTGGAAGCCCCAGGAGAGACCAGACTCATTCTACAGGCCCATATCCTTCTGTCCTTTGTGAAAGAGACTTAAAAAAAGCTCTCGTGGGAATTTTATAAGGTCCTGTCGAATATCTGATTGTCAGTTTAGAACCTTCCTTTAATTTGACTTCAAACTCTAGGACACGGGTGAAGCCAGTGAGAATGTTTGTCCGGGTGATTTAGACCAAGAGCTTGTCTTTAATTTGACTGAAGGTTTTTAATTTTATTCATATCAAAATACTTTGCAGACCTTAGTGGTAAATAAATAAAAACACTAATTTTCTTTATCTGCTTAACAGGTGAATGTGGGTGACGGTGAAGTGCTAGAGCACAGAACGGCTAACTGTGTGATAGAACTTGTATCCAGATGATGTGACTTCTTCACAAATTTTTTTTTTTTGCAGGATCATTTATTTATGTTGAAGCACTTCGATCCCCTGTGGTGGCCAAGCTGGGAAGTCCTATCCTTACACAATTGCTCACTGCCAGTGCCCCATGTCAGGTAATCAACTGTCGCAAATTTCCGTTGATCTTTCTGTGGTTGTAAATCACTGGACTTGGGTCACTCTGCTAGTAAAAGCCTGCCAGGTTTTATGGTCATGTTCATGATGAACTAAGAGATTTATGGGACCTGTTTCAACACGACATGCCTTGTCCTTTGAGAAGATCATTTGCAACATGATAACGAGCACCGTTTTTTGGCAGGGGGGCCTGTTAAAGAAGCTTTCTACTGTTTTATATTCTTTTCACCTAGTTCTTTCTATAACCTAAAGCTGTGGATGCATTGTTCTTTTGGTAAACAATGTTAATTGAGTAAAATAATGTTATCTAAGTGTTTGTTGAAAGAAAGGTGAAAGGATGAGTAGAGATAGATACATGAAGGAAAAAATATGGTAGACCCTGTAAGTTGACCACCTGAGGAATGGTAACAAACTGGTCAACAATGAAGATAGTCAACTTAAGAAAATAGGCCTCAGCGTTCCAATATGTACGTGGGGCACATGTCCAGTCTGTGAAAATGGGGTCAACTTAAGCAGATGGTCAATGTAGGGAGGTGGTCAGCTATGGGGGTTCTACTGTAATTACATTTACTGAAATTTTAGTTTTCTAATGAGTCCTCTGGTGCCAGGTAAACACAGACCAAGTATAAAGTACCCATCTCATTTCAACAGTGAAAATCAGGACTTAGGAGTCAGCACTGGCTCAAACCTCAGTTTTGCCACTTAGCAATGGTGGTGCAGACAATTTGTACATTCCCTTTGGGGTTCAGTGTCTCCTACACATGGGGAGGATTAAAATGTGATTAAATAAGCATCTGGCTGAGTATTTGGTTCATGGTAGGTATTTAGGTAAACATAATTCCTTTACTTTTTTTTTTTTCTAGACAGTTTCATTTTGTCCCTATGGGCAGAGTTCTGTGGTATTATAGCTCACAGCAACCTCAAACTCTTAGGCTTAAGCAATCTTGCCTCAGCCTCCCAAGCAGCGGAGACTATAGGCATGCACCATGACTCCCAGTTAATTTTTTTTTTTTTTTTTAGTTTTAGTAGAGATGAGACTACCGTTTTTGCTCAGGCTGGTTTCCAACTCCTGAGCTCAAGTGATCCCCCCACCTTGGCCTCCAGGAGTGCTAGATTACATGTGTGAGCCCCCACGCCCAGCCTAATTTCTTTATTTTCTATAAAAGTAACATCTAACTCAGATGTTTCTGTTCAGCCTGCCTTGTTTTCAATTCTGTTGAGAGTTATAAGATGCCTCCAAGCTCTGAGGATTTTAGCTCATTTTTTTGTCTTTACTTATCAGAAAGTAATGAAGAGATCGATACTGCCACAAACTAAATTCATTGCCTATAAATTCAGGCTCACAGCAGTTAACCTGGGTATTCCCAATGATAAATTACGTAGCGTTCAGAGGTATGAACCTAATTATACGTTCAGCTTCACGTAAGTCAGAACAGCAGTGCCCAGGGCTCCTAATCGATTGTACTCTTCTTCTTCTTCCTTTTCTCCTTTTTCTTCTTTCTTTTGTTTTTCCTTCCCATTTCTTTGCAGATAGAAAGATTAAAGAAGATCGTGTCCACTTCCACCTCACCCAAATGCCCTGTACCTGTTTCTACAGATCTATTGTCATTAAATCCTGTGTGACAGATACAAAAAGAGAAAGAAAGAGATAGGTTGGTTGGTTGGTTGGTTTTTGAGAACTCCCAAAGAACTTACTTGCTTCTTAAAATTACAAGCTAACTTAGCTTTAAAGTTAAGGTCAGGTGCTGACGTGAGGAGATCACTGTTGTTATACACAAAAAAGAGACGGGATGCAAAGGAAGAAAATGTGTTCATCTTCCCTACTTTCCAGAAATTTGAAAACAAACATTAAGAGCTTATTAGAAATTCCTGTGACTCACTGAGATTCACTGAGAAGTTGTGTATTATAAGTCACATATATACATGTATATAAATATATACATATATATAAATAGTTTTCTTTCAAATATGAGCTACATTTCCCATCATTGCATGCTTCCTACTGGCCATTAATTTGTGGTTATTTGGGACTGAGTTTCACTTTATCATTGTTTCTACTTGAGAACGAGCACCTTCCTCCTTAAATTTATAGCTTAGCTCTGGGGGCCTCTTTAGGTCTCAGTGAAAACGCGAACAGTTTAGATGCTTGATCGTTTATCTCAGAACCAAGGCTTTGGTCTCAGAGGCTGCAGATACTGACTTATGGTTCACCTTGTATTTTTATGAAAACTGAAAATGCTTCAAGAATGCAGGAGACGTATCTGTCTCTCACTTTGGTCTCTATGGCCTTGAACTTTAGTAATCTTTTAGTTAGAGGGAGAAACCCTTGGATATCTTTGTAACACTTCCCATTTAGGAAGTAGTAGCAGACAGTAGCAGAAGATTATTTATAGTCTTAGATACACAAAGGTGATGTTCTCTTTTCCGAATTTATTTATTTATTTATTTATTGGCCATTTTCAGCCAGGGCTGGGTTTGAACCTGCCACCTCCGGCATATGGGACCGGCGCCCTACCCTTTTGAGCCACAAGCGCCACCCAACTCTTTTCTGAATTTATAACATGCACTTTTAACATTTGTGGGAATGTGAACCTTTCTTTTTGTAGAAGTTATGGAATAAATAAACCAAATTTTTACTTTCTTGAGTAATTGGAAAATCCAGCTGATTTTCTGAATTGAAACATACAGATAGCTGTTTCATGGGACAAATGCTGTTCGCTATGAAATGGTAAAGGGAAGCAGTGACATGATCAAAGGTGGGCACTTTGATATGATCAAAGCTTTCATTTTATGAAATTATATGATTCTTTTCACAGGATCATCTCAGGGTAATACCGTTAAGAATTTTTTTTTTTTTTTGAAAGGGCTTAAAAGGAACATGGGCTTTCTTCTGAGTTGCCTTTGCTAACAGCCCAATTTCAGAGTCATTTCTCCAGGACAGCCTTGCACTTCAGAGACAGTCAACACATGGCTTCCCCATGCACAGTTGTTTCCGCAACTAATCATTGTTCAAGATGTAGACTTTAAGCTTCAGAAGTCCCTTTAGCCACTTGTAGAAACAGGACAAACAAAATGTGAGAAAGCCAGAAGCTACTATTCATTCTGGGTGTTAAAATGCAGCTACTGTTTGTGATTAACTAGGAAATAGAAAAGAGATTGAGTTATTGTGTAAATACCACAAAATCTTATGATTTTGCAGTTAAATGCAGGAAGATGAATAATATGAAGCTATTGATTTTCATGTTAGCTTTTATGTTCCTCTGTTTTATTTCTTTTCCTTATAATTCTCCAACTTGGTTTTAATTTTTTAAATATTTTTTGAATAAAAAGATAATTCATCAAATTATTTTAGAAAATGTGAATGAGGGCAATGCCTGTGGCTCAAAAGGGTAGGGCGCCGGTCCCATATGCTGGAGGTGGTGGGTTCAAACCCAGGCCCGGCCAAAAAAAAAAAAAGTGTGAGTGAGAGTATCAAGACAAAGATAGAGTAAAAGCTGGGTTAGTTCCCAAAAGTAATGTGTATGAGGGGTGGGCTACACATGGGAGCTGGTTTTCCAGCAGCCAAGGTAGTAATAAAGAACAAGGTTAAGACCCAAAATAGTCCCTCTGAGACTTCTCCCCTGACCTTCACAATGATCTCAGTGTAAACATTCTGTCTGGGATTTGGCACGCAGATGTGGCTTACCTACTCTGCCATGACCACCCGTCTCCACGTTGGGAATACAACATCAACATCGTCATACAATACGATATCAACAGCAATTCAGTAAAAAATACTACAGGAGAGTGAGCACAGTGTGATTATAATACTGTCCTACTTATTAAACTCTTGCAAAAAGGGCCAAGTCTTGCTAAGTTTCTTCAAAGTGAGGTGATGAACGAACATCAAAGAACAATGGAGAAAGAAGTACTTAAGACTGGAAGTTATGACTAGGAGCTGTAAGCATCACTATGGCAGTGGTGAGGGGTGTGTGTATGTGATGCATCCTCAGCTGAATTATGAAGAGAACAGATACCTTGTTTTATTTCCCTTTTTAAAACTTTTCATATTCTGTATCTTATTATTCTAGATTTTGAAAAGGTACAGAAATGTAGCAAAAACTAGACTGAGAAACACATCAAGAGTCGAGTGTGAAGGAAGCAGAGAGGGCGGAGGTGGCTGAGGGTTTAGGACACAACAGAGAAAGGACATGAAGGTGTCGCCAAGGAGCTGTTAGTTGGGGAGGCATTTGGAACAAAGCCCATAGGAAAGGTCAGGGAAAAAAGCAGAAAATTTGAAGGGGAGAGTTTCAGCTGAAGCTAGAGCAAAATCAAAAGAAAAAGAAAACAGAAATGAGGAAGAAATCATTTAAAGCTTCCAAATCATGAACTGGGGTGTTGCTCACAGAATGATGTATTAGAAGCCTTGTTATTCCTTTGGAAGAAGAGCGGGTCCTCTGGAGAGCACCCCAGAAGCACTGCAGAGACCAAACAGCAAAGAATGCTAAGATTATCTCCTCTCTCCATCTTTAGTACCTACCTGTGTTCAGTGACTGGTATAACTCATCTGATAAAATGAAAGATTCTATATACATATATATATTTAAAATATTAATAATTAAAAATTGGAGAATACAATAAAAAAGAATGAGACAATCAGAGATGCATTTTTTCCCCTCAAATTTTAACCATGAAAAGAAGAGCTTTGTTGGAAGAGTTTTTTTTCTTTAACTACATAAAATTCTCTTCAATGCAGTGGTTCTGAGTCTTACATAGTCATGTTATGTATGACGTGTGCACAGGTGAAAATCCAAGAGAAATAAAATCAAGTCTTCATGTTAACATTTTATTTAACTTCTTTTCAATATAAACCATGCATTGAGAAAATAATTTCCTTTAAAAATTGTAAGTAGCAAATACTTTAAAAAAAAACTTGGATTTAATCAATTTAAAAAGTTTCTGGACAGCAAGGGAAGTAATGAACAGAGTAAATAGCCAATAGAATGGAAAAAACATGGCAAACTATGTGGAGTAAATATCTTTTGAATGTTTGGCATAATTTTAACTTACATGCTTTGCAGCTGTTCAATTCAGCACTCTGCAAAGGATGGAAAATTTCCCATTCTGTCCAGTATAGCAGCCACTAGGGACACCTAGCTATTGAGCATTTGAAATATGATGAATACGAGTGGTGCCTGTGGCTCAGTGGGTAGGGCGCTGGCCCCTTATACCAAGGGTAGCAGGTTCGAACCCAGCCTGGGACAGCTAGAACAGCAGCAACAACATCTGGTTGTGTGGCAGTTGCCTGTAGTCCCAGCTACTTTGGAGGCAGAGGTAAGAGAATCGCTTAAGCTCAAGAGTTGGAGGTTGCTGTGAGCTGTGACGCCACAGTACTCTACCGAGGGCAACAGAGTGAGACTGTCTCAAAAAAAAATATGAATATGACTGAGAAATTAAATTTTTCACTTGGTTTAATTTTTATTTATTTAAATAGATACACTATTTTCATACTTTGTCATTATACACAAATACAAGTCTCCTGATAAAACATCCTTTTCGTTATTCCACTCTTCCCCCCCACCCCCCAAACTGTAGAGTCTTTAAGGAATCCTAAGACTTTGTATATTTTCTGACAGAGAGCACGGTCTCCTGCTCATTTTCCTCTCCACTTTCTCTCTCCCATTCTCTCTACCTAAGCACCGATATGAACAGCCCATTCATTCCTTTCTTCTTTGGTACAATATGTATTAACTGAATACCTCGTAAAGAAAAATTGCCCTGACAGGCTCTGTGAGTAATGTGTAACACATTCCATGATTTTGAGTTTATGGCTTAGTGTTCTCCTCCTGCTAAGTACCAAGTGGAAAGTCACACGATTTGCACACTCTGTGACCGCCTTTCTGAAATCACAGCTGCATCGGTAATTTTCATTCAATTTCACCATTAATAGTATTCAATTCGAAAAGGCTATGGAAAGTTTCTCAGTCTAGAACAACCAAAAATTTTTAAGTCTCCATGATGAAAATTCTGCTAAAAAGAGTAAATTAAATATAAGTTCAGAGCCCTTACCCCATTGAATATGGATCTCATTGGAATTTACACTTAATACACTATTAAAATGACTCCACACGGGTGACATACTGAGTGACAGTTGACAGCTTCACATTCTGACGGGGCATGCACATCTCTGTACAACTAGGTTTAAAGCTCTGCTTTGCATATTTACAAGCTTGGGACATAATGAAACTTACAGCAGGGATCTACAATTTAATTGTGGTTGAGAATCGTGAATGCTTTCTTTCCGTAGGATTTAATTAAACACTTCCATTTTTTAAATTTCTAACTTGCTTGTGAGGGTATGAATTTAAGTGAGCATGGTAATGAACTCTAAAATGAAATAGGCAATCAGAAATAATTCTGGGGGCCAGGTACAGTGGCTCACACCTGTCATCCTAGCACTCTGGGAGGCTGAGGCAGGTAGATTGCTTGAGCTTAGGAGTTTGAGACCAGCCTGAGCAAGAGTGAGACCCCCATCTCTACTAAAAATAAAAAATATTAGCTGGGCCTTGTGGCATATACCTATAGTCTCAGCTACTTGGGAGGCAGGCAAGAGGATTGCTTGAGCTCAGGAGTTTGAGATTACTGTGTGCTATGATGCCAGGACACTTAAGCCTAGTACAACCGAGAGAGATTCTGTTGTCTCAAACTAATAATTATTTTTTTGATTAAATTGTAGCAATTGAATAGATTTTGAAGAAAAATGCATACCATATTTTAATGTAGAATGTTTTATGCTTTGGACTAAACACTTTTTTTTTTTTGCGGTTTTTGGCCAGGGCCGGGTTTGAACACACCAACTTCAGTATATGGGGCCGGCGCCCTATCCCTTTGAGCCACAGGTGCTGCCCAACTAGACACATTTTTTAAAGAGCATTTTAAAACATTTTTGGTCAACTCTCATCACTAACATTGGTCTCAACAGTGAAATAAATAGGTTGCTTATATATGTCTTAATATCTGTCCATGTGTCAGGATAAAAGCACAATCACATGGAAAAAAATAACCAAGAATTTAAAACATAGTGAACTTGAAATGAGGCTCTTTGAATTCAAAAAGAGGCCTCATCTTGAATGCCGGTGATAATGAAAAGAAGGAGGAAGAAGAAGAAATTTTGACTGCAGTGTTTCTAAAATTATCTTTATGGAGACTGTGTTGACTGACTTTTAGAGTAGATCACTCAACCATAGAGGAAATTATTTTTTGCCTCATACAGTGCCAAGTACTTAGTAAGTACACAGGATAAATTGGTTGAGTTGATGACAGTGCTGAGTCCCATGTCTGAGCTATTACTATCACCACCTAAAATAATCCTCTCTCTATATTTCTTTTACTATGTAGTTAAATCATCACATCTTTATATTGTGTCATCATTGAAACAAAATGATGATCAAGACTCCCATAGAATATTTTCTCACTTGGCTTAAATTATAAATTATTATATAAATTATCCATGAGCCCTTCTATAATCCCACAGGAGAAAATAAATTAGTGGAAAGTGTTATGGGGTTTTATTTTTTACGTGAGATAACAATTCTTCAAGAAATTTTTTTTTCCTTTGGTGTTTGAAACATCAAGGAGAAGGTATAGTGATAAATGATTTTGTAATTGTGAGTTGTAACATTTACCTCCCAGATTTATAATTCACAAGAGAAAAGGATCCTGGTGACCTTCCGTGGAAGCTGACTGAGTCCTGCCCATGACCATGTGGGCAAATACACGTCCTCAAACTCGTTTTGGCAGGCTATGAGTTTCTGATTTATATAGACAGCACTTCAGCAGGTGTCAAAAATAATGGTTTTTGTAGCCACCTTGAAACTTTTCTTAAGGATAAAATATAAAACATGGCAAAGGAGGTACTTAGCATTTTCTGTGGTTGTACAGTAAGAGGAAAGGAGGATTGGGAAGATTATATTGACTACCAAAGTAGTTTGAGATATTTTAAGGTCTAGATAAGCTTCTAGAGACAGGTAACTAGAATATTTATATCATTCAATATATTTATTTCAACAGGTACGGTTCTGGCATCATTTGTCTCAGCATTCGTCGCTCTCAGTTTTTACAAGAACATCATTAGATGGGAAATTGCAAAAGCAAGGGGAAATAATTGGATTCTCCGATTCGCAGTGGACCCGGGCCAAAATCAATCTCTGTGCAAAAGCTGGAGAATCTACGCTGCCTTTCCAGGTGAGCACATGAGGAATCTGTACAACTCAGCAGAAGACACTTAGTTAACGCTAATCCTTTCAGGTGATAAAATGACACGCATACCCGATGAATTTATTCAACATTAATGAAGCAAACACATTCAGAGATCAAACACATGATCAGGAATGAGTAGACAGGTTATTTAGACTAAGTGCTCAGGGTTTATGGGTAGAAAAGTAGCAAAAGTGGAGATAAAAATTGGTTTAATACTATGTCAAATGGAGTGCTAGTCTGGCATTTAATAAATGATGAGTTAATACCTTTTATAACAATGTGGATGGAATTGGAGACCATTTTCCTAAGTGAAGTATCTCAGGAATGGAGAAGCAAATAGCACATGTTCTTGCTATTAAATTGGAAATAACCGGTGAGCTCACATACACAGAGAGATGTAGAACTCAGTGGAAATCAGTCATGGGGATGGGAGAGGGGAGAAGAATATATCGGCCTAATGGGTACAGTGACCACTGTTTGGGTGACGGGCACACCTATAGCCAGGACTTGAGCATTACAAAAATGATCCATATGACCTAAAACATTTGTGCCCCCTTAATATTTTGAAGTTTAAAACAAATGAAGATGGCAGAGAGGAGAATAATTTAATAGGAATTTTCTTTTTTCTAAATGAAGATGGTGGATTATATGAGGTAGTGAAAAAACTCTGACTTGGGCTGTTGTCATGTTTTAATCACATTGCCTCATTTTCTCATGCCCCAGAACATTTAGGATTTTATCAACCTTTGAAAATTGGAGGAGACATTATAATAAAGTAATAATGTAAAAATAAATTTATAAATTAAATATAAAGTTAAAATAAGCCGGGTATACAAAGGTAAATGTCTCATGTTCTCACGTGTATATGGGAGCTAAAAAGGTTCTACCAATCAGCTAAATCTTCCTCATCCCATGGGAAAGAATAAGATGTGGTTGCTTCAGGGAACATCCTGTCCATGGAAGAAGGAAGAACAGGGAATAAACATCCATTCCTATGACTGTTCTCTACTTTATGGCATCATCGTGAGGGTTAAATAGTTTATATTTGCAATGGGCATAGAAGAGAATCTGGCATAGAGTTAACACACAGAAATTGGCTATTTTATTGCTTTGGTTATTAGTAGACAGTGATCTACTATTCTAGGAACAGTAGACAATAATT
>NW_003852414.1:14456930-14470968 GCF_000181295.1 Otolemur garnettii | reverse complement strand
ACAGGCGCCCGCTACAACGCCTGGCCATTTTTTGGTTGCAGCCGTCATTGTTGTTTGGCGGGCCCAGGCTGGGGATTTGAACCCGCCACCTTGGGTGTATGTGGCTGGCGCCTTAGCCGCTTGAGCCACAGGCGCCGAGCCAGTATTCCTTTTTTAAAATGGAATCTCATCTGAACCAGAACTCTAGGCTCAATCTCTAAAGGCTTCTTCACTAATGAAGCTCTCCAAAGTCTCCTGATGGTCAAGGGATTAATTTATGGTTCCATTCCCATATCTACTGGATAAAACACCATGAACCTAATAGCCCTTAATTGGGAAGCATTCGATGGAAAGGCCGGCCATTCAGTGTCAATCTCCATTTCGGGGAGCAGAACAAGTCAGAATCAGCACATCTGTTCTCATATCTCTGATTTGTATTTTACATAACATTGTTCTCATTAGGTTTCACTTTGAGTTACAATGAAATGTACCAAAAAGATCTGACAGTTTATGGTTGATTGACATATTGAGAAAAAACCAGACTGCCCTTTGTTAGCATTAGTTATCCAAAAAGTATTAGAATTTGAAATGCATGCCTGCCTTTTTTACAACTGGAGTCCCTCCTTGACTGATGACTATTATTGATGAGTTTTAGCACAGTACTGTGTCTTTTTCTTTAATATTTATTTTTTGGATATAGTTTTGGTTTTGCTTTGCTAAGCAGTGCAAACGGAGATGAACCCTTATTATCTGGGGCATATTACCTACTTTGTTGATCAGCCATTGGCCATTTTCTAATTTGGCAGTGATGGGTCTGTGAGGGTTTCTAAACCAGCCCTGCTCTGGGGCTCCCCCTCCCCTCACCCCCCTGCTCAGGGCTCAGCACCCTGTGTTAGTTTTTCTCTCCAACCAGCCTTACACCAATCAGCTTGCTAGACCTCCTTGTGTTTAATTCACTCCAGGGAAGCTAAGAGTTTGCCTCGTGCCTCCTCACTTGCTTAGTCCTGTTAGGAGTTGGTTATACTGTGTGTGTGTTTTGGAAACTACAGAGGAATAAAAAGAAAAAATCAGACAAATTCCCTCAAAGTTCACAATCAAGAAGGCCATTCCAGGTCTACAGTGTCTAATCAGGAATTTAGAAAATTAAATTTGGAAAGCAATAACCTTTTGAAAAATGACTTGAGCAGAAAATCTAAGCTGACCTGAACCCATCTGAGGTCTTCAGGCAGTCCATGCAGTGATGGGTTTGATTATACAGTGTTGCCTCAGATCTCCCAGAGGATATCATGTAATAAACACTCTCAGCATTACATTAACATCAACTCAGAACTATTCAAATTTCATAGCTCCTCTGTCCCCAAAGGCTTTAGATAAGGAATTGTGGACTTGTATTGATATTCTGTTGTGAAATCAGTACAAATTTTATATAAAATACATAAATACACACAGAGAGATATACATAGAAGGTATTATTTAATGCATTCATATGATACATATTTATTATTAAATATTTCAAACTAGTAGTTCAAGGAGAAATGAATACTCATGTTCTTATGCTCAAGAATTAACTATTAAAACTTGGCTTGTAATATTAACGTTTGGTTCTAAAAATGAAGCTTTTTGTCCTTTTTATATAACTTTCCACCCAATTTTTGCTCTGCAGGAAAAAAAGTAATGCTAATCTTATGGTGGTTTAACCTGATTTCTCTAAGCGTATTTTAGCAGGTGTGAGAATGTATAGGAGGATTCCCACTGGATGCAGTTCCTAGTTCATTCTTTTATCAATAAGAAATGGAAAAAATAGGATAACTCTATGATAGTCAATCTAGCTTTTAAATATTCTTGGAAACAAGCTAGAATTCAAGTACAGTGGATAAAATCATTTCAGGGTGACCTGAGTCATTGCTTGGCTATCGGTTCAATGTGACTAAGTGCTAAACATATTTCTACAGTATAATCCAAGCCCATCTAAAAATTGGAACAAGAAAGGCATCGGATTATATGACCTCCCCATTTAACCATGAAATTCTGATTTCATGTGGTCCTTTTGATGTCAGTTGTGGACATTATATTAGAATACAAATAGCTTTGAGTTCCTTAGGAAATACACAGGCCGAATTCAACAGGCCATTCGTTCTCTTTGCTGGCAAAGAATCAGGTTTGCTATTTATTGTATAAGAACAGCAAATGAACAACATTTCCATATTCTCTTCCATTTCCTGGGTTTTAGAATTTAGATCAAATAGTTAATGGCATTCTTCTCGGTGTGTTGTAACTCGGCCCGCTCCTTGGCCGTGTTCAGTTTTTTACACAAATATATTAATTTAATTCACAATTTCTTTTTCCCGCCTATCTACTATGCTCAGGTTCACTATCTAAAGGTATCTTTTTTCTGAGTACTGTTCATTGATTTTAAGTTGGCCAGCTTTTTCCAGGCTTCCCATTAAAAAATAATTGTATCATATTTTAGATTGCGTTTTAAAATGACCCTTTTGTGAAAATTTCCACAATGATGGATACCATGTTCCCTCTTTATTAGAGTCAATGATATAAATCAATAACAATTTCCTGACATTATTTGAAGATTCAGTGAAGGGGAAGATTTTTAATATAAAAGAAAAAGCTAATCTAGTCTCTTTAAAGCTGCTGTGTCCTCAGCTTTCCTTATCTCGGGCTGCATGAAATCTTTTCTCGCCAGGTAGGCCTGTTCTTTCAACACCTGCTAAGGGCCAGTTATCTCTTGATTTCATTAAAGTGATGCAGTGTGGCATAATCATTAACCTCTCGAGTGATCTGCTTTTCTTACTTGATATGTGACCTTCAACCAAGAACTTCTGTTCTTGAAACTTCTGTTTTTCTTTCACTTAAAAATGAGAAAGAAAATAGCCCATCTTCACAGGCTTAAAACAAGCAAATGTACCTTCCCTATAGTAAATCTAAATAAACCTTGGCTGTTTGCTTTTATTAGTGACAGATCATGATTCTTTTTTTTTGAGACGGAGCCTCAAGCTATCCCCCTGTGTAGAGTGCCATGGCATCACGCTCACAGCAACCTCCAACTCCTGGGCTCAAGCGAGTCTCCTGCCTCAGCCTCCCAAGTAGCTGGGACTACAAGGCACCTGCCATAACATCTGGCCATTTTTTGGCTGCAGCCATCATTGTTGTTTGGCAGGCCCAGGCTGGGGATTCGAACTCGCCACCTTAGGTGTATGTGGCTGGCGCCTTAGCCGCTTGAGCCACAGGCGCCGAGCCATGATTCTTCAAAAATTATTACATTCTAAATTCTCTCTCTTCCTTCTCCTTCTACTCTTATTTTCTCATGGAGTTATATTTAGTTTCACTCTTGTTATTCTTTTATAAAACAAGATTTCTATGCTAGTTGAGTGTTTTTCTGTAAAATCTCTAAGTTTTACAGATGTAAAAAGTAATCACTTGATGGTGAACATGTATAAGTTTCTAGCATTCCTGAAAACAAGAACTCTTTTGCTCTTTGAGTGAGTAATATAATTCAGTAACGCCAAAACTAGCAAGATCCTGAAATATGCTTTCAGAAAGGAAAGCCACCTACATTTAATTTGAAATTTAAATTCCCAAATTGCCTTGGGAATCTTTTAAAATTTGTTTTTCACTCTTCCTTCACCCATGGTTGAATTATCTCTTCCCAGGGACCTCTTTCTTATTGATTACTTATTACTATTATTGTAGTTGGCACAGAGAACTGCGTTTGGTCACAACTCAAAAGATCAGCTTGGGTAAAAAAAGTGATAAAAAGTAGAGACAGCCAGGATGATTTTAGAGGCATGAAACGGTCACCACTTATAGGTGTAACACATTCTTTAGAGGAAGTTATCATTTTTTCTTTTAAAATTTAGGTGATTTTAAGTAATTATAGAATTATAATCTTTCATTATATGCTCCTAAATTTAATTATATACAAGTAAATAAGCAGAGGTACAGATGGCCTAGTATCTTTTTATTTGCCTTTTTAAGTTGTGTTTATCTTTACATTTTTTTATATGAATATTTAAAAGAGCCCGTTGGTTTTCTTCAGGGAAGACGCTATAAATACTCTTTAAAGACCAATCTCAAGGTTCTACCTACCTGTGTAGGAGCATAGAGAAGTTCCTCAAAAGTCCCCTTTCTGGAACCTACACCTAAGGTAGCGGGTTCAAATCCAGCCCGGGCCCACCAAACAACAATGGTGGCTGCAACAACAACAAAAAAATAGCCAGGTGTTGTGGTGGGTGCCTGTGGTCCCAGGTACTTGGGAGGTGGAGGCAGGAGACTCACTTGAGCCCAGGAGTTGGAGGTTGCTGTGAGCTGTGATGCCACAGCACTCTACCCGGGGGTGGGGGGGCAGCTTGAGGCTCTGTCTCAAAAAGTCCCTTTTCTGCATTTTTTTCTTTGAGTAACAGAGGCCTTTAAAAATAATGGTCAGCAACTACTTATCTAATGAGTCTAAAGAATTAAGTGTCTATTGTAATCAATTTCAATGTGGCTGTATCATAATAATGAATAAAAAGAATTCCTAAAATTCTTTCAAACTTAAAGCTGTTCAAAATAAATTACATCTCATTAATAATGTAAAACATAGTATGATGTATATTTTTAAATGCTTGCCTATATTTCATCAAAATCCTTCTTAAAACCTTTGTTTCAGTTTCCTGCCTCTTATGTGAAAGATAGATTTCTTAGTTCATTGAGCTTCTACAGAAAGCAGCTCTATTCAGATTTTAAAAATCATTAAAACTGTGTACATGGCATTATAAAATATCAAACCTTTCCAATAAAGCAGTAATCTCTTCTGACCATCCTCATTTGCCATCATGGTCTTTATCTTTATAGATTCCTTTTTTTGTGTGTTTGTTTCTTTTTGTACTTCCTGTCCATTTTCTTATGGACTAGAAATACAATCCATGTGTGTTGTCAGGCTAAATAATGGTGTGCTATAAATTTTTATCCCATAACTTGCTTTTTTTACTCAAAACACATGTTAAAGTTCTTTCTATATGATCACATAGAGATCTTTTTACCTGGTATAGTATTCCACGGTCGATGTTGCTATTTATTGATTGATCCACCTGTTTTCTGTTATTATCAAAACCAGCACTGAAGTATCCACATTCCTGCACAGACCTTCACTGGTCTCTATAAAGATCTCTATAAAGATCTCTCTAGGATAACTGCGGAGAAAGGACCTTCATTTTCATAGTCTATACTATTTTTTAAAATAGATATCATCTCATTGCTCTCCAATTGGGCTATGCTAACTCCTGCAAATTGATCCTTTCTATGTATTATCTGATTAGTCTCTTAAAGTCCTATACTCCTATTACGCCCAACCCACGTTCTTGAATATACCATGTACTTTCTTATCTCTTTGGTTTTTCTTGGACTGTTACCTCATTTGCTTGAGGCAAACCTTTGGCAGCAATTAGAATTCATGTTTAATACTACCTCTCCACCAAGCCTTTTCCCGAGCTCTCAGTCCCACGTTCTTGGCAGAAAGAATGGAACGTTTTCCTTTGATTCTCCCAGTGTTTTTGTGTTTATATCTTTTACGGCACATATGTAATAGATTAGTTGTGGATGTATCATACCAAGTGTACAGCAGAACATGTAATACCGTTTCCTCATTTATCATAAGGATCGCGGTTGACACCCCATTAACAAAAGACAGATTAGCCACAGAAAATCATGACAATTTATTTATCAAGATTTTATGGGACACAGGGAAATGAAGATACAAAGACCCAGGGAAATTTTTCTATTTTTAGGATTAGGTTCAGTGAAGACTGTAGAAGTATAATTGAATAAAAGGGTATATGAGTAATAGTAATGAAGTGGCAGGGAATTAGCAAGCCTGTTTGCTCAAATTCTTCTTGGCCTCTCTATCTAGCATTCTTTTCCTCTGGTCATAGAGCAGGATACCTGTCACATGTGACCTACTTTGAGAAGAGATGAGTCTGATAATTTCTTCGTGGCCAGCTCTCACAAGGGCAGGAGAAAGTCAGAGAGTGAACACCAATGTAGCATATTTTGTCATAGCATGTTCTAAGCCCTGACATAGTAACCTGTAAGAGCCTTGAGATCAGAGATCCTCCCCATAAAAATCAAGGTGTGCTTACCACCTGTGTACTGGACTGGTGGTCAGCTACACAGTTCCTTAAGACTACAGGCTTAATTCATCACTCCCTCCCTCCCTCCCTTGCTTCCCCCCTTCTTTCCTCCCTCCCTTCCTTCCCCCCTTCCTTCCTTCCTTCCTCCCTCCCTTCCTTCCTTCCTCTCTCCCTCTCTCTTCCTCCCTCCCTTTCTTCCCCGCTTCTTTCCTCCCTCACTCCCTCCCTCCCTCCTTCCCTTCCCTCTCCCTCCCTCTCTCCTTCCTTCCGTTCCTTCCTCCCCCACTTCCTTCCCTCCTTCCTTCCTGTCTCCCTTCCTCCTTTCTTTTCTCCTTCCCTCCCCCCTCCCCTTCCCTTCCCTTCCCCTCTCCCTCCCTTCCTTCCTTCCTTCTTTTCTTTCCTCCTTCCTTTCTTTCTTCCATATATGTTGTAATAACAATATAATGATATTAGTGATTAATAAGAAAGAAAACAAATTATATCAGTCATTATTCAGAGTGTTTTTAAGTTATTAAGAAAAACTTAAATATATGCCTCTGAGTTCCTTAGCATATAAATATAGTTAACCATTGTATGTTATTACTGAAATGTGCTTTACTACTTAAATATGCTTCTGTGCATATATACATAATATGTATGTATTTAAATATTTTGACATGGAAATGAATCATTGCCTCTAGCTGACCCATCACAAATAAATTCATATCTCAATTAAATTGAGTTGTAAACTACACAGTTGATTGCCCCAAAGAGCTCATTACATTATAAATGCATATGACTCCTAATGGCTCCAATGGGAAGAGAACCCTTCACTGGTGATGAATGTTACAAGTTTTAATTGAAACAAGGTTACCTGAGATATTAAAGTTGCCTAACAAAGGCATTATGACTTTATAAATTTGGAATTTGAATTTTCTGGTCAAAACAATTTTCTAAAATTAGATCGGAAACTAGGACAGATGGAAATGAGTTGTTCTACACAAAGAAATATGATTTAAGACATTAGTTTTAGGGTATTTTTTAATAATCTTATCCTTCTGTAATTATAGTTAATTTTAGAAGCTACTATTTTGTCATCGAATGCTACTGTTGCTCTAGATGACATCAGTATATCCCAGGAATGTGAAATTACCTATCAGTCACTTCCAGGAACCCGTATACAAAACACAGGTAAGTTTTTCCTTGTTATTGTAATAGTAAGCAGTGAAATTAACTTTTATTGAAATCCAAATATAAAATAGAGCCACCGATACTTAATATAGGACATAGATTGCATCACATATCTTTTAAATTTAAAAAAATTAGTATGTGTATTTTTTTAAAGGGTAAAAATTATATATATAAAGAACAAAAATGTCTACTAAGGCTAAAATCTGATATATCATAGTCTGGGCCTCAGGTCTCTCTCATAATACTATGGAGCAGATTGTACTTCTGCACCTGAAATTTTCACAGACAGATTGGTAAATTATAAAAATTTAAAAGATTGGTAATTATTTTGCATTACAATTGTATTTTAAAGACATGTCTATAAAAATTCACTCTTGTCTATTAATTTTACTCAGCACTGCAAATGAGCACGTAAGAATATTCATATTTTAGAATCACCCAGGTGATTGGTAATGGTTAAGTAAAAATCATTGTGATTGAAAAAGTGAGAAATAGGCCAGATTTGGTTAGTAGCCAATGGGTCAAGGAGAGGTTATCCACTAAGGTGCTTGCAAAATTCACTGAGAAAGGGTAACTATAACTGAATCTCTTCTATACTGCTGGTAGCTATAATGCAGAAGAAAAAAAACCTAACAGAAAACAACAACAACAACAACAACAACAAAAAGGAAAAAATCCATCTGAAACAAAAAGAGAAGTTCCTCCCTCTACTGCTAACCCAGACATTGTCTGAGATACCCCAAAGAGAAATGTTTACAAGGTCCAGTTCTAATACCACCCAGAAGGGCAAGGTGGGGTGGATTTGGAGCTGAGACTCACTGAATTTATAACTGGGACACTTGTCTACGGCTGCATGGTCTGTAATTGGTGGAACTCCAATTTAAACCCAGGCAGCCTGCCTCCAGAACCTGCTCTGCTGACCGCACATCCTACAGCCTTTCCATCCTTTTAAGGTCAATGTTACCAAGGAGAATGGTATTTGTCAGAAATTATGAAGGGTTGCCTTCATGATCAGTCTGAGCAATGGGAAATTTGAGGCCAGCAATCAAGACTTCACCTTTGGAGGAGAAACAGTCCTCCTAGGTCTCCTTAGGATGACGAATGATAACAGTGAACTCTGCCTGAAAGTTTACAAAGTGAAGGTCTTCAGAAAATAACACTTCATACTTTCTCCTTAAGAATTGTTTCTTACATTGCATTATATTTTATAAATCTGAAATTTATTGAGTTGCCTTCAATGATTATCGTGTTTTTGAGGGACTTACAGTTTTATAGACATAAAGGAAAGATGACAGATTACTATTGGGGGCAATGGACCCACGATCCTGGTGAATTGATGTGAAAAATTAGCAAATGAACTCCAGATCCCTGAAGTTTTATTTTTATTTTTTTCTCTGCTTTTTTTCTTTTTTTGGAAAGCTAATTTTATACTGTGAATCTGTTTATTCATAGAAATGCTAATTCTTCATTCCATTTTTGTGAATCCTTTCGCTAAAGATTCTGACTGTGGGTTGAGACAAGGTAAAGGCACAGTGAAAAAGTTAGAGGAGCAGTCGTCTTTTTTTCTTAATCTTCTCTGCGGCAAAAAGGTTCAAAGGAAGCACGTGAATTTTAGATTTTAGGCTGAGCTTCTCGCATTGAAGAAACTAGCGGTATCAATTTTGTCATAGAGAACGTAATTGCTTAAGAAAACTGGGGTTTCCTTAAGGAGAAAAACGCAATACCACTTTCAAGATTTCTGTTTATGAACCTAAATCCTCCCAAAACGGAACATTGCTATTCTAGAATTTCAAACATTGAATAGTTTAATACAATCAATTCTAACTTTCCTCCCTTTCACAGTAAGAAATAGCTAGTATGTAAGATTACATCAGAGGGTGACCCTGTGTCACTCTCTGACACAATTTGATTTTTTTCTTCCTCTTTCCAATGAGACTGATTATTGCCTACCTTAAAAGAGTTACTATGTTTTACTAAGAACTGAGTTCTCAGTGCCTCTGAAATAGCATCAATTTTTTAGAAGGATAAGTACCACACGAAATAGAAATTTTAACCACTTTTGGTAAATGAGAGAAAAAAGTTACTGTTTTTTTTCCCCCGCAGAAATTCTTGGGATGAGTAGAAGTTATAAAGTTTTGCAGAATTTTAATAGTCTTGGACAATTAAGTTGTATGTTTCTATATTTACTTATAATATGAAAGAATAATTACTTAAATTGCAAACTGGGTGTCTAGGTTTTCAAGAAGACTCTCTCTCCCCCAATCAAAACACCACACATGGACTATAGTGTTAAATTAAGTCTCTTTGGTATCTATTCATGGTAACTGAAGAACTGAAATATCTACATAGCAAGACCATCTATCTCAACAAAGAGGGCAGGCGGCAGAGTTACACACTGTCATACCTGAGTTTTGCCTGGGCATGGTGAAATTACAGCATATCAGAAAATCTCATGGTCATCAGAATGACTTTTATAACTGAGTTTATGTCATCATTTATGATGAGCTAGACAAATATCTATATGTTTCCATTGAAGCTCATGTTCAAAATTATCTGCATGTCTTATCTCTCAAGCCAAACTTTGCATTAGTGGGACAAACCTTTAATAGGCCACAGATTGGAAGCAGGTGGCAGAGAGCAGAGTCAGTGTCCAGGTGTATTCAAATAATTCCAGTGTTCTCAAAGTCTTTTTTTGCCTGGAAAGATTTTTGGACCTATAGACCAATAAAAACTCCACCGCCATCATTTTTGAGGACTTCTGTTCATGTTTCTTAGATAAAAATTATTACTTTGAACAAAGCAAAGTTTCTTTAATGAAATTCATAGTTTAAGTTGGTATTGAATGATATTCAATTCAAAATTTGGCCAAATTTCTTCCCCCAAACGATTCTGCTAAAAAATAGTCACCAACAAAGAGAAGAGTGGCAGCTTCACTGTACCCTACATTCGTTTTGGAATTTGTTGTCACTGTTCATGGTTGTAAAGATAATATGTATGTGTTTCTGTTTTTGCAAACAAAGATTTAGTTACTGAAGAGGGTGCACATGTTTTGGTTATGTAATTTGTTTTTATACAAATTGAGTCAAAGTGATAAGCGTGCCTTTCACCCAGATAGCGTGTGTGCACTGGACCCATTTCGTGTGAATATTTAGTTTTTCAAAGACTGAAATAGATAATATTACATGGTGGTTTCTTTAGTGCCAGAAAATAACTTCTATGAGATATGTCTAGACAATATCAAGGCATATAATAAGAAAAAGAGTATTAACAATGGCTCATCACTGGAAAATAAAGATTTCAGGTGTCAAATGACATGAGTGGTACATTTTCCCACCTCCACATTACACGAATAGGATATTTGCAACTTTTTTTCTAGTCCATGTAATGGAGGCCAAAAAGCCAAAATTCACTTAAACAGTTTTATAAATTATGAAGATATTTTAATATTTCAAAAAACCCTCATTTTATGAACATTATTATTTGTCTAAAATATGTTTAGTCTGACATGAGTATATATTTTTAAAGCCTAATTTTGTTTTTATTTTCTACTTTTCTGTATGCTCCTGGGGAAAACCACCTAAGTCTCTACTTAATAGTTGAATTCAATACAGCCTTAGCCCAGGCAGGTTGCATAGCATAGGAAAAAAGAGGGGTTTGTTATTTTCCTGATTTATTTATTCAAACTGAGATGCTGGCTGTGTATTTTTTCCCAGACCACCATATCTGCTAAATGCAGAAATGTGTGCTTTAAGCTCTGGCATTTACACAGCTGGGATGTACAATAGAGGCCGAGTCATTTTATACATATGTATTGCTACTTCAGAAGCCATCTACGTGTGTTTTTATTTATTCATTACTGAACCAGTGATAAGTGGTTTATTCTGCATTGAGAAACACATTTAATTTTATTACATAGATGCACTGGAAAAAGGCTTGGATTTTCTATAGCTGTATTCTGCTCTATATTTTTTGAGAATGTGTATTTGTATACATGTATGTGGCGGGGGGGCTGTTAGTCTTTGAATTAGGACTATGTGCTTTTCTGCTGATTTTCTAAAAAATACTTTTGGGAATGGCCTTTTGGTGAAATTGGAGATTTTTAAGCTTAAATATAAAATTAAAGGCTTTCTCTAATACATTTCTCTTTATAACCACAAATTACTTTTTAGTTTAATAATATCTGGGAAAATAAATTGCTATTTTCTATGTTTTAGCTCATGTTGTTTTTAGTAGGCCTGAATGCAAGGAAAAATGTCTCAAAATGTATCTAAATTTGCTAATTATTAGGATCTTCCTTTTGATTAAATGTATATTGGTAAATAAGTTCCTTTAGAAAAAAGGCTATTTTTTTTCCTCGTTGAACTAGGATCTCATTCTCTTCTTCTCACTGTCCTTCAGTTTAAACCCTAGACACTATTTTTAGTAGAAAAGCAGATGTGATTGTAAAAGACTCAGATGGGAAGTTATTTCTGCTGAAGGGTCATCATTTCTGTGACACAAAACTAAGACATGGAGACAAAAGTCCATTAATTCTCATTTATGGAAGTCATTGATCACTGATGGAAAAAAATGGAAAATATTTCTATAGACAAGGGAAATCTGGTAAATAACCCATGATATCTTGATCAATCTTTGCTGCAGATAATTATGTTGTTAAATTAAGAAAACCCAGGATGCGATCAAAAATAAGTGACGATTCTTTCTCCGTTGAAAATTCTGTCGAGAGCAAAATCTTAGTACTTAATAAAAAAGTCTTTTTCCATGATTGTGTAAGATTACATTTCAATAAGTTCCATTATTAACAGTGACTGTGGAGAAAGTGGATTTTTCTTCTGGGTTATTACTTCCAGCTCGGTTGGGATATTACTTTTCAGCAAGATCCTTTCACCTCTTAAAATTACAAATTAGAAGTATTAGTGTTTATTTTTGTTTTTCTTTATAAGCCTTCCTCTCTGGGTCTCTCTTTTTGAGGAAATACTAAAAGGAAGACATTTTGATGATGTTCACTCTTTTCTCGCCTGGCGATTACTCTTGTCCATTTTCTGCTTTCAGATGAGCAATAAGTACCCTGAGTGTAAAGGAGGCATAATGATCATTTCCTCTTTAACACCGAGTGTTCTAAGTTCTAAGTGTTCTAAGTTCTCCCTGCCTGGCAGAACTTCATGAGTGAAATTTACGCTTCCTTCTGATGTTGCTATAAACCTCTCTCAAGCAGATAAAGCTTTTAAAAGACCATGTAATAATTTATACTAGGAATAGTGTCCCACATTCCTGAAGCACTTACTTTGTGCCTGGCAGTGTTGTAGTATCTTGATAGGTTCTGATTTATAGCTAAGTAAAGTAAGGCACAGAGAGAACGGGCCCTCCCTGTGGTCAGGGTAAAGATGGGACTGCCACATGGATCTCAGGGTTGGTTTTCATTTTTCCAAGTGAATAAAGTGTGTCAAGGAGACAGAAAACATGTTCTACTTACACTAGTCCCACTTTATCCACAGAGGATATGTTCTAAGACCCCCAGTGGCTCTCTGCAACTGTGTATATACTGAACCCTAATTATACACTTTTTTTTTTTCTATTTGACAGTCAAGTTGCTGCTAAGTGACTAACAGGTAGGGGGCACAGACAGGGTGAATATGGTGGACAAAGGGATGATTCACATCTGGGCCAGGACAGGTTGAGACAGTGCAGATTTCATTATGCTACTCAGGCTGGTGCACAACTTAAAACTTAACAGTTGTTTATTTCTGGAATTTTCCACTCAATATTTGCAGACCGAGGTTGATCATGAAAAGCAAAACTGGATAAAGGAGAGACATTTCAAGGAAAGATTGGAGGAAAAAATAACTTCTGACATCTAAGACTTTAATTAGTGAAAATTCAGAAATGAGGTGTGAAAAGAGGTCCAGAGAGTTTAAAGGCATGTTTACTGGTTTACAGGGGGGCCTCCACGCACAAGAGGGTGGACTTTGCTGGGCAGATACCACCAAGTAGCCCAGAGAGGGTGGGATCTGGTGCACAAGTGAACTATTTTAGTTCCCAGGCAGTTCTTATGGTAATAGTGGGGTCTGTGGGGACAGATGCTAGAAGGTGGAGAGAAGTGGTGGTGATAACTGTGGAAATTTTATTTTAGAAACTGAGAATAATGAAGATGTATTCATTTCTTTAGCATGAGTAGTGCTAAAGACTCTGGCAATAGAAAAGTGGAGAATGTTTTGTAGTTACTGAATTTTTTTTTTCCATATGTCTCCCAGAGTTCATATATTAATAGGACTTGGGTCAAACATATCAAAGGTTAATTCAAAATATTGCTTTACACAGAATCATTGAAAAGGAAAAGGGAAGGTTCATAAAGAAAATAAAATTAAAAACCAAACAAAACACCCCAACACTGCCGATTTTCAGTGATAACACCAGTGCCTTCAGTGGTGTTATGGAAGATGATGATTCAGAGGTGATTGCATAGAATCCACTGAAGATTTTATCTTCTGACCACCTTCTCATCTGTGAACAAGTGCTGCCAGAAAGCAATAGTTTCTGCTTGCCTGTGGAATCCACATCTCAAGTAAATTTCTTCTATTTGTCTTTATTGAAATTAGAGAAGTAGGAATATGGAGCCTACTTTTGGCTGCCATGTTGATATTGTTATGGGAATTCAGTTTCTATATTAGAGAGAAACTGGTTCAAATTTCAGACCAATATCTATTCACTGTCATAAAATCTTTTCAGTGAAATGGAAGGTGAACCATCTTAAAGAAGGTTTTTTTTTTTTT
>NW_003852414.1:14404127-14455261 GCF_000181295.1 Otolemur garnettii | reverse complement strand
ATTTGTTAACATTTTCAGCTATTTCTTTCCTTAGAGTTTCATAGTTCTCTTTATAGAGATCTTTCACATCCTTTGTTAGGTAAACTCCTAAATATTTTATCTTCTTTGGCACTACTGTGAACGGAATAGAGTCCTTGACTGCTTTTTCAGCTTGTAGTTGCTGAATTAATGTCTCTCAACTCCAACTCTTTTATTTCTATGGTCCTTACTGAGGAGTCCATAGTGCTACAGATATTTAAAAAAAAAAAATGACAGGTTACTGTGTATTATTTATACTAAGTTTTCACAGGCCCACCACAAATCTATATTTATCATCTTTGAATTATGTTTATACTTAAAAAGAAATACAAGCTGACAGTCTCATCAGGGTCTCTGAGGAACACCCACGATTGTGGTTAAATTGGGAAATTGTATTATTCATGTTAATAAGAGACACCGTTGCTCTGCTTATCGTTATGAGAGGATGGTTAATGCTCTGATGACATGGAATGGGTTGTTATCAGACCAACAACATAATTCTTAAGATAATCACATTAGGCTATATAGATGAGTAGAAAATATGCTGGTCTCCAACTCCTGAGCTCAGGCAATCCACCCACTTCAGCCTCCCAGAGTGCTAGGATTACAGGTGTGAGCCATCACGCTCAGCCTCAATTAACTTTTGTCTTTCTTCATTCAGTCTTCAGGAGGGTCATGAAATCTAAAAGAAAACAAAAAATCCTAGACAAGGAAGTCAATTTAGTACACTTACAGCTATTATTATTGTAAAATGAAAATATTCTTTCAGAATGTGTCCTATGTGTCCTATGTTAAGATTTTGTATGATCTTTTTTTAAAAACATACAGCAATGTGCCTAGAATAAAATAGTGTTAAAATTATAATTATAATTATTTTTACTTATTTAATAATAGAAGCACATAATTTGTAAGAGCATAGGCTTTGGCATTAGTTCTCAGTTGGAACTGTGTCAATAGCAGTGAGCACTGGAAAATTATATGTTACTCTTTTTTCAACTTGATATTTCTAATATTTAAAATAGGAATACTGACTGGGTGCAGTGTCTCATGCTTGTCATCTTAGCACTTTAGAAAGCTGAGGTGGGTAGATCACTTGAGCTCAGGAGTTCAAGACCAGCCTAAGAAATACTGTGAGATACTGTCTGTACTAAAAGTAGAGAACCTAGCTGGGCATGGTGGTAGACACGTTCTTAGGAGGCTGAGGCAAGAGGATGGCTTGAGCCCAAGAGTTTGAGATTGCTGTGAGCTCTGATTCCATGGCACTCTACCCAGGGTGACAGAGTGTGACTCTGTCTCAAAATAAAATAATGAAATAAAGTAACACAACATATTTTTTTTTTTGATCTTTCACAAGGATTACATTAATTGACATATGTATCCACTGATGTTTTCCTCAATGCATTTATGTTCTTGCTGGTTCAGATGTCTATATAAGTCACCTTGTGGCCCTCAGTGGGGCTCCTGGTTGTTTTTTCCAAATTAACCCTCACATGCTCAACCAGTTTTTTATTTTTATTTATTTTTTAATTAAATCATAACTGTGTACATGAATGCATTTATGGAGTACAAAGCACTGATTTTATATACAATTTGGAATGCTTACATCAAAGTGGTTAATATAGCCTTCACCTCTCTTACTTAATTGTTGTGTTAAGATGCTTATACTCTTAATAGATTTGATTTGAACCCTTACATTATTCACAGTAGGTGAGGTCCCACCAATTACCCTTCCCTTCCAACCCCCTCCTCTTTCCTCCTTCATTCTGGGCTATAGTTGTGTTTTATCATTCGTATGAAAGTGGGTAATTATATATTGGTTTCAAAATAGTGCTGAGTACACTGGATACTTTTCCTTCCATTCTTGAGATACTTCACTAAGAAGAATATGTTCCAGCTCTATCCATGTAAACATAAAAGAGGTAAAGTCTCCATCTTCTTTGTGGTTACGTGATATTCCATGGTATACATATACCACAATTTATTAATCTATTCATGGGTCCATGGGCACTTGGGCTGCTTCCATGACTTGACATTTATGAATTGGGCAGCAATAAACATTCTGGTGCAAATATCTTTGTTGTAAAATGATTTTTTGTCATCTGGATATATACCTAGTAGAGGAATTGCAGGATCGAACAGCAGGTCTACTTTTAGTTCCCTAAATGTTCTCCAAACTTCCTTCCAGAAGGAACATATTAGCTTCCATTCCCACTAGCAGTGTAGAAGTGTTCTTTTCTCTCCACATCCATGCCAACATCTGTGGTTTTGGGATTTTGTTATGTGGGCCACTCTTACTGGAGTTAGATGGTGTCTCAAAGTGGGTTTGATTTGCATTTCTCTGATGGTTAAAATGATGAGCATTTTTTCAGGTGTTTATAGGCCATGAACCTGTCTTCCTCTGAGAATCTTCTGTTCAAATCTCTTGCCCACATAGAAAAGGAGTTATTTGTTCTTCTCTTATTGATGAGTTTGAGTTCTCTGTGAATTCGACACTCTCAACCAGTTTTATAAAACTCAACCCTTGCCTTTGTGGCTAAGACTAGAGGGAGTCCAAGATTCAATATGAAGTATCTTAGGATATATTCCCTCCTATGAATTTTTTTTTTTTTTTTTTTTTTTTTTTTTTTTTTTTGAGACAGAGCCTCAAGCTGTCCCCCTGGGTACAGTGCCGTGGCATTACAGCTCACAGCAACCTCCAACTCCTGGGCTCAAGCGAGTCTCCTGCCTCCGCCTCCCAAGTAGCTGGGACTACAGGCGCCCGCCGCAACGCCCGGCTATTTTTTGGTTGCAGCCGTCATTGTTGTTTGGCGGGTCCGGGCTGGGGATTCGAACCCGCCACCTTAGGTGTACGTGGCTGGCGCCTTAGCCGGTTGAGCTATAGGAGCCGAGCCCCCTCCTATGAATTTTTAAATCCATGTGTGAAATTATCAGCACAGACTTCTCTTTTGTTCGCTTTTATTTATTCCTTTCAAATAAACCTCAGTAGGATCATCTCAAGCCATCTGAAATATGACAGAATCTGGTTCTGGATTCTTTTTTCTGTACACAGGATTTTTTTGGTTCCTGTTTAATTCCGTTTTCTTGTGCCTTGGTTATTGTCTCAAAAAATGCCAACAATGGACCTATTTATCAGCCCACCAAATATGACCTGAAGCCCTTTCCCCAGAGGAAATGTGTAATTATATTTTCATGATTAATTGAGGCCAGTTAGGTAATTTTTCTCACAATAATTAAAAGCTGCTGAAGAGTCATTAGTTTTTCTTCCCATAGTCATAGAATAGAGAAGCATATTTTTAAGAAATTCTTTGTCAATGGGAATCTTATTATGAGTGGAACAGTCCCTCGTACAAGTTTGGTCCACACCAATCCCTGAATAAATAGTGGGCATCGCTGTTACCGCACATGACAATGATCCTCATGGTGATAACTGAGAAAGTGAACAAAACTCTAGAAACAGTAAAAAAATCACTGAACCTTAATTATTAGAATATACTTAGGATATTATATTTCTAAGAAGAGAATATTCAATTGAGGTAAGACTTTATAGGTGTATAGAAAATAAGCATACAAGAAGGAAGTATACTAAAAAAAACTTGTTTGAATTTTAGTAGCATAATTTTCTGTTAAAAATCACTATCTTTACACAGCCTTATCTAAGACAAAGTCACTGCAAGGGTTCCTTAAATTTTCCTACCATTGGAATAGTCATTTATATCCACAGTAATTTCTCCCTTGATAGTAGAAAATAAGGTTTCCTTTCCAGGTCATTGTCAGGGACATGTATTATGCAGTATCAATAACTCATTTTCTTTTTATAGTTACAAAGTAATAACTTCAGACTCCTGTTCCTCTGAATGTTTAAAATAGGAATCCAATTCCCAGGAATTAAAATAACATTGATGTACTTTGAAACTCCTGAAATCTGTGTATGTTTATGTATTAATTGTATATTCTGTACATCTAAATAGAGACAGCCTTTTAAAACACAAAGACATATCTTCTTTATATTTTATTCCTAATTTGTGTTACTTATCATTATTATTTCTCACTTCCAAGTAGCATTTGATTTCACCATAGATTTGTAACTACACTTGGGAGGTCTTTATTCTGGCTATAGCAGAACTATCTTCATTTTGCTTATTTCTCATTGTCTCTGATAAAAGTAGATGCAACATTTTAAAAGTATTTAGTTTTAGATGCTTTTATACATTCCTGTATACTTTTTATTTCAAAAGATTAAGAAGGTAATGTTTTATTGCATGAGTGGCTTTTATAATGCTTTACTGAGGGCTCTAAGTGTGCCCATCATCCGAATAGTGTTTATTTCATGTACCCTTTAGGTACATTTTCTTTATTTTCAATGATTTTTACTTCTTTCTGTGCCCATGTTGTGCCCGTCAATTAGTTCCAAATTATTAAAGAATACATGTGGTGTTTGTTTTCCATTCTGCACGTAGGACAATGGTCTCCAGTTTCATCCAAATTGCTGCAAAAGATAATTTATTTCTTTTAATGGCTGAATAGTACTCCATGTGGTAACATATACCACATTTTGTTAATCCGCTCACAAACTGATGAGCATGTGGGTTGATTTCACAGCTTTGCAATTGTGAATTATGCTGCAGTAAACTTTGAATATAGGTATCTTTTTGATAAAAATGGCTTCCTTTGGGGAGATACCCAGTAGTGGGCTTGCTGGGTAGAATGGTAGATCTGCTTTTAGTCTTTGAGAAGTCTCCATACTGTTTTCCACAGAAGTTATACTAATTCGCAGTTCCAACAACAGCATGTGAGCATTCCTTTCTCTCTGCATCCATGCTAGCATCTGTTGTTTTGAACTTCTTAATAAAAAACATTCTAATATGAATAGGGTAGTATCTCATTTTAATTTACATTTTTCCTGATGATTAGTAACATTGAGTATTATTTCACATGTTTGTTGACCTTTTGTTCACTTTTTGAATCCTTCTGTTCATGTCTATAGCTTCTATTTTTTTTCATGATTTCTATAAAATATCTAATTTCAAAAATGTGTTTGCTTTCTATAAAATCCTTGGGTTCAAAATTTGGCCAGCAGAATACTTCTGAATCTTATTAAAAGTCAACAGAAAAACCTATCGTGGCCATGGATTGGCAGGATCAGTATTGTTAAAATGTCCTTATTGCCCAAAGTGATTTATAGATTCAACCTAAACCCCATTTAAACACTTCATATGTCATGAAAAAATAATTCTGTACTTCATTTGCAACCAGAAAAGAACAAATATGGAGGCATTAGATTTTCAGACTTCAGATTATATCTGCAATATATATAATTATAACTGCAATATCTATGCAGTTTATTACTGTTTTCTTGGATGGAAATACTCAGTGTCCAAGAAGTCCAGTGTGATCATCATCAGTGGAATGGGGTTCTTTTTACAGTGGTGTATGTAACAGCTGAATGTCCACTCTAAGCAAATTCAGATTGTGCCTTTTTTGTTCATCCTTTTTCTAATCTAATGAGTTATTGTCAATAGTTGTGGAAACAATATTAACTTAAAATATTTTGATTCTCTTCTCGTTCTACAATGTCCTAACTACATGACCCTGGTTAAATTAATAACTTCCATAAACCTCCCTTTCTTCCTTAGTAAGACAACAATACTAGTAATACCATTCCCCCAGGATTGTTGTAACTGATAGATCTATAAAAAGCATTTCACACAGGGTCTTGTACTTAAGGTGCTCAGTAACTATTTCCTACAATACTTCACTACTGGTGTTATAACTTTCTTTTCTTTTCCTTTCTCTTCTTTTCATCTTCCAGAATATCTTCATGAAAGTTAACTGATTTCAATTATTGTTTCTCCCTGCATAAATTAGGCAATGCACATGATGCTTGGCGAAATATTAAGCTCTGCAAAAATCAGGTGTACCCATTGTATTAAATACAGGGAATCTGGGATTCCTCAAATATTAAATTTTTTAGAAGTAGCAATTTTCATGATTTGGTGTAAAATACTCTATAGGAACAATTAACCTTACCAGTGATGCAATAATAGAGAAACTAACATGGGTATCAGAATGAATTAGGCAAATTTGGCAATTCTATAAACTGTAGGGCTGAACAATGCTTTCTTAGAAACAATATTTGAAAATAAAATGAATTTCTTAAATTGAGAATTCTGCCTTCTCCATTTCTAGCATGAAAAGCACAACTCCACTTTTTTTTTTTCAGATGAGACAGGACCTTTTTGTTCCTCCTCTTCTTGTCCATTGTGTGCCTTGACATAGTTAGAGAAGCATGAGAATGCAATTTCCATTTGAGCTCTAGCTTTTGTAAGTGTCAGAACGCTGTGGAGAACTGACACAAAAGCCATGTTTTTGTTCTTCAGATTCCAAATGTGATTTTGAAGCAAACAGCTGTGGTTGGTTTGAAGCGATTGGTGGTGACCATTTTGATTGGATATGGAGTTCCCCAAATGACCTTTCTAGTAATTTTGAGCATCAGGCCCCACCTCGGGATCATACTCACAACATGCCTCAAGGTAAGAAGCACACAGGGGTTCTCTTTAACCACTTCCACTTAGGATTTTCTCAGGCCTGAGAAGAGGAAGAGAAGCCATTATGGTTCTGCATCAGCACAACAAACAGTAGGACAGTTGAATATTGTCCAGAATAATCATGCTGTCTGCACAGAATGATTCTGTATAGAGGTACAGATGGACTAAAAATATGGCTTTAGTTGAATTAACAGAAATCAATTGTTTTTGATATCCCTTAGCTCTAGATGCAGATAATCATGCCTTATTTACCAAAGCAAATCTAACAATGTCTTTACTGATTTTTTCATTATTATATAATTTTTGGTTGGACATGGTACTTAGTATAGGGTTAAGAGCCGGATGTCTCATTTTAGAACCCTGTGAGTTAACTAACAACTTGTTTTTGTATCTTATTAGGGCATTTTATGTTCATTCTGAAGAAAAGCAGCAGCCTGTGGCAAATTGCTAAGCTCCAGAGCCCAATGTTCAGCCAGACAGGACCTGGTTGCATGCTTTCCTTCTGGTAAATATTAAAAACAGTAGTCAATCACCTCAGTGGCCTAGTGGTTGCAGGAAAACTCTTACTAGTTCCTACGGCTTACCCCTGCTTTTTCTTTAAAAGTAACTCTTGTGTTAAATTCATACCATTTGCACTCTACTTAGGAACATGTTATCAGTATTTGTTGTTTTATTTCTTAAGAGGCAAGAGCTCTTTCCTTCCACCAGTGGATTATAATTTAATTAGCACTGAATCCTCTGTCTGGGCTGAGCTCCTTGAGAAAAGTTCCCAAGGTCCTGAGAGTGACAGTGCGTGTGCCTCAGCAGATAAGCACTTGGAAAGAGGACACTACAATTCCCACAGGGAAGAAAAGTGTCCATGATGATAACTCATTATTAATTGAGTGTTAATCAAGTAGAAAATCCAAAGGTGAAATAGTTCGTCTATCCCATATATCATTTCCATTTCTTGTGTTTGCTCGTCTTCAGGTTTTATAACTATGGCCTGTCAGTCGGAGCAGCCGAGCTGCGGCTACACATGGAAGGGTCAAATGACTCCTCGGTACTCTGGAGAGTATTACATAACCAAGGTGACCAGTGGTCGGAGGCAACCGTTCAGCTAGGGCGTCTTTCTCAGCCCTTCTACTTATCACTTGATAAAGTCAGTCTTGGCATTTATGATGGAGTCTCAGCTATCGATGACATCAGATTTGAAAATTGTACTCTTCCCCTTCCTGTGGAGAGCTGTGAAGGGTTGGATCGCTTCTGGTGTGGACACACCAAGGCTTGCATAGAAAAGCTTCACTTGTGTGATCTGGTGGATGACTGTGGTGATCGTACTGATGAGGTCAACTGCAGTAAGTCTGAGTTTTTGTTTTTGTTTTTTTTTGTCTCTTTTATTCTAAGAGTGGTGACCAAGGTTCATTCACTGTTGTCTAGCCAGACAAATCAACAAGAGTAAGCACAGTTTTGAAGTTGATCATTGTTATTTTCATTTCTTATGTTTGCTTGCGGTTAATTTGTCAGTCCATCAGTATTTATTAAGTGGATTGATTAACTAGATGCTAGGGACACAGTGAAAAATATAAGTTCGAAGGGTCCCTGCCTCATGGAGCTTCGAGTCTAATTGAAGAGACAGACATCCAAACATTTAATAAAGAAGTGTCAAACTGCAGCTTTGATGGGAACCCCAAGAGTGGGTGCTGTGACTTTGCCTTGCAATGACTTTCTAGAGGTGACAGCTTAGCTGAGATCTGAAAAATAAGGAGTCAGAGCTTAGATCTAAAAGCCCTGATGTGTGACTGCAAGAAAGATCGAAGATAACTGAGTGTGGCTGAAATTAGGAGATGATGGGAAAAGAGGTGACAGCATAAGAATGAAAGTGGGGTGATGGGGAGGCCAGATTCACACACTTTTGTATTTTGTCCTGAAGAAACTTTTCTTCATGTGAAGGTTTTCTAAGAAAGAAAGCAATAAGACCAAATTGATGCATTTAAAGATGTCACTGAGGGTCAGTGTAATGAATGAATAAAAGGAGAGAAGATTTGGAAGAGGTAGGAGGAGGCTTTTTTTTTTTTTCTTCTAATTTTAAGTAAATTTGATTCAGGTTACAAGCAACCAGGTCAAAATATTTGCTTTTGTTAGGTAGAGTTCATCTATGGTTATGTCCCATATACAAAAATTACTTTTGGCAATTATCAAAGTGGGACCATAGACTGCTTAGGAATCATAAGCCCCCAGCCACCCTGTGACCATTCGGTGAGAGCACCCCCTCCCCCTACCTCATTACCCCCCAACTTGAATTGAAATTAGTGTTTCTCCTATTTGGGCTCTGGGGGTGGGTCCCAGGCGAGCAGGAGGCAATGAATGACAAGAGACAGGGATGCAGATGAGCAACTAGGATTTGGGGGGATAATTAGGAGGGATGTTTGATGATCTTTCAACCCTAAGGAAGGGAGAGTGAAGAGTCAGCAACCAGTTCTCGGTTTCAGTTTAAATTACCAAAAAAATTTGTGATATCTGATGATGGTGTAGGTCTTGTAATTTACTGAACCAAGCTGTAGTAGTGACTGCTGTACTTATGAAAGTGACTTGCAAGTAAATGGGTTTTCATTTTTGTTACAAAAAATTAAGTCAGGAAAAAAAAATTTACATCTTTCCTTAGACTCAGATTCTTCATCTAGAAATAGAAATGGTTCTTAAAATTCAAGAAATTTGAATATTAAATTCATTGTATGAATAATTTAATGTTTTATTTATTAAATTTGTGCTTATTACTTTGGTAATTACCAAAGTAGAACCAGAGACTGTTTAGGAATCATAACGAAATTTCCGTATAAATCACTGTAGAGGAAACACATTAAGAAATTTCCATATAAATCATTATGGAGAGTTTTGCAGATATGTAATCTTTGATACACATTTCATCAAAGGTACATTAAAGTCAGGCATATTAAACTCAGAATTACCATGCATCTCATGAAATTTACACAACTAATATTTGAATGCCTATAATTAAAGTCGGTGATTTTGACAATGACTACCACAAGAAGTATAACTTGTCCTAAGGCCAATTTGTTTTTGCAAATTTGAAAACCCTTTTTTTTATCTTTTGCAAGCTCTCTCTAAATCTCGCTCATTAAAAACAAATGTTGATCTGCTGCTAAAAATAAGCAAGTTACCCTTTAAACTTCCCAATATTAATTTAGTAGAATGGAATGATCAGACTTTGAATAATATATCAAAATACTTGTGATGATGTTTTAGTGATAGGAAATACAAGAGTAGGGTTAGAATGTCAGCTTCTCTGTTAGGTTCCTTTGAGGCATATTGCTTTATTACATAGTATAATGTATTAGATGAAGCATATCAGTTTATTATATAGTACGTATTAGACATCCTGAAATCTGTTATATTTCTTGAAATATGTTTAGGGATGTGGTGTTTGAATTTCAGCTCCTTTTTTATGTCCAAAACTCATTGACATGGCATTCTTCTGCTCCACAGCCAAAGACTGATACCTGGAGGGTTACACTGTGTATCCCCGGGTCACATCACAGCTGGGCTTGATTAGTCACACATGAGAAATTATGAAAAGAAAGCTCATGTCCCACTTGACATTTTCTCACTGGGTTTCCTTCATCAGGTCTAAGCTTCTGTTCTTGGTTTGCCTGGCTACTTTTATTCATATGCACTTTCATTTATTGTTTCAAAGTATTTGTCTACCTTTGGCACCAAGTGCCATTACTAAGATGGGAAATTAAAGGACTGCTGACATTTCTTTGTTAAATGCTAACTTATGTAAATGAAACGTAGCGCTCCCCGTTCATTCCTAATCCTGTCTGCTCCACCTAAATACTGTCAAATGGACATTTTTATCTCATTTATTCTAAAGCAAATACTTGGTGTCAATATACTATGACATCTGGAAAAATGAACATGTTTCTCTTATTACCCTGAAAATTTAAATAGATGATTCAATCGATGACAGACTACAGTATCCCCCCTTATCTGCAGGGGATGCACTCTAACACCCCTAGTTTGAAACCTTGTGTAGTACTGGACCCTACCTATGTTTTCTCCTGTATATCCATACCTGTGATACAGTTTAATTTATAAATTAGGCGCATTAAGAGATTAGCAGCAATAACTAATAAGTGACAATAAAATAGGAAAATTACAACAACATGCTAGCATCACTATTCTCCTCCCTTGGGGTTGTTATTAAGTAAAATAAGGGTGACTTGAGCACCAGCATTGTGATCCTGAGGCAGTCGCTCTGGTCACTGAGGCTGCTGGTCTTTGTGGTGACACAGGATTTCATCAGGCTCCTCAAAAGGAAAAGCTATTCAAAATGCGTGGAATGTTTATTTCTAGAATCCTCCATTTAATATTTTCTGATCATGGTTGACTATGGGTTAAGGCCAAATTGCTATCCTCAAGTCTTGATAAGTAGTAATTGTTCTAGTGACTAAAGGAAGTTAGACGTGGACAAGCTCCAGCTCAGAGGAGCTACAGTGCCCTGAGAAGAAAAGGCCATGTCTGGTGAGACACAGCAGAGATTCAGCAAGGTTCAGATGCAGCTTTAGGTGTAAACATGGCTGGGGGAGGGGCGAGGTGCTCTGGCTCCATGGGGAAGATGGTGGAGGCGAAGGGGAAGCATTGATGGAGTCAAACAGGAAACTATTTTGATTTGGGGAAGGTGTGGTTTGAAAGATATTTAAGTTTGGATTAAATGAGCATGTGTTAAAGAATTTTGACTAGAGGAAGAAATGGTAACATTGCCACTGAAGGATTGTCATTCAGGCACTGGTGTGTAAGCTCATTTGGAACAGAGGGCAGATGGAATCGGAGGGTTTCTCAGAGTGCTGAAGACATCTACACTATCTTGGATGCTTGTTAAAAATGTGGGTTTCTAGGATTTCACCCTGTATCTAATAAACTAGTCTTTGTTTTGGGGTTTTATCACTGAATAAGCAAGTTTACCATGAGTCCTTGGGGATTCTTAAATATCTATACCCTTGACATATGATCGTTCTCAGCTCTACCTGTTAGAATAACCAAGAGATGGTATATAAAACTGATAGACCAATTAGATTAACACTTCTGGAGGCGAATTCTGGGCTTTGGTGTTTGTTTCTTTTTTTTTTTATCTGTTTGTTCTTTGGTGATTGGAACATCTAGATGAGCTTACTATCTACTGAGCTAGAGGACTGTTACAATCAGCCAAGCTTGAGGTCATGATCATTTGCCTATAGTTGTAAAGGAAAAGGAGAAGGAATGAAGGTTAAACAAAAAGATTGGGAAAAATGTCCAGAGTGATTCTGTCTTTAGTCCATAAAACATTATTGCTTTATGTATTATCTCAAATTTATTCTTTTTAAGCCTGTAATCTAGCATCTTATTATTAAAACGGATTGCTTTGGCATGAGTGAAGTATCAACTCATATTCTTTAAATATTAAAAAGTCTAATGGTATGTAATATATGTAATATTAATAGATATAAAAATATGGTTATATTTATTTTTGCTGTTTTTAATGTGAATTTCAGCACCAGAACTACAGTGTAACTTTGAAAATGGAATTTGTAACTGGGAACAAGATACAGAAGATGACTTTGACTGGACCAGGAACCAGGGTCCAACATCAACACTTAATACAGGGCCGATGAAGGATAATACTTTGGGCACAGCTAAAGGACACTATCTCTACATAGAATCTTCAGAGCCACAGGTCTTCCAAGACAGCGCTGCATTACTCAGCCCAATCCTTAATGCCACTGATACAAAGGCCTGCACCTTCCGCTTCTATTACCACATGTTTGGGAAGCACATCCATAGGCTGGCGGTCTACCAGCGAATCTGGAGCGACACAAGGGGAGAGCTGCTGTGGCAGATATATGGGAATCAAGGCAACAGATGGATAAGGAAACATCTCAACCTTTCCAGCAGGCAGCCTTTTCAGGTACGGATAATGGGTTTCTAATATGTATTTGACATGCATCAGGACAATTAAGGAATATGAAAGATCATTATGTTCTCAAATTAAAAGCAAGTGGAATGTAATCCAAGTTACTTGGACATACATTTATCATTTCATTAAGGGTGTACCAAGGCTCTGTAGGTGATTTCCTTATTGACTACCCCCAATAATAATGTGATTAGAATCTCTTAAGACAAACACATGGGATTGCAAACAGCTGCACTGATTTCAAATAATTGTTCAGCCGAAATAACTCTGGAGGAAATGAAAGAGTTTTGGAAATATCTCTGATTTTGAGTAATTTCATATGACTTTTAATACTTATTTATTTTTATTTTATTTTATTTCACATGTATGCACTTACATGGTATAGTATGTTTTGTATTTCTAAATATTTATTACTAGTGACATTATGCTATTCATTTTAAAACTTGTTTTCCACTTAACCTTATATTTTTATTTATTTATTATTTTTTACAGGCCATAACTAAAGTTTTATTGGAACATAGCTATATTTAATCACCTAAACATCCAACTACATTTACACTGTACGTAGCAGAGCTGGCTCTTGATGGCCTGCAAATACTAAAATGTCTACACTATTTTCAGTCTGGTACATTTTTTTTTAATTAAATCGTAGCTGTGTACATTAATGCAATCATGGGGTACAATGTGCTGGTTTTACATACAATTTGAAATGCTTTCATCAAGCTGGTTAACATAGCCTTCACGGCATTTTCTTAGTTATTATATTATGTTAAGACGTTTATATTCTACACCTAGTAAACTTCACATGTACCCTTGTAAGATGCACTGTAGATGTGGTCCCACCAATTACTCTCCCTCCACCCATCCTCCCCCCACCCCTCCCTCTCCTCTTTCCCCTTCTTCTTGGGCTATATATAATTGGGTTATAGCTTCAATAAGAAAGCTATAAATTGGTTTCATAGTAAGACTGAGTATATTGGATACTTTTTCTTACATTCTGAAGTGCTTACTCAAAAATTATACAGCTTCTCTGCGAAAAAGCTAGAGTTTACCTATCGGTCTCCTTACTCTTGGTAGAATATTACTCTGAATTTTCACCTGTCTCCTGCTAAAAGTCAAACTGGCTATAGCAAGTTCACATGCCTATGTGGTTGTTTGGTATTATAAAGTATAAGTATGTTTTGCATATGCAGAGGGTGTCAAAAATGTACACACAGTGTAAGAGATGTTCCGTATGTATTGTATATTACATATATACTTTGAGCACCTCTTGTAATTGCAGAAGTGAAATGGGACTTGTATTTATCTTTTGTTATCAGTATATGTTGACTATTATAATTCCAATACAGTTTTTTTCCTTTTGTAAAATGTGTATACATTTTTTGGCACTCTCTGTTGTATTATCTATTTGACTGTTTTGGCAATTTCCAGAGTTGGGTAAGCCAGAAGTCCTTCTTGCCAATCTTTTAAATACAAAGAAAAAAGCTCAGAGGTTGTCTGTCCTTGTTCAAATGGCTTGTGAGTTGCAGAACTGGGATTTGTTTTGGAGCCCAAGTTCTACTTAATTCCTATTCACTGTCTTTCCACTGTATCATGCCGCCTATCATAGGTATATATAACATATATCCTAGGCACTTTATCTTTTAGTCAAATAGATGCATATATAATGTGCTAGAAGAAACTTCTTACCTGCCTCTTACTAAACTTTTTATTTTTCTCTTTGCATGTACCCAAATTTAAAACACTGTCTCTATTTAAATGTTAAATCTAACGAACTAACAATTTTGTAGCCAAGAATTTAGCTCCAGGCCAAGCTGGAAAGCCTCTAGAAATCATAGATGTGTGTTGTTTATGACTCAGTGGAGAATTATTGGGATGGATGATTTTTCCAGATAGACATGAATGACAACAACAAAAGCATGATAACTAATCTGCTTTGTGTCGCATAATGTCTTTCTGGTCAGTCACAATGGGAAGGTACATGGAATTATGTGAAATGAAATGAAAAGTGGTCCTATGACTTTTATTTAATAATGGCTCATCCACTTCAAATTGACTTTTTAAGATATTTAATCAGGTCAATTGCAATTTGGTCCAAAAGTGGAAGAACTGGTCTTATGATATTGACTCAACAATTGGTTTCCAGGAGAAAGTCAACTCATAAGGATACTGTTTCACGACCAGAGAAACACAGGACTAACCTAGGAACCCTTTGTTTATGACTCTTAAACCACAAAACTTGAGATTTGAAAAGCACCCTGGGTTACACAGGGAGTGCTCTGATTTTAGCCAAGGCTTCATTTAGCCTTTTTGTAAAATTAAAATTCACTCTGGAAAAGGTGAAATCAGAGATTTTTGCATGCTGTGTGGACTAATCATTCAAGAAGCCAAAAACGGGATCTTAGTGAAGCAACAGGATATATTTTTTCCTCCACTGAATAATGGATAGAAATAATTTCTATATAGAGAGAAAGAGCAGCAATAGCAACCAACATTTAATTAACTGATCTTGTAGGTAGAATTATCTAGCACTGTGCCCAGGAGATAGCAGCATTAAATGTTTGCTTGAAAGAAACATTCAAAAATTTTTCAAGAATAGTACTAGATTGCCTCATGCAAATGTACAGGAGCTGTTTTCTTGTTACTGTGAGTTGAAAGAATCAGCCAAAGCTCTTATGTGTGACGTGGTTGGGAAAGGCTCAGCAAATCATTACATATGAAATGTCAATTTCGTCTTCTGACTGATTTTTATTGTGAGATGTATTGAGTATAATTGACATATTATAAACTACACATATTGAAAATTTAGAAACCATCAAGACAATGAAAAGGTACTTAATCTCCAGAGATTTTTCATGCCTATTTATTATGTATCCTGGCCCTTCAATCTCAGCGCTTATAGTAACCACTAACCTGCTTCCTATCACTATTCCATGAATTCACACTTCCTAAAATTTTACATATGTTAAATTGCCCAGTCTGCATTTCTTTCTGTCTTATTTCATTCAGCACACTCACTCTGGGAGTCGTTCATGTCACAACATGTATCAATAACCCATGTGGAGAAAGAATACTGTCTTCGTTAACTTCTTGATTGATTATTTGGACTATTTCTAGTTCGAGCTATTATATGGGGTGGCCTTGAAGTTCATGAGCAATTTTAAATTACACGGTACATTGCACACAAACTTTAAGGCCACCCTATATATAAGTAGGTTATGAGCATTTATGTATATATATTTATACAAACATCTACTTCTCTTTCTCTTGGGGAACTCTCCAGGAGTGGTGTGGATGAATCTATCATCTTGTAGAAGTGTGTTTAACTTTTTAGGAAAATTTCCACTGTTTTTCAGTTTCCCCTTGTTCATTCCCATCAGCAATGAATGAAAGTTCCAGATCTTCCCCATCCAAGCCAGTACAGATGATCAGTCTTCCTAATTGTAGCTGTTTTAATTTAGATACTGGCCTTTCGTTGTGGGTTTTAATTTGCATTGCTCTAGCACTAATTAGGTCAAACATATTTTCATGTGCTTATTTGAATATTCTGAAATACCTGTTCAAATCTTTCACCCAATCCTTCAATTTTTTTTAAATAAATTTTGAGCTTTTAACAAATATATGCTAAATCCCAGTCCTTTATCAGATGGATGAATTGCAAATATTTTCTCTCAGTTTGCTGTTTGACTTTTCATTCTCTGAATAGATTTTTCTGAAGAGCAGATTCTTTTTTTAACTTTAAGTTTATCTCATCAATATATTATTTTATAAATAATGCTATGGGGCAACATCCAGGAAATCTTTGGGTAACTCAAAGTCCCAATAGATTTTCCTCCTTTTTCTTTCTTCCCTTTGGGAACTTAGATTACGCATCCATTAATCTGCTTAATATTAACTGTTTGCTGTTGCTTTGTTTACTTTTTGTTTAATTATCTATTTTCTCTGTATTTTATTTTGAGTGATTTCTGTCTTTTGTTTCAGTGCCTAATGTCCTATTGTTCCCCTTCAGTATATTTTTCCATTTCATGTGTTATCAATGTTCTCTAGAGTTTGATTTGAACTTTTATTATATGTCTTTATTTAAGAACACATCAAATCCTATTTGAAATACTATTTTTTTTTTTTTTTTGGGACAGAGCCTCAAGCTGTCCCCCGGGCAGAGTGCCATGGCATTACAGCTCACAGCAACCTCCAACTCCTGGGCTCAAGCGAGTCTCCTGCCTCCGCCTCCCAAGTAGCTGGGACCATAGGCGCCCGCCACAACGCCCGGCCATTTTTTGGTTGCAGCCATCATTGTTGTTTGGCGGGCCCGGGCTGGGGATTCGAACCCGCCACCTTAGGTGTATGTGGCTGGTGCCTTAGCTGCTTGAGCCACAGGCGCTGAGCCTGCTATTTTTAATAAATGTTTAATGTTCTTAACTGATAATCCTGAAATCTGTAATTGTTCTTAGAAGTTCAGATTGAACGATTTTTCTCCTTGTTACAGGTCATATTTTTCTATCCTTATTTCCCTAACGCTAGTAATTTATGTCTGGGTATCAGATACAGTGAATTTAACTTTATTTGCTACTAGAATATATGATATATTATTATAATGTTATATTTTGTTATATAATATTATGTACAGTACAGAAGGTACCAAAATATATACACATTTTAATAAAGAAAAAAACTGTATTAAAATTATATTCAATATGTACCAATAACACAAGATGAATACCAGTCACATTTGACCACCTCTTACAAGTACAGAAGTCCAACATGACCTGAGTATTATAATTTTAATACAGTTTTCTCTTTTCTTAAAATGTGCACACATTTTTTTGGTGCCCTCTATATTTTCAATTATATGTAAATATTCTTGATCTTTGTGTTGGTATGCATTTAAGTTAGTTGGAAATAGTTTGATTTTTTTCTGATTTTGCTTTTAGAATTTATTAATTGGGATCGGGTGAACATTCATTTTAGGACTAATTATTTCCCTCTGTAGAAGCAAGACCATTCTGTGTTTCCAACCAATGCCTTGTAAAGTTTCTCTAGTTGGGCTGGTAAAATAAGCACAATTCCTGGACCTCTGTGAGCCTATGTGCTCTTATCTCCAATCCTTTCTTGGTTGTTATTTGCCCCCCACAACCTGTAGTACCTTTTTCATATGTGCTGGAACTAATGAGAACTCAGTGAAACATTTTAGGAGGAGCTTCTGTAGATCCCTACACTTCTGTCTGTATATAGCTCCCTCCCGTCTGGCATCTAGTCATGAGAACTCTACCCAACTTGGTTTCCTTGGGTTACCAGCTCTGCCTTCTCAACTTAGAGGGCCTAATGGCTTCCTCCAGAGCACCTTTCCTAGGGTAGTGGCCCTGAGACTGTCACCAGGCATAAGCTGGGGTTGTGGTCCTTATTTGTCTCCTATCTCTCAGGGTCACCATCCTTTGTTGCCTGATTTACAGTCTTGGAAGCCTTTGTTACATGTATTTTCATCATTTTTTTTTTTTTGGTTGTTTCAGGAGGGAGAGAGTGTCTAGTCCTCCATGATCATAGCAGGAGTTATCCTAATTAGTTTTGGGTTCAATATTTCCAACATAATTTTTTTGCTACACACTTTGAAGTTGCCTGGAATAATTGTTAGACAGCACAAAACTTTCTCTCTGCTTAGTTTGTTAAGTGCCCATTTATAGGAGGGGGCATCAGAAAATTTACAGAAAGAATGAAAATAAAAATGTTAAAAATATAAACTTTATTTCTCATAAACATAAATTCCGTCAAGGTCAAGACCCTTTTGTAAGCAGTGTTACCAGCCATTTACTGCATCTTTAAATAACTTAGGGTCCTAGGAATTTAACCATGTTAATGCAGTCCTTTTTTTTTTTTTTTAATCTGAACTGAAGAAAAATGAGTACCCTTTATAGATGTTTTTAAGATTAGGGAGCATAAAGAAGTCAGAAGGAACCATATCAGGACTTTAAGGTGGATGCTTAATTATTTCCCATGGAAATTTACAAAATTACCCTCCTTTGATGAGAAGACTGAGCAAGAGTGTTGTCATGGTGGAGAATGACTCTCTGGTCAAGTTTTTCCCGGCATTTTTCTGCTAAAGCTTTGGCTAACTTTCTCAAAGCACTCTCATAATAAGCAGATTTTATCATTCTTTGGCTTTCTAGAAAGTCAATAAAATGCCTTGAACATCCAAAAAAATGCCTGTTGCCATGACCTTTGCTCTTGACTGGTACCCTTTTGCTTTGACTAGTCCCTTTCACCTCTTGGTAACCATTGCTTTGATCGTGCTTTGTTTTCAGGGTGGTAGTGGTAAGAACATGTCTCAACTCTTGATACAGTTCTTCAAAGAAATGCTTCCGTATCTTTGATCCTACCTACTTGTTTAACATTTCCATTGAAAGCTCAGCTCTTTCCTGAAGCTGATCTGGGTTTAATGGTTTTAGCACCTATCGAGTAGAAAGTCTACTCCTTTTTAATATTTCAGTCAGAAGTGTGTAAGCATTTCAGATGCTATAGCTTTGTCTATTGTTTCTGCTGTTAACTGTGGGTCTTCTTTGGGACACAAACAAGATTACGTTTTTTCCTTGCAAATTGATGTGGATGGTTTCCTGCTGTGGGCTATGTCATCAGCATAGTCTCCTTCCTTTTCCTTTTTTTTTTAAATTAAATCATAGCTTTGTACATTAATGCAATCATGGGGTACATTGTGCTACTTTTACACACAGTCTGAAATGCTTTCATCAAACTGGTCAACATAACCTTCAGCGTATTTTCTTAGTTATTGTGTTAAGACATTTATATTCTATACCTAGTAAGCTTCACATGGACCCTTCCTTGTAAGATGCACTGTAGTTATTCATTTCTTAACTGCTGATTTCTTTGGTGGCATTGTTCCAGTAAACTTTTCATAAAGTATTGATGATTTCACTATTCTTCCACCCAAGATAAATTTTGACTGTTCTTGCTTCAATTTTCACAGACTCATGTTGCTTTTATAGAAGCCCTTTTCAGACTGCTGTCATAGTCTTCTGAGTGCTTCAGACTAGATCCTGTTCTTCTTTAATGTCTTAAAGGTATTTAAGAACAAAAAATAAACTCTGGGTATCCTGGGTCTGAACCCAATGGTCTTGAAGCTATAATACACTTCATCCATGTTTTCCACATAATTAAATATAATTACCTCTTTAATTGGACACAAATATACTAAGATGTCATTATACTGAAAAATGAAATATTATCTTAGGTATTTTAATCTTCATGTTCCATATATAACAGCTCAAAGTTAATAATGCTAGTGAATCCTTGGGGAAATCATTTTTCTAATATGATCACAAGTTAGCAATCTAATCATATTTTGTTAGCCTAAATGCTACCCTGATAGTATGAAAAATGTGTTTTTATGTTTTTAATTTTTAATACATATGAATTTCATAAAATTGTATTTATATTTTTTCATGTTTTCTGAATATATTTTAGGGGGCATTTGCAAATTTTTATTATGCATAAAAATTATGGCATAACAGTTTATGAAGAAGTATGAAGAAAACTAATGGTATTTAGATATTGTAACTTCTGAAGATCGCAATGCTTTTTGAAATATATTTGCTATTGTAGCACTGGTCATTTATGCTAATTCTACAATAATATACTATACTAATACTAATAATTTCCTGTGCTGAATTGTTAAATGGTACATTGGTCTCAATTCCTCTCGAATACTTCAGAGAAATGGTTCATATAATAACACTATAGAGTATGTCAATATTTGTTTCTTTTTCAAAAGTTGTTTCTAAGGTATTTCTTCAACCGATGTAATCTTGATGGACAGTGTGGATCTGAGGGAGAGATAACTGCCTATACATCCGTGACCCTATGTACTGATACCATGGGACACATTTAGATGCAATAATGAGATATTTCATTTATTCCAGAAACTACCACCAAAACAATATAATTAACTTTATCACTAAAACTCTATGTCCACCACAGGCTACTGTACGTGTTATCCTAGATGGCTCTTGAATTAGCAACCTTAAAATTTTAAAACCTAGATAGTTAATTTATTTTTTCCTTTTAGGGAATACTTACTGCCTTATCTAAGTTGGTTATAACTAATATATTCATTAAGACTTGTTTCTTTTTCTTTCTTTTTTTTTTTGCAGTTTTTTGGCCAGGGCTGGGTTTGAACCCATCACCTCCCGCATATGGTGCCGGTGCCCTACCCCTTTGAGCCACAGGTGCCGCCCTGCTTGTTTCATTTTTTAAAAGTTATGTAGAATTTCTTAGAATGCATTGCTAATTCCTTTTCCTAGTATTTGTTTAAGATAAGATACCTTACCTTCTACTATTTTTTCTATCACTAGCATAAGATTTTCATGAAAAAATGATGATAGAAAAATAATTTTTTTACAGACCACCATAATTAGAAGGGCATTGAGAAATCACATGTCAAGAAGGAAAGGCATTTAAGCCGTGCTCAGCTGTTGAATGAACATGAGAGAGAATGGGCAGTACCTGTAGCTCAAAGGACTAGAGCGCTGGCCCCATATACCAGAGGTGGTGGGTTCAAAGCCGGCCCTGGTCAAAAACTGCAAAAAAAAAAAAAAAAAAAAAAAAAAAGGTGAGAGAGAATGGGGACATGTTATTAGAACTAGTTAAAATTCCAATGGTAATTTCTAAAGATGTTTTTACTCTTATATACTGAGCATTCTATCAACCTTCTGGAAGCATCATTTCTAACATAATATATCTGGTGTTTCCTATAGGTCATATTTTTATTTGTATTTAAATGAGGGCTTGGTCTAGGTACACAGTGACAAATTTGTACATAGTGAAAAACTATTTCATGCAAGTATCTATAATATAATGTTTTTAGCTGCCTTTATTAGTGGCTTACCACAACTGTCTTATCAGAATCATAGAACATGACACTTTTTAATTATTTAACATGAAAATTAGCTTGAGAAGATCTTTGTTTTCAAGAATTTGACCCAGCCATATTCTAATACCTCCACTTTTGAGAATCTATCACTTCATGCAGTTTTGCATTTTGCCTCTGGACAAAAAGTATTTTATAAAATAGAAATCTATGTTCCTTTTCCCCAGTAGGATTGAGTTTCTTGGCATAGCGGTCACTGATAAATGTTACGAAAGCCCGATTTATTCCAGCTTATTAATTCTTTGGCACCACAGGACCCATGACTCATAATCTTCAACCCACATTTTCCTGACATGGCCTCTTTTTCTGAAGGGTATATAAATACAAGGTAGATCTAGGAAGGGTCACAGATTTCCAAAGAAAAGATTTTCCAGTGAGACCTCTCAACTTCATAGACTCTTCTGATGCAAACTGAAAGAATCCCATTGCCTTCTGGTAACATTTTTCAATTATAAAAAGGAAAAAGAAATAGACTCCCCCACCCAGGTGGTTTTTAAAAAATCTTATTCATGATCATAATTTTTTTTTTCATTTGTAGGATGTACCTTTAAATTCTAAAGGGTACATCATTTTTCAGTACTATTTCTGAAGTTATGTTGTAAATAAAGCAGGACTATATTTAATACAGTTTAGTTGGTTCTACTTTCCCTAAAATTATATACATAAATGCTGGAAGTATAAATTATATCCTCAGCTTCATGTAGCATTTTTCTTCCAAGTGTGTGTGGTTTGCTAGAATTTGCATCGAAAGGTTTTGGAAGGGCTCTTCTGGCATGAATCCCGCATGAGCAACACTCAGATTTGTTGTGTACTGAACGGCATATTAAATCTTGTCTCATATACTTAGATTTCTCATCTGTCATCTTGAACCGAATTCAGAATATAACCACGGCTTATTACGTCACCCCTTCAACAAACACTAATGCAAAACTTCACGTTCAATGTGAAGAACCCGAGACTAGGGCACGGGGACAGGTAGAGCCCTTTGGAAATTTGGCCATCAAACAAGTTCAATTCCTTAATATATCCATTATTTATTTATTTATTTATTTGAGACAGAGTCTCACTATGTTGCCCTCCATAGAGTGCCATACCATCACAGCACACAGCAACCTCAAACTCTTGAGTTTAAGTGATTCTCTTGCCTCAGTCTCCTGGGTAGCTAGGACTATAGGTGCCCACCACAATGCCCGGCTATTTTTAAAAAAAAAAAAATCCATTATTTAAATCCTGTCAGGCTTGTTATGATTACCATAAAACAAAAGGGTATCAATTTTGATATGAGGACAATTAATGACCTAGTACATGGTGGGGGATAGGGGAAGGGGAGTGTAGAGAGAGGAGGGGAGTTTGGGGAAAAGGAAGAGCCGAGAGAGGGAAGAGGGGAGCTGGGAGAAGGAAGAACAGATAGAGGGAAGGAGGGAGGGAGTCTCGGTGTGTGACACACCTTTGAGGGCAAGAAACAAGTATAAGAGGGACTTTAACAAATGCCATCAGTATAACCTGGTTTCTTGTACCCTCAATGAATCCCCAACAATAAAAAAATTTTTAAAAACCCCAAAACTAAAGGTATCTAATATTTTAGTCTCTCCAAAATTGAATATTATATGGGTCATCTTAATTAGAAACAGATAGGAAAACCTTAAAAATTAACATATACCTGCAGTGGTATGCAAATATTTGTATAACTTTGTTGAGGAGAAAGAGGTGGAGAAGGAGAGGCAGCGGGAGGAGATGGAGAAGAGAGGAAAAGACAAAAGAAAGATTGGATGTAAGGGAATGAATTTTTGAAATTATCAATTGATTGGCAATGAAGGGTAAGAAATATACTAAATATGAATATGATGGTTTAATTCCAGTTTTTCTTAACCCTTCTTAGTCTGCAGCCCGTTTTGAAACTTAATGTCACTATCCCCTCCTTCCCTCCCTCCCTCCCCTGGTATCACATCTACCCTTCATTTGGGCCTCTTCTGCTCATAGGTACTGCCACGTTCCTTTATTCTGCTTTCTGACTAGATTGGGTAGAAAGCAGTGAGAAACATGGACCGTGTGTCCTGGACAGCCATGTCTGACGTTACAGATCTTGCCCGCGGGGAGGCTATCCAGCTCAGTATTCTGAATGGGGTTGAAATCCTCACTGTGGGATTTATTTGCCATCTTGGAATTGGCGTGAAGATGCAGAATGAGCTAACAGCTACAAACTGCTAGCTTCCACTCTACGAAGAAGTGATGAAATACAGTCGTGCAAAGGTGTGGTAAGAAGACAACCTCCTTAGATCATCAGGTCTGAATTATTTTCTTTAGGACTGTGCTTTCAGATAGCACACCCAGTATGAATCTTCTTCATCAGACAGTGTCTCTGTATCTGGGTAGACACACCAAAGCAGGAGTTCATTCTTCTCTGATGTATTGCTCACTCTCTAAGAATTAGCTCTATGAAATGTCTTTGGAATGTCTTTGCCTCTACTGAGCCAAACTTGTTAGGAACCAAATAGTTTTGCTTGCTTTTATTAATGACACAGGATTTGGCCTTTTATCATCACTGGAAAATCGATGTGTCACATAGCGTTCACTAAGAAAAAGGGACGGGGCCTTTTTGTAATTCTTTGTCAGATGATTGCTTTATCTTGATTTATGCCTCCAAACTTTTTCTCATTCAGCAGAAAATATTGTGTTGCTGTCTGTGATAGCAAAGTGATCTATACCAATTTATCTGAGTGCGGCCTCCTTCCAGAATTGTTGGTAGAACATATCACCTCACTATAGATTAGGAAGACAATGCGTTCTTCTGGAAAGTGTAGGATTTTGATCAGTTCAGTTCATATCTAAGATTCTATAGTACTGTTTTTAGTTAAAATATTTCTGTATAAAATAGAAGATGGTAGTGATTATTATGTATTGGAGCCTGGGAAGAGACTCCGCATTCCTCGTCATGACAAAATTGCTCTTCTTCATGTCAGGACGGACATTTGGAAAAGCTTCCGGGGCCATTTTCTGAAATTATTTTCAAACAGCATTTACTAACTTTTTTGTGAAAGTAAAATCTGATTATAAACTTTTGAAAACTAGTTTCTTAGAATGGAATTCAAGATTTTATCTTCTAAGTAAATTTTTTTTTTTTGAGACAGAGTCTCATTATGTCACCCTTAGTAGAGTGCTATGGCGTCACAGCTCACAGCAACCTAAAACTCATGGGCTTAAAGGATTCTCTTGCCTCATCCTCCCAAGTAGCTGGGACTACAGGAGCCCACAACAATGCCTGGCTATGTTTTGGTTGTAGTTGTTATTGTTGTTTGGCAGGCGCGGACTGGGTTTGAATCTGCCAGCTCTGGTGTATGTGGCTGGCACCCTAGCTGCTGAGCAACAGGTACCAAGTCTAAGTAATTATTTTTTAACCCAAACACACATTCTAGTTTACTTTCTGTGTCACTGTTTGTGTTGGAAATATAATATTCCATTGTTTCCGTTCTAAGCTTTTTTTATTTAACTTAAAAATTATTAGGATTTTGTTTTGTATTGGCATGGAAGATATTTTATGGTATAAAGCCTTCTGTCAATAGGACAAAAACAAAAATATGGATGAGAGGCTGGGTATGGTGGCTCATGCATGTAATCCCAGCACTCTAGGGCACCAAGGCAGGTGAATTGCCTGAGCTCAAAAGTTGGAGACCAGCCTGAGCGAGAGTGAAACCGACCCTGTTTCTGAATATAGCCAGGCATTGTTGTAGGCACCTGTAGTCCCAGCTACTTGGGAGGCTGAGGCAAGAGGATCCCTTCAGCCTAAGAGATTGAGGTTACTGTGAGTTGTGATGCAAGGGCAACAAAGTGAGACTCTGTCTCAAAAGACAAAAAAATAAAATAAAATAAAAGATGAATGCAATTCTGAAATGGGTAAGGTTGAGGATGTTTACTGATTCCTGAATCAGTCTCCAGGGGGATGGGGTACAGTAATGAAGAAGAAAAGTCTTAAAAAGTGACAAAAATAGAAGTTAGTTCACATAATCTCAAGCTTATGATTTATTGGAGAATTCTGTGATGTACTTAAAACTTTGTATTTATACTGCTGGATATAACATATAAGCACATCTGTATCAGGTATAGACAATGTCTATCCTTTGTATCTCTGAATTCACAGTTCTATTCACATATGCACAAAGACATATATGTTCATGGGCTTTCTGTCATTAGCATGATTGCTGTGATTATCATTAGCATGCATTGTAAGTGTGACGACAGTATCATTAGTAGCATGACCCTTTAACCGTAGAGCTCCTATAATTGCTTCAGGTCATGTGAGCCAACCTTCCCCACTGTGTCCCTGACTCTCACTTTTTCTAAACTATAAAACAGTCTAAATCAGCAGTTCTCAACCTGTGGGTCACAACCCCTTTTTAACAATGAAAATACATTGTGGCATTAGGAAGGTTGAGGGCCACTGGTCTAAAGCAATCAAAACCCACTAAGACCTGTCAAAGAAGCTAGAGGCAGCCAGGCTCCGTCTTAGGAAAGAGCTTTATTTTTCATCATCTACTACAGTGTTTAACGACTATTCGTTTTGACCTTCAGGATGTGATTGCTTCTCCTGTGTTTCTGATCTTTCTGCTCTTTCATTTCATTATATAGAGAACCTCCATGGCTGACCACCTCTCTACCTTGAAGGTCACCTCTTTAAGCTATCGTGATTTTCATAGCCAGACATGCACCACGTGTGTGTATCAGTACAGCAGGCCTAACTCCTTATGCAGACCACCTCTCTATGTTGACCAGTTTGTTACAGTGCCTTGGGTGGTCAACTTACAGAGGGTCTACCATATTTGAAGGTTTATTCTTGCTTTATTCTGGTGCCTATATCTTGGCTGCCATAGGTAGTAATATCTTCCTGTATACCTCTTAGCGTCTTCCCTGGTCAGTCAACTACTAATGATAGAGGTAGGTGTTTTATGTGGGTTATTCTCATACCTAAACCAAATAGAGTTGCTACAGCTCCAGAATGGCAGACTGGTATCCACTATGAACTTGACTGCAACATTATCAAATTACATCTAGTACAATATATACTCATATGTTAGTTTAATATAGCCAAATGGGTTTATCTCAGTATTGCAAGCTAGGTCTACGAACTTGATAATCTACCATGTTAATAGAAGACAGGAGAAAAATCATGCGATTATTTAAATAGATGCAAAAAAGGAATTTACAAAACGCAACACTCTTTTATAATAAAAAGTCTCAGCAAGCTAAGAACAGCAGAGACCATTACAAACTGTTACACGTGTGTATAAAACAATCTGTAGCTCACACCATACTTAACGGTGAAAGGTTTAATGCTTTCTGCATAAGACTGTGAAGAATGCAATTATATTTTCACTCCCTGCTTTCTTTAAATGTGGACGTGCAGAGCCTAAAAATAGAAAAGGAAAGGATGGTCTGTAAGGAAACCTGGCAAAGCCAAATGCTTTACAAACTTTGAGCGATAATATATCCATCTTATTTTACTCTCTTTAGTCCCTGTTGCCTAACAAAAATAAATTATGTAGTTTTTTGTTTGTTTTGAGACAGGTCTCGCTATGTTGCCCTCCATAGAGTGCCATAGCATCACAGCTCACAGCAACCTCAAACTCTTGGACTTAAGTGATTCTCTTTCTCCTGCCTCTTCAGTAGCTGGGACTACAAGCGCCGATCACAACGCCCAGCTATTTTTTTGTTTCAGTTGTCATTGTTGTTTGGCAGGCCTGGGCTGGGTTTGAACCTGCCAGCCTCAGTGTATGTGGCCAGCACCATAACTACTGCTCTGTGGGTGCGGAGCCTAATTATATAGTTTTGATTCACTGGTCATGAGTTAGCTCTGAACGCAGCAAGCGTCTCATGAATAGTTGGTCGTGGATCCTGCTGCGTGTCCCTCCCCACCTGCCTGAGGTCTGGAGTGCAATGTGCGGAGGGGGCCTGCTGTGTGATTGCATCTGAGCTCCCCTTCTCCTTCCATCCACTCTCCTCTTTCTCTCCCTCACAGGGTTGCTTCCCAGGTGGGACCCAGCAAAGGTTCTGTATCCCAAACCCTAACTGAAATCTGCTTTACATGAAACCTGGTCTGAGCCAGGTTTGCATTATGTTCTGGACATGACCCTGAATAGTCACAGAAGCCCAAAGTCAGATCCTGGAATTCGATGTTCTGTTTTTCCTTTTAGCCTCTACTTCTACCAACATTTTTCATGTAGACTAAAAATAACTAACCATGGTTAATGTTTATTTAACAATTTCTGTGTGCCAGGGTCTATTTTTTTTTCATATACATTATCTTTTTATATTCTTCTCTAAATTCAGAGAGTTCTCCTCATGGAGAAAAGGAGGATTGTTCTGTAGAAATGTTAGTATTAGGGTGAAGTAGGGTAAGGGGCATGAGGGGACATGTTATCCTTTTTAAAAATCTTTATCAGTGTAAAATCATGTTAAAATAAAAATTGAACATACAATATTTATATAATTTGTATAAATTCTAAAAAATAAAAAAATGAAAATAATATAAAACAAAGAGTAGTAGACCCGAGTTGTTACGCTTTACAATGTGAATCCAGAGTTTGAAATGATAATTTTAGTTATGGTGAGTTTGAAATTTGGAGCTCTATGTCTGAAGCAAATGTACCTTTTTAACTTTTAAAATCACAGGAAACAACATAATATAGTGGAAATAACATCAAGGCAGGGGTGAGAATTCCTGGGATTCTAAAGTATGAAGTTTCCACTAAGGGATCTAGTAACTTCATAGATGTTACTTAATCTTTGGATGACCTGATTCCTCAACAGAATAATAAAATGATGTAAAGATTGCTTCCAATTATAGACTTCTCTGAATTGTCTTTTAAATTCACAATCGATTGAATTCTACTATTCTTAGTTGTAAGGGTCACAAAAACTGAAATAACTTTTATCATATTTTAATAAACCTCTCTTAACATATGCTGCCATGAATTCTAATGATTTCTTGAGCTCCCAAATAGCATTTAAGCTTACAGTTTATGTTTTATAATTGAATTTTAGATCAATTCTGAATTTTCGAGATCAACAACTCTGCCTGTATATATTTTAGAGATAGCCCTTTCTGGTTTCAACAAAAAGTATTGATTTTCCAGAAGTAAACAATGAATTAATTGCCCCCAAATAAATGAACATAAACGATGAAAGTGAACTGATTAATATAACTCCCTCTGCAAATTTTTGCTTCATTCACAGTGAGCTTATGGGTTAAAAATAAGTGTTAATTAATGGCTGTTGACATGAATATAATCATATGTCCATGGATACTAGATCCTAGTATCCCGTGATGGGAATACGAAGGGAAGATGAACTTTGTTTTCAAGGAGTGCGTATTTAAAGAAGCCTACATGGGATAGAGAAATATAAGCAAAAATTACAATACAAGGGGAGAGACATTTGATTCAGTCTCTGACCAGGCAGAGCAGGTGTGATGAGACAGCACTGGCCTGGTCTGGCCCATAATTCATATTCCACTCACTAGAGCAGGTGGGATATTCATTCAGATGGAGACTAGAAACATGAGGGAGTTGATGCCCTTGGGGCCACCCATGACCAATCAGAGGTGAAGCTCTTAGCTCCTCTCCAAGCGACAGTTCTTAGATTTCTTCTTAGGACTCCTTAGGTTCCCAAACAGCAATAACCAACTTGATAAGACATCTTTGCAATCAGCCTCTCCTCCTTCACTGTCCTGTTCCTCTGTTCCTCATTCTTTTTTCCTGAGTTAACTTCTCAGATAAAATACTATATTTTGATCCGAATTAGGAAAAATAATTTTATATTCCATTTATGTCTCCAAAACCTATAACGCCATCAAAATCACATAAAAATGAAGGTTGCTATATAGGATATTTGTCTTTATAGATAAAGCTATAATCCCTCAAATATTTCCAAATCCTTTTTTTAATTAAATCATAGCAGTGTACATTAATACTATCATGGGGTACAGTGTGCTGTTTTTATATACAATTTGAAATACTTTCATCCAACTGGTTAAGCCTTCATGTCTTTTTCTTAGTTATTGTGTTAAGACATTTATATTCTACATTTAGAGAGATTCACATGAACCCTTACAGGATGAACCATAGGCGTGATCCCACCAACCACCCTCCCTCCACCCGCCATTCCCCTGTGCCTCCCCTCCCTCTCCCCTCTCCCCATCCCTTTCCTTATTATAAGCTTCACCTAAGAGGAGAGCTTACCAAAAGCATAGATAAGAACGTATTGTAGAAAAAATATTCTGTATCTCAAAAGTTTGGCTGGGATTCTTACAAAATTGAAAAAGGATCTGCAGACATTTCTAACGTTTTCCTAGTCTTAAGCCCGAATCTAGCACAAAGCTCTTAAACTTTGCTTTGGTGATTGGAAAAAATAATAACTTATTTAATTTATTAATTTATTTTTAAGGGGAGATTCCATCTCTACTAAAAAAAAAAAATAGAAAAGTTATCTGGGTGTGGTTGGAGCCGTCTGATAGTCCCACCTACATGGGAGGCCGAGGCAGGAGGATTGCTTGAGTCCAGGAGTTTGAGTTTGTAAGCTAGGCTGAGGCTATAGTACTCTAGGCTGAGAAACAAAGGGAAACGTTTCAAAAAAGAAAGAAAAATAGGCTTGGCACCTGTGGCTCAAATGGCTAAGGCGCCAGCCACATACACCTGAGCTCGCGGGTTTGAATCAAGACCTGGCCTACCAAACAAGGACGATGACGATGGCTGCAGCCAAAAAATAGCCGGGCATTGTGTCAGGCACCTGTAGTCCCAGCTACTTGGGAGGCAGAGGCAGGAGAATCACTTGAGCCCAGGAGTTGGAGGTTGTTGTGGGCTGTGATGCCACAGCACTCTACCTAGGACAATAGCATGAAGTTCTGTCTCAAAGAAAAAAAAAAAAAAGAAAGAAAGAATAGCTGTTGCTACTTGCATTTTCTGTGAAGCCAGTGTAAATGGCAACATGTAACTCAAACTAAGCTGTTAAACATGTATGCTTAGATTTTAGATTGACTTTGAGCCTTGATTATTGTGGGGATCATCCACCAGGCAAAATGTAAAGTAGTCGTTTTATGCCCTGGTTTTATTCACATATATTAAAATGTCTTAGCCTTGGGTATGAATTTGGAGCAAGTACAGCTGTCATTGTCAGGTCATGGTTCTGTGCACCTGTCGCCATGGGACGGTTAACTGGGACCATCAGGAGAGGAGCAGTGAGTAGGGTATCTTAGATGAATTTAAATAACATTACTGAAAACTAAAACAAAATTCTTAGCCCTTCTGCTGACTAAATGGACCCTTTCTTGTCCAAGGAGACCCCCAGAAAAGTTTTAAAGCTGAGTTGCTGGCCATGAGGAGGGGAGAAGTCACACCCACCTCCTATGCCCCCTCCCTTTGGCAAGTTTAATACTTTTTGTTTTTCCTTTCTTAAAATGTGTCTACTTTTTTTGGTGCCCTCTGTGTCACTTATCCCGGTCCTGAGACCAAGGACTTTACATCTTTACATTTGTGGGAATCTACTTTATTCTTTTAAACACAGACATTGGATTCGATTTGTAGTTGTCAAGTTTTCCTCATTTCTAATCACTGAGAGTTTTCTTTGTTTGTTTTAACAAATTTCCAGTCTCTATACTCCATGCAATCCGTATTAGAAGCTCCAGAGGAGAGTCTTACAAATCTGTCTTTTTAGCAAAATCTTTAAGTAATTCTGATAGTAAGATAAATTTGGGAAACTTTTGATCAAAAGGTGTGTAAATTAGGTGATACAATTACTTGATGACTGAATCTTCTTTAAAAAAAAAATCCTTGGGATAAATAGTAAATGCCTACCATTCAATAAAAAAAAAATAGTAAATCCACAATTCATTCTAGCTTATCTCCTAAATAACATCATAGGACCTATATTCTTTTTAAAATTGCGTTTAAAAAGACACCAACTTAAATGCAGCTAATTGAAGATAGCCAAAGTACAATAAGTTATGGTATTTTATACTCTTACTAAAAACTGTTGGTGATGTAAGGATTTTTCTGTTTGTATTTGTGTACAAAGTGTAGGATAGCAATACTCTTTATCTCTTTCTACTCAGTAGACCACTGACTATGTTAATTGTTGGTACTGATACAGGATTCCCCCACTCAGGGCCGGACGGGGAACACACCCCCACCCCTCGTGCCCTCTTTCAAGGTCATGAACAAAGCGGCCTGAAAAGTTTAGGGTGGTTCCGCTTTGAGTGGGGAACACACACCCTAATTCCTTCCCTGAGGCAAAAACTGCAAAGACCTAATATACGTACCCCTAGAAAAAAGACCCATGCAGGAGACTTCCAAGTTGGGTCTTTCCCTTTGCTAGAAGCTCTGGTGCTTTTTACTCCATCAGTATTCCTTTCTGTCTCATGAAATCCTGTCTTAGCCCCTGATCTGTGGTCCGTGAGTTCATTCTTCAAATCCCCGAGACCAAAGACCTACTCAAGAAAAAAAATTCTGCCAGCAGTGTTCTCTCTTTGAAGCACTGCTCAACCTTTGTGACAATGAAAATACATCCTGCGTATCAGACATTTACATTACGATTCATCACAGTGGCAAAAGTACAGTTCTGAAGTAGCAATGAAAATAATTTTATGGTTGGGGGTCACCACAACATGAGGAGCTCTATTAAAGGGTCGCGGTATTAGGAAGGTTGAGAACCACTGCTTTAGAGTATTCCATTCATTCTTTCCTCTCCTATATCTACTTAGCTAACATATGTCTAATCTTGATTTTGCTCAAGTAGAATTCTCTTCCTGATAACCATAATTTGATGGCCAGTTCATGTTAAGTATTCAGACAAAAACATGTATGGTTAGGTTTTCATTTTGTATTAATGTACTGGCATTTTGTTGCGTGTTTCATCTCTGGGAAAGCCAGTTAGGTCTCTGAAAACGAGAACCCTGGGTGAAGATACCAGGGGTAGACACTGTGAAAGGGCTGGCTTGAGACACTGGGGCTTATCTTCTCCTACTGTGGAATGCCTGGGCCTGAAGGAGGAAATGACACATATAATTTGATCTGGGATTTCTGACCTCATGCTTTAAAGGGATTTCTGATTTGAGGCACTGCTGGAGACTAACTCATCCTCTTAAGTAGGAGCCCGGGGCAGTAAATGGACACCAGAGAACCAGAACAATAAAAAAGTAGTCTGGCTTATTTTAGGACGGATGAAGCAGAGGTGGTGGCTGCTTAAACTTTCTCCTCAGGCGGAACTGGGACAAAGGACCGTCCTGCTGATCTGCCAGAGGATGTAATGAAAGTTTGGGTAACTAATTCCCAGTTGGCTTAGGGAAGAAATCTACCAATTTGTCAGAAGTTAATATTTAATGTATATTTTTAATAGATACAAAAATACGATGCATGAGGAGTTTGGAGAAGGCATTAGTGAGCGACACCGTCATTAGACAGGAGGTGATGTTCTCTATCAAAAAGTCTAAAATGAAAACATGGTTCCATATCGAAAGTGCCGTTCTCTTTTTTGTCCTTTGGTTTTGACATTGACTGATATCAAGAATCCTGTCACATTCAAATGTATATAATGGCAAGAGCTGAGGTCTGGTTTAGTGAAGTTATTATAAAAGTGTTTAGCAAAACTTTGAGCAAATATATAAGCAAAAAAATTTAATTTGCACAGAAAGTCAGGTTAATGCATCCAATCTCACAAAATCGAGATCTAGAAAGTTCTTGTCAATGGAATAAATAGACTTTTTTTTCGTAGAAAAGCCAAAGAGCTTTCTAGGCAAGAGTAGTTGGTTATATGAGGTGCCATGTTGTCACAAACTGAGGAAAAAGCAAAAAACAAAGACAAAAACAAACAAAAACACTTAAGAAATTAATGACCCTTAGCATGATCAAAACTTTAGTATATTTATAAAAGTATCTCTTCACACTGATCTCATTAAGAAATTATATAACTTAATACAATATATCTTCAATATATACATATTCAAGGATCATTTGGGTCATAAGGACCTCCCCAAGTACAAACCACTGAGCAGATTTCACTCTAGATTTCTATAATAAAATTTCTAATTTTTTTCAAGCAATTAAGGGGGCTTGTTTATGTAATGCATTTCTTTGGAAAACAATAACAAAAAAAGATGTTAGTTACTATATTAAAGGGTCTGTAACATTTCTATATATTTCTGTATGGCCTTCCCTTCATTCTGCAGTCTGAGTCTGTTATATATTTTAGCCTTAATCTCATCAGAAATATTTGTTAAATCATGGATTTTGATGCATGAAATTTTCCTAAGTTGCATTATAATGTGTGCATCATGTTAAGGTTGACAAACATAATATCCTCAAATACTACTTTGGCAATTGATACTTTAGGAGATACTAAAGCATTTCTTTATGAAAATAATAAGAAAGATAACATAAAAATCGAACTTATATTTCATGGAAATCCAATTTGAAAAGTAACTACAAAATTGTCAAGAACAGCAAATATTTTAAAGAAATATTTCAGATGGCATACCATACCTTTTGAAGAACAAACTATCTTTAAAAGCATTAGTTTTTTTTTTTTTTTTTTAATAAAAAGCTAGACAAATTAAAGTTAGCTTAGTTTATTTGAGTAAAGAATGATTCATGAATTGGGTAGTCCTCAGAACCAGGAGAGGTTCAGAGAACTCCAACATGTAACATGGGCAGGCAGTATTTCTAGATAGAAAAATGAAGTGACATACAGAAACAGCTTGCTAGGTTATAGTTCAGCATTTGCCTTATTTGGGCATGGTGTGATGAAGTATTTGCTTTATGTGGACATGTTCTGATCAGGTGGCAGCCTGTAATTGGCTGAAATTGGGCTTCTGTGATTGGCTGACACTGTGTTACAAGAATATAGTCACCAGTTAAGTTTCAGGTTGCTACACAGGGATTCAAAATACAGAGGCAGCTTTAGTCCAGAAAGATTTAATTGAAAAAGCCTGTTCAATATTAGAAAAATAAAGAAGGTTTAGAACTACTGAACTTTTTAATCAGTAGTTCTAAACCTTTATTTTTCTAATATTGACCAGACTTTTTCAATTAAATCTTTCTTTATATCCTCCAGACAGATAGGTTCCATATAAATTCTTAGGACTAGAGAAATTGAGAACACTTTGTCCTCATTCAAATAATAGATTAGATGTGAAATGGGTTGCAGGATATATGAGTCGCCAGAGGATGCTTCAAAGTAGCATATGAGTTTGCTGAGTTTCAAGTAGCAAATTAGTTTCTAATTGATCAACACCTATCTCTTTTGAAATCCACTTGTGGGCAAGTTCCAGAATGGCACTATTACATATTGGAGGCAAAAAACCAAAGCAGAAAAACAAAATCTTGTCCAAATTTTGGCCATTTATATATATCTAAAAGGACAGGGGAAAAGTGTAGCTGAAGTAAACGGCCTGGTCTGTAAACATGAAAACAGCAGAAGGCAAATCAAATCTCATAGGACCTGGGTGCTTAGAGACCACATTGATGATGATACTCTGTGTGTGTGTGTGTGTGTGTGTGTGTGTGCGCGCGCGCGCGCGCGCGGTGTGTGGTGCACTCTCTTTCACTTAAGAGTATCAGAAAGAATTCTATATAAATAAACATGCCTGAGGTTTTGAATGACCCTATTTCCTTAGCCACATCCCTGTCCTCCTTTCTTTTTTCTTTCCCTTTTTTTTTCTTTCATTCTCTGCCCTCAATACAGCAAAAACCTTGATGAAAAAAGATTTTGTGGGCAAGAGTTAGGTGGGTGGCCAATTCTGAAAGACTCTGACCAAGGAGACGCCCCATTCAGAATAGTATATAGGAGATATTTTATAAGGGGTAAATATTTGCTGTAAATATTTCAATTTAGAGAAACATTAGGAAAGGATTAAAGGGTCGTGGTGCTTTCACAAATTAAATATCTGGGCAATGTAATACTATCCAAATACAGTGTTGGGAGACAGTTCTCCCTGGATTTCTTGTGTTCTTTACAGTTCAGCTTCTGAGTAAATGGCATATTTGAATGGCTTTTACTCTGAGACATTTGCTTACATCCCAGAGTTAAGCACCACTTCCCTCTCTCTCTGGAGGAGAAAGTGAGCAGATGTGCTAGACTCTTCCAATTTCTGTTTCCTTTCCTGAGATGTGACCACTGCACTTGCAGGTGAACACCTGGCCCTGCTCACGTTGCCCTGTGGGCACTGGGGAGCTTGTGGAAGGCACTTCTCTGGCTGTTGCTATTTTCTGTGCTTCTAAATCAGAGCTCCATTGTTTGCTGCCAGAATGTGGTTTTGAAACAGAGGCAGATGAGCTGGCAAGGAGAGTGAAATCTCAGACACATCACTGTTTCTGGCCTAACATGCTTAAGGTGTTACAAACCCAAACGTCTGTGGGCACCAGGCAAAGGACATGGGTTGACAGAAGTAGGTTAGGTATAAAATAATAAATGACAATGACAACTTCCATGTCACAGGGAGGACTGGGACAGCAACAAAGGAGGAGCAATATCTTCTTATCAAATACTCTAAATTTAAAAGTTTGGCCATCTATCTTTCTTGAGAGTGCTGTTTGGGTTCAACTAAACTCCTGTGAGGTGGGTTCAACCCAGGGGTTCGTATTCTTTATCTTAATGGTGAGATAGTCAAGGATGAGGATGAAGTTTGTTCTTGATAACCATGGAAACAGTCGGCACGATTCCTAAGTAGGAAGTCCTATTTCTTTCCTGAATCGATTCTTAGCAAGCCACAGATTATAAAGTCAAATGTTAGCTAAGAAGAAACGTAATACAATGCTACAAGATTCAAGGAAAATTCTGCTGTGATTTTTTTCTCAAAATGGGAATTCAGATGTCAGATTTTTTTTTCTTTCAAGTAATCCCCTTGTACTATTTGGCCTACTTATCTGCCTCAGGTTTTAGCATTTTATTTTGTTTCTGTTATTACCACTATTTTGTTTTTATTATCCTTCTTTCTGCCAAGTTTCTTGTACGGTTTAAATATGGTTTTTATATCCCTTGTTTCGTAATAAATGAGTTTTCTATGTCTGGCATAATAATTTGAAATTATTCTTCACTGTTTTTTTTTTTTTTTTTTCTGTGTAGGATAGGGCCAGAGAAAGAGTTAGGAACATGAAATTTGTCAGAACAAAACTGTATTTATGTCCTAGAGATTGGTTTCAGGGTACGGAATCAACTGCAAAGACAGTTAAAAACAATCTTATGTTGAATTCAACAAATAAATATTGACCTAGAAAGTGTGAGATTCTAACATGACTTTCTAAAAGCCCCAGTAAGAATAAGTTACATGGTAAAATAGTAGATAGTTGTCCAAACATATTTATAGGAATTTATTTAAGCTTTTAGCTAAGTATAAAAAGATGTAAAAAGAGAGTTTCATACAATGCCTTTTGATTTTTTTTTTCATGCTTATAATTATAGGAAAACCAAATGAAAAATAAGTGGACACCATTAAGAAATACAAAGAAATCCCTAAATAGTTGTTTTCTGGAAAATTTTTAGAGGATAGTATGTGAAAAATTTTTCATATTTGAATTGCAGAGTAAATTTAGATGCTTGAGATCCATATGCCCTAGTTATAAAATGAGATGTACTGAATTAGCCATTGTGAAAAAAATGTGAAAATAGTAGTTGAGATAGTGATGATTTATGGTAATAGTTATAGAAAAAAATTCTTTTTATTTGTTCATTGAGGTTAAATTTACATAAGTAAATTTCATCCTGTTTAGGTGAGCAGTTCTATGAATTTCAATAAATAATATATTCACTTGGAATATGCAGGAGATTGGCTTCAGGACCACCTATGTATAATCAGTTATCACACACTCAGCTTCTACATTGCCAAATGGCATATTTGAAAAGCTAGTCCTATGGTATACACAGATGTTGCACCCTGCTTATACTGTGATTTCAAATTTGTGTTTGGTTAAAAAAAAAACATGCATAGGTAAAAAAAAAAATGTGCATAGGTGGACCTGAGCAGTTCAAATCTGTGTTGTATAATGAACCATCACAACCAAGATAGAGAATGTGTCTATCCATCCCCTCCACTCCATCTTCCATTTCCCTCTGTAATCAATTCCTGTCATCTCCAGCCCTGATAAGACAAACCAGATTTCTTTTCCTATAGTTCTGACTTTTTTAGTTTGTTACTTAAATGAATTGAGAAAGGAGACAGCCTTTGGAGTCTGGCTTCTTTCACTGAGGATAGGTTGAGAGTCACAGGTATGGTTGCAAACATCATTAGTTTGTTTCTTTTTATCAGCTGAGTGATATCCCATTGTATAGATGTGCTGCAGTTTGCTTATCCATTTACCAGTTGAGCAATATTTGGGTTGTTTCCAGATTTTGGAGATTATAAGTAAACCTTATATAGACTTTGCAGAAGAGTTTTTGTTTAGACTGATCTTCACTCTCTTGGGCAAACAGATACCTACACATGGGATTTCTACAGTGTATGGGAAAATACTTTAAATTGCATAAGACCCTGTCAAATCAATTGTATCATAGTAGTTGATTTGGCTGTACTATCTGGATTCCCACTAGAAATGCACTGGAGTTCATGCATTGCTCCACACATGTTCTTTTTATAAATTTGTAACAAAATGTCTTTCTTTTGAGTCTTTCTAAAAGTACATTATATTAAAAGTTGACATATTACGTTGGAATTTTATATTCGTTTCCAAATACATGGTGGCTAAATGGAAAGTAGGTGGCAGACTGAATTAATTTCATTTTTCTTATGAGTTAATAAGACCTAAAAGGGGAGGGTGTGTGTGATGACAATCATTTCTATACCATTTAAAATTTTTGTTCCATAATTCTGTTTCTAAATATATAGAAGGATGAGTTCAGGCAAGTCTCTAGAGCCTTATTAATAATGTTTAAGCCTAAAAGTTCCAATGTAGTTGACAAGGCCACTTCATCTTTATTTGGAGCATGCAGCAACCCATGAAAAGAACAACTTAGAAGAGCTGGTTTACTTCATAAAATTTCCAAGCCAGTGATAGTTCTAATGTAAGTAGATTTGGCCTCTATAGTTAAGGCAGGGCATTTAAAGTAACTGGATTTTCAATTGCCCTTTAAGTCATTCAGTGAGGTTGCTAATGGAGGATAGGAGTAAAACTTGACTTCTCTAATTTACAGAATGCCAGTACTATCTTGGATATAATGTTTAATGTTTTTGTTTTAATATCCTTTCGTGAATTTGGGGGAAAAAACACCAGTGATGAAAGTGACTTCTCCAGAGTAAAAGAGCATTTGGATTTGTTCTTTTTTAATGATCATTTTCTTAGGAGTAGTTTCTTAGGATAATTTACAAAGCTTCTTGCAATACTAAATTAAATATCAGACAAAGCTTTTTGTAAGATTGAATATAGGACAAAAGAAGAGGTGAACATCAACATTTATGACTTTGTTGTTGAGGTATGCTTTGTTAAGAGAAAATCTCGTGGTCCTGGCATAAAAGTAGAGACCTGGACATGTGAAACAATACAGAGAACCCAGATATAAAATCCTCTGCCTATAAACAAATAATCTTCAATGAAAAAGACAATAGCACATACTAGGGAAAGGAAACTTTATTCAATAAATGGCACTGAGAAAACTGGATAACCACATGTAGGAGAATATACCAAGGCCCCTATCTCTCACCATATACTAAAATTAATTCAAGATGAATAAGAAACTTAAATTCAATACATGGAATGATACACATTCTCAAAGAAAATGTAGGAAAAGCTATCTAGACAACAGCCTACATAAAGAATTTATAATTATGACACCAACGGCAATTATAATAACCATAAACATAAATGAATGGAACTTTATGAAATTAAAAATCTTCTATACAACAAAGAAAATAATCATCAGAGTAAATAGACAACCTACACAATTGGAGAAAATAATCACAAACTATGTAGTGTATAATGGGCTAATATCTAGAATCTGCAAAGACATCAAACAAATTAGCAAGGGGAAAATGAACAACCCCAAAAGATATGAACAGATTTCTTTTCAAAAGAAGATGCAAAGATAGCTAACAAACATGTGCAAACATTCTCAGCATCATTAACCATCAGAGAAATGCAAATTAAAACCACAGTGAGATATCTCCTTACTCCTATCAGAATGGTTATGATTAAAAAGTCAAAAAAAACAATAGATGCTAGTGTTGGCAGAATTTCTTTCTGCTGTACGTCCTTGGTCTCAGAGATTTGAAGAATAAACCCCTGGACCACAGAGATCAGTGATAAGATAGAATTTATTAAGATAGGAATAGGGAGAAAAGGAAAAACCTCAGAGCCCTTTGGCAGAGCAGGGAGACCAAAGTGGGAGGTCCCTATGTGAGTCTTTCCTCCAGGAGTTTTAAACTGTTGGAGAATTTCATCTTCCAGGACTTAACAGACTTTAATGTTGATTAGTGACTGAATAAGGGTATTAACAAATGAATACAGTTCCTTCAGCTGGGGAGAGGGAGAGGAAAACTGGAAAACTGCTTTTCCATCAAAGAGCACAGTTTGCAAAGAAAAACTCTGTTTGCTTAGGCTTGGAAAATGAGGGTCCTTGTCCAGCCCTGAAGAGGGAAACCTTATATTACTGGTGTGATTACAGAGATAAAAGAATGCTTATATACTGCTGATGGAATTGCAAATTAGTACAACCTCTATGGAAAACAGTATGGAGATTCCTCAAATAAATAAATATAGACTTACCATTTAACCCAGCAACCCCAGTAATGGGTATCTACCACAAGGAAAAGAAGTCATTTCATCAAAAAGACACGTGCACTCAAATACTTATTGCAGCAAAATTCACAATCTTAAAAAATGTGGAATCAATGCAAGTGCTCATCAGTTCACTAGTGGATTAACAAAATGTTTATATATGTATGTACTATATATATAAACCATAAGTAGTACCATGAAGTACTACTTAGCCATAAAAAGGAATGAAATAAGGTATTCTGTAGCAATTTGGATGGAACTGGAAATGATTATCCTAAAGTATCTCAGGAATGGACAAACGCCACTTGCAATCTCTAATTAACGGGCATAGAGAAATGTAGTGATCATTGGAAATCAAGAAGTGAGGAGGAGGAAGGAAACCAGGTTGAAACTTGTGTATCAGGTACAACAAGCACTGTTCCTTTGATGGGCTCACTAGTAGCCCTGACTTAATCATTATAAAGGCTACCCATATTAAAAAGAAATATTTATCCCTTTAATACTTTGAAATAAAAATAAATAGGTAAAATAGGAAATATGGTTGGCTTAATTAAATATTCAGAGGATACTGAGATCAAATTTATACATAAAAATCGACAGTTTTGTTATTTCAACTTGAAACTATTGTTCATTAATTTTCCAGGATTCTGACATTTGGAGGGTTAGTGAAATTAGTGATATTTTAGATATAAATAAATTGTGCATAGAGCAAGACACAACTGTCTATTGTCTTGGATTATTTCTGTCTTCAAATTGGTGTTGAATGCTGACAGAAGCAATATCAAAATCCTTCTGTGTAATATGCAGTAGACTCTAATAGAAGGGTTGCTTATCTGTGCAGCCCACTGTGAATTACAGCATTTTGTCTATAATTTTAATAAATGGCTAATTGACTATATAAAGGTAAAAAATAGAAATATTTTGAATAATTAAACCCATATGCTAGTATAGAGCTATGTGTATATATCCCCAGAGTGAGCTCATAAGTATTTTTCTGATAGCAATTTCCTATTCCTTCTCATTAATAAATTAATGATAATCATGATCAGTGTGGCCAACTCAATAGTCTTTAATTCTTATTTGTCTTAGCTTTTCCTCGTTTTTGCACTTTCTTAGGAGCTGTTTGTCAGCTTGCCCCTTATGTTGTATTGCAGTGGGAGATACATATTCTGGTTTAGCTCGTCTGTTGCTAATTGATCTGTCTTGGCTTATGCTTTTTTTCTTTCCCACTGTTCACCCAACTGTAGTCTTTTTAAAAATAAAACAAAAGATATTTTCTTATGTTCTGCCCAATTCTGATTTTTGTTTATGGAGAGTAAGTGTGTAATTTTGTGTAAAGCATCCTTTCTACATGTTGGTTTTCTGTTCTCCTGCCTCAGCCTCCCAAGTAGCTGGGACCACAGGCGCCCGACACAACACATCGCTATTTTTTTTTGGTTGCAGCCGTCATTGTTTGGCGGGCCCAGGCTGGATTCGAACCCGCCACCTTAGGTGTATGTGGCTGGCGCCTTAGCCACTTGAGCCACTGGTGCTGAGCCCAGTTTTCTGTTCTAACATGTCTTTTAATCATGATGGAGGGGAAAGGTAGGACTTTCTTTTTGGAGGGACTCATTGTAATGCATCAGGACACTTAACTGCATAATACTGTTAAATGTCATGCAGGTAATATCAGGCGGCAATATCAGTATTTGCCTACTAGTCAGATGCACAAACTTTTCCATTCTTGATTAATTTCTTTAGTGACAGATCAGGGAGAAAATCTTGGTAATCTTCAAAAGGACTGGAACATTGGAGGAAGGTGTCAGGAGGTTTGAGGTCTTCAGTTTGACCTTTTAAAACACTCTCCTCTGGGTGGCGCCTGTGGCTCCAAGGAGTAGGGCACTGGCCCCATATGCTGGAGGTGGTGGGTTCAAACCCAGCCCCAGCCAAAAACAAAAAAACAAAACAAAACAAAAACAAAACAAAAACCCTGTGAAAACAAAAACACTCTCCTCCAAGGAGAACATCAGTAAATAAAGTATGTGATAACACAATGGAGGATAGAATTTGAAAAATAAACTAAGATTTCAACTCCCACATATCATACGTGTGAGGAAAAATGAAATGGAAACATATGTTCATATAATAGTGGAAAAATAAGTACTTCTTAAAAGTTTGAGTTTGCTTGAAGTTCTTTATTATTAAATTATGGTAGGATTCCTGGTAAGTGTGCAACATATTTGCATAAGTATTAAAATAATTCATCACGATTAACTCTATTACAGTACATCTCATCCCTAATCATGGTCTGCCATATACTATAGTGGTTTGTCAGTATTGCGTATTTTACTGAAGTGCTGGTGAAATTGCAGCTCCTGTAACACCACAGATGTCATCTGAGTTCACTCTGATTAATGTGCCTCTGAAGGAGAACTAATAACAATTAGCCAATCTCATAAAGTGCTACAGAATAAGGTCTGGGTGTGAGAAAAATGTTAAAGCTTGGAAAAATGTACACGCTAGCAAGAGACTCTGGTAGCAAATTGGGTTTCTAGAAGCCTGAGGAGATTTAACCTGAGAAATGGATGATCCACTGGGTAAAGGGTAAAGGTGGAAACTGAGGATAATAATTTGCCTTTAAATACTTAAAGGATTAGAAGAAAGTAGGGCAAATCTAGAACTAACGGCTGGAACTTATAGGGCCAAAGATGTTAATCTGATAGATTGAAATAAAAAAAACTAAAACCTGCCAGAAACAAAATGAGGTCTTGGGTATATTGGGGCCAGGAAGGGACAGAGCTTCCTGTTTCTGGAAATGTTCCAGGTGAGGTAAGACAGCTGCTTAGGGAGACTCTCACAAAATGGTATTTTAATGGTTCAAAAGAGGTCATCTTTGGGTAAATTATGAATTCCTTTTCAAATGCAAGTTTCCCTAACTCAGTTTCCTTCATGGTGTCAACAAATTTCTTACATTTTGTATATGTTTTAGATACTGGTGGAGGCTTCTGTGGGAGATGGCTTCACGGGAGATATCGCAATTGATGACCTGTCATTCATGGACTGCACCGTCTACCCTGGTAAGAGAGAACATTTTCCTATGTGAGTCCTTGCAAACCCCTTTACTTGGGGAAAACTGCCAAGGAAATCAATATTTCATTTGCACAAATATTCCAAAATAGCCTCAACTTTTATGCTGCTTCTCAAATCTACAGACCCTAGGAAAGATTGCCATAAATCTTTGTAAGAAACTAAAGTTTTTTCTTTTTTGTAGGAAAAGTTTTTATTGGTGGGGAGAGGGAGGCTGCAGAGCAGCACCAAGGAGGAGAGAAAAGAGGGGAGAGAGATAAGGAGAGAGTGGGGAAGAGAAGAGAGAGAGAGTAGAGAAGAATGAGGGGGAAGACAGAGGAGAAAGAAGGAAGGCAGAGGGAGGTGGGAGAGCTAAAGTTTTTGTGATTATAGGAAAGAGGTTTAGATCAGTTACGTCTATGCTAGGGAGTCACGTCTAAAGTTAAACTGAACTTCTGTTATATTTAATGGGTTACAGCAACCAAACTGGTTGCCTTGTAAGACATAAGACACCATTAACCTGCCAATTACCTTCAGTGATATTTTACTCTTGGGCTAGACTTTAAATATTCCTAAGGATTGTTGTCAGCCAGCTCCTTTCCATATTATAGATTTCTATTTATTAAAATATGAATATACATGTTTTCTAGGTTCATATCTGTATCCCTTATCTTTCCCCCAAACTCCAGACTTACTTAGCAGCTCAACCTGAATGTGTAAGATGTCTGTTAAGGACAATAAGGGAAAATTACCTAAAACAAATATAGTCTAGTCCATCTCCTAATCAATTCCAGTCTTTTTAGTTGTGACTCAGACACAGCTCTCCCCTCGCCATCCTAGCAGAATTGGCGACCTTCACTGCTCTGTGTAGTGATTTTCATGGTACTTTGCAGACAGCCAAATCTCTCATTCAAAGGCCAGCAAGAAGGTGTCAGAAGTGAGTGAGTTTCCCTGCACCTCCCAGTCTCTAAGAGAAAAGCCCTGATTACCAGTTGCCCCTCCTCCTCTCTTTCCTATGTTGGCAAATGACCAAATAAAATAAAAATCAAAATGTTTATTTTTACTTGCTCATTCTATATTAACAAATCTGGGCAGCCATGAGCTCCAACTCTATCCAGAACCCACTACTTCTCGTCACGCTCACCACTTGCCCCTTGGTCCAGGCCACCATTGTCTCTGCATAGTGCTGCCATTGTATTTTTAAATGATCTCTCTGCTTCTTTCCCTCGAGTTGAGACTGAGTTCCCATCCTCTAAACAGCAGCTCATGGGATCCTTTTCAAACACAGATAAGATCATATTATTACTCTATGGTCAGTGTTTCCTTGTGACTTCCTTTCTCATCAGAGGTGAGACTTGAACTTGTTCTAATAGCTTCCAAGGAATACATGGCTGGTCCCTGCATACCTCCTGATGTCACTGTCCACCAAAGTGGTTCTCAGTCAGTTTTCCTGACTACAGAGTCTTCTTAGCTCACTCTTGAGTACTGCAGCCGAATTAGGGTCAGGGCTTTTCCCTCCTCCTGGGATGTGCTTCCCCTTGAGGTTCACCTGCCTCCCTCCCTTACTTCCTTTTGCCCTCTGCCCCAGATTTCTTACATGAAGTCCTCTCTGCATGTGACACCCACAGTCTCTTTCTTATCTGGCATTTTCTGTCCCCCTTCCCTATGTCATTTTTCTTCACAACGCGTATCAATCTTATAATCAAATTTCCAATTTTGTTACATGAGAGCAGGTGTATTACCTGCTCACTGCCATGGATCCAGAAGCTAAATTCTGGCACCTGGTAGCACTCAATAAATATCTGTTGGATGGCGGGGCAGATAGAGGGATGTCCACCTCCTTAGGTGTTGTATATACTTCTGTTACACTGTTTAGTTTATTATTATCATTACTTGGGAAATATTCAGTACTACTATGTGCTGGATACTATGTTATATTTTTGTTGAAAGTGAGTCTCCAGCTTATACCCACAAACATTTACTTCTTGCTGTCAAGTGTGCGGGGTGGCATAGAACAGTAACAGCCAAGGTAGGTATTTTTTTATTCACAGCTCTGTATAATTCTAGTAGCTTCAATCTATGTATCTCTGTTTTATATGTCCTGTCCCTCTGTAGGACCACGGTGGAAGGACCAAGTCCCTATTTAAAACAATCTATTCTCAAGTCATAGAATGGGAAAAACAAAGCACACTTAAAATTTGGGCTGGGAAGCGTGGTATACAGCACACCTGCTCATGTCCATTGCCCACTGGTCAAAGGAAGTCAGGTGGTGAAGCAGGGTAGTCTTCATTTACAGGGAGCTTGGCAAGGTTAGGGGATGTGGAAGATCCTTAGGAGAGAGCGAGCTGGGACATGATCACTATAAATAACATAATTGATCCCTCTTCTGCATCATCTCACATAATCCTACAAACTTTTAAGAGCCTAGAATAAAGCATGATCCACTATAGGTGAGTAGGTGTTAAATGTCAGGTAGCACTGATGCCTTTGTTATCCCAGTTCTGTGGAGGAAACTGAGAGGGAGATAAGTGGCCCAAGGGTGCCTTTCTGTTATAAAGTGACAGGACACAGGAGATACTACTTAGTATTATCATGTTAACCGCTAGTAGTATACTGCTCATCAAATACACTAACGTTGCAAGGAAAAGGCTACAATTTCCATTTTAGACATGTGGAAAATTAAAACTAAAGAACTCAAGTGATCTCAATGGAATACCAAGTTAAGGGTGAGAATGCGATGTTACCCAAGCTTGTCTGATGTCGAGGGCCAGGTTTTCCCAAATCGGCTCCCAGGCTGAGCTTAGTGAGAAACACGGTGACCTCAGAGGCACAGGAGAATGTAAAAAGCACAGAAAGGGAACACGAGTCCCCACTGAAACTGTTGCTCCTTGTTTATCTGGCTGTGGCCAATGGTTTGGAGGAGGCAGGAGAAGAGCTACAGAGAAGTAGGCAGAGACGTGGAGTCACCAGTTATACGGCATTAGTCCCAATTCTGATTCGAGTTTTGGAAGATAAAGATGAAGCTTTAAAACTTTCTGAAGTGTATGTGTGTCTAGTTGGGGTTTTTTGTTTATTTGTTTGGTTTTGTTTTTGGCATTGACTTCATAACAGGAGAACATTTGGGTCAAAACTGCAAAATCAGCTGAAGCCATAGATTTCATAAAGAAATTTGACGTAAGCTTGTCATAAGCTGAAACTTAAAAAATAAAAATTAATTTCCCAATGAAAATGTTCCTCTTGATGTGACTAAAATATTAGTCACTTTTTAAAATTAAATCATAGCTGTGAACATTAATGCAATAATCATGGGGTACAATGTGCTGATTTTACATACAATTTGAAATGCTTTCATCAAACTGGTTAACATAGCCTTCACGGCATTTTCTTAGTTATTGTGTTAAGACATTTATATCCTACACCTAGTAAATTTCACATGTACCCTTGTAAGATGCACCATAGGTGTGGTCCCACCAATTACTCTCCCTCCGCCCAGCCTCTCCCCTCCCCTCCCCTCTCTCTCCTCTTTCCCCTTCTTGAGCTATAATTGGGTTATAGCTTCAATAAGAAAGCTATAAATTGGTTTCATAGTAAGACTGAGTACATTGGATACTTTTTCTTACATTCTTGAGATACTTTGCTAAGAAAAATATGTTCTAGCTCCATCTATGTAAACATGTAAGAGGTAAAGTCTCCATTTTTCTTTAAGGCTGCATAATATTCCATGGTGTACATATACCATAATTTATTGATCCATTCATTCATGGGTCGGTTTTTTTGTTTATTTATTTTTTTCTACCTCTTATTAGCTGAAGTAAGAATAGTAATTGCAAGTTCGCTCACAGACCTTAACTTCCTTCCCATGTTCATGGATGATTTGTCTACTTCATGTTTCTTTTTTGGCCAATAAAACAAAAACAAATAAAACTAACGTTCCTGTGCACACAGACACAAAATAGTGACCTAATTGTCTAAGATGCTTTATAGTTTTAAAGTTTCAGATTTCAGCAGGCATATGAGTATTATTAATTAACAGATTTATTTATTATACTATTGGTATTCTATGAATATTCGTATTTAAGGTATTAGGGTTTTTATTTTTCCCAGACAAAAGAATTGTAACTATTTATAGGATGCTTAACATAATTTTTATGTCTTTCCCTACCCTTCATACACTGAATGGTTTTTTTTTTTTTTTTTGGCCGGAGCTGGATTTGAACCTGCCACCTCTGGCATATAGGGTCAGCGCCCTACCCTTTGAGCCATGGGTGCCGCCTGGGTTGTTTTGTTGTTGTTGAACTCTGTTGATTACATTTCTGGCCTCAGTGTCTCACCAGCTTTATTTATAAGTGTTATCAAATCTCCTTTTTCTTTCCTGTAAAGATTAATGTTTGAAATGTGATTCCAAAGGCAAGGGGATGAGAATAAGTCCTATTGTCTTCACCTTTAAAATGTCACCTTCAGCATTTCATCGTCCAATAATCAGCTGTTTGGCATCTCCAGTACATTTCCTTCAGGATAATGAATTATGTGAGGTGAGTTTTAAAATTCACCTTTCTTTTGTATTTTTCTAAAAAATATATAGACTCAGAAGAAAAGGCCACATTATTGGAAAGATTTGCGTTAATATAAGATTGCAAGGCAAAAATTAAGAAATTTGAGACTTGGTAATTGCAATCTTAAATTATCTGGTTTTAGCCACTTTGGGGTAGTCCTGTAAAATGATTTAGCCTAGACATAGGAAAGACAAAAATTGCCCCAAGCCGGTAGTACATTTAGTTCAGCAAATTTATTATCTTCCTAGAAAATAAAAACGAACAAATAACTTCACCTATTTTAAAGTTAAAACTGGTCAATTCTGTCATCACTTAGTTGAGGAAAATGTTAAATACTAAAAACAGACATGACTGTTAAAATACTTGGACATAAGCTTCAAAATTGTCCAGCTGCTGTGTCTATTTGTAGTCACTCTCAACTACAGTAGAATGTCTATAAAGGTGGAAAATTCATTGGGTCCATGGCATAAAGCAAAAAGATTTTCTATTGGAGAAAACAACACAGCGCATAGTACATGGCAAACAGCTATATCACAGTTATTATAATCATATCCAAAGAATAGCTATGTTTTCATAAATCTTTCTCTCCTAGAGAGTAGCCCCAACACAGTTGCTTCCATAAAATCATGCAAAATGTAGTTCTTTCAGCTTGTGGGTATAACTCATATTTTGTTAAGCATATTAGGAAAAATGTATGTGATTCCCCCAGAGCTACAGAAATCTCAAACTTTTCAACTTTCTGAAGATTGATTGTATTGACACATCACGTTCTCTATTAGACTTTTGAATTGTGTTTCTTTCTGAACATCAACAGTCACAGGAAACACATTGTTACCTAAATAGAAATAAAGAACAGATATACATATTAGTCAAGTGATTCACAGTTACGATACATCTACAGTTGGGAATATTTTATCAGGGACTACAGATGTTAAAATATTGGTTTTATTTGCTTAATTTTCTATGTAGGAATGGCTTAAGGGAAGAAAGTCTAGTGCAAAACAAGTTGGAAAATCTGTTTTATCAGAAAAAAATGATATTAGCATGGCCTAAAGTTTATCATATTCGTTACAATGAATTCACGGAGCGAGCAGTTAGAATACTGAGCCCATCAGGAGCCTGAGACGTCTACTTAGGAAATCTTCCAGATGACAGATGTGTAGGTGGCTTGGTTTCCCTGAAGCTTAGTGACAAGGAAGAATGTCAGATCAAACCAGACTAATCTGTAATTCTTAGCACAAGCCCCAGTCATTCACACCTCATCTTTGCAATGTTTATTTCATCTGCAAAGCAGTTAGTGTTTTTTGAGTAAAGAGGCTTACATCTGTCATTGCCACTGAATTTAGCCTTATTCTAAGCAATTATAGGCCAAAATAATAACAAAGCAATGGACTGAATATTTGTGTTCCCCTCAAATTCATACAGTGAAATCCTAGTCCCTGGTGTGAGGGTGTTTGGAAATCAGGTCCTTGGGATATAATTAAGGTTAAATTAGATTATGAAAGTGCTGCCCTCATGGTGAGATTAATGCTCGTATATAAACAGCACGAGACAGGACATTTCTGTCTCTGCCAAGGAAAGGACACGTGAGGATATGACCAGGAACAGGGCTCTACTGATACTTAACCTTGCAGATCTGAGCATCACCACATCGAGAATTGTGAGAAATAAATTGTTATTTAAATCACCCAGTCTGTGACATTCCGTTCCATCTGCCTGAACTAAGACAGATTTGTTTTCCTAAATACATTTTACTAATAACATGATACAAAATTTATCTTTTTCAAAAAAGTTTGTCCTTATACTGTGCAAAGTTATTTCTGGCATACCCTAAGTTAAGAGCACGATAATTTGAGACAATACTACTGTAAGTCACTGCAAAGTTAAACAAGTTGACTTCTTAGAGGAAAGTCTGAACCACTTGCAAGGGCTACGGGATGTGTCCAGAACCTTCCATTTCTTGCAGTGTATACGTTCCCACAGGCTTTCTGGGTCTAACCAGGTTTCTGGGCCCCGTTTCACAGAGCAGAATCCTGGAAATCAATTACAACTTCCCTTTCCCAGCTACAAACCGCCATATGCAAAGTTTGGCTCCAGTTTGGCTTTTTTCAATTTGCTTCTTCGTGCTCTCCAATAGAAACACATTAGACTTATTTGCTTTGCAAGACTTTCTCCTTCTGGTGGAATAATAAAGAAGAAGTGAGGAAAGAACCAAGAACAATCAAACTTTCTTATTTAGAGTCGTGGCCCTGTAACTTGCCACTTTCAGAACTCTTTTCTGAGATATAAATGAATTGACTCTTCTTTTCCTCAACTTCCTCAACCTCCTTTTTCCGGGTCATCCAAATTATATCCCTGGATTCTTTTTAAGGAGGATTGTTGCCTAGTTATGTTGAAATCAGAACTAAAGATTCAGCTAAGACTACTGATTTTGACTGGGTGTGGTGGGTGGCTCACACCTTTAATCATAGCAGTCTGGGGGGCTAAGGAACGAAGATCACTTTAGGTCAGGAGTTCGAGACCAGCCTGAGCAAAAATGAGATCCCATCTCTACTAAAAGTAGAAAAATTAAACATGAAGCAGTTCAGTTGGTGTCGTGTTTGCCACAGGTGGATAAATTTCTGAACTTGTACCAAGTAAGTGACAATTCACTGGACTTAGGTCGTGCCCTAAAATATTCTTCTCTGGAGGGAAAAAATAAAACAAAAAATTTAGAAATGAGTAAGTCCTAAGTAGTTGTGGCTAGAAGTGCATTATGGAACAGGTATTAAAATGGCACAATTAGTGAAGAGTATCTTGTATGTGTTGGCATTCAGCACCTTGTGTAGTTTCTATGTATTAAGGCAAGATAATTAATTATAAATACTCCTAATGCATATCCTATAAATCAATGCCATGAAAGTGAAAAGATTTGTGATCCATTGTCATCTAAGCTTCTTTTGGTTCTAGTAACGTGTATTTACCCTGAGCTTGGAACACAAATTTATCCATTCTGTCTTGAAGTTAACACATATCAAGATGGCTGCCTAAATTAGAGCATGGAACACATTTCTCCATGCAAATGGCAATCATCTCTGTGGGATTCAAATGTGCAGTCTTTGTTTTAAACTAAAACTTTATTATGTAACATATAGAATATCCCAGCTTGATCAGCATGTGCTAGATTGAAAGAACATGTCCTTCTGCTTTAGTTAAAGGCAAACATTCATTTGACCCCCTCTAAATTCTGTCATTTCTGGTTGACATTGGTTCACAGTTTCCATGTGTTTTCGTATAATGCATTTTAATTACATAATGTATGGCTCGGCGCCTATAGCTCAACCGGCTAAGGCGCCAGCCACG
>NW_003852414.1:14358462-14403937 GCF_000181295.1 Otolemur garnettii | reverse complement strand
AAAAAAAAAAAAAAAAAAAAATTACATAATGTATTTTTGGTAAAACTACATAAGTGAATTATACTCTAAAATATCACAACAAATTTAGTGATTAAATTAGAAAAATTTTTTAAAGAAGCTTTATTTAAACATTTAGAAAAATGATTTTTCAAAGGAGTTTGTTCTGTGTCTTCCATGGATGCATATAAATTATCCATCAACCCGGCCATGAAATACTTTTTTAGTTCTTCACAAATTCCCTCAGAAGTGACTTATAAATCTCATTGTAACTATTTTAAACTAATTTTTCATGAAGTTTAGTGGATTTTTCTTTCTCTGATTCAAACTGTGTCCTTACAGTCTTCAAAATTGTCAGCATTCAAAATAACTAAATGATTTTCCATTTAATTTCTTTTGAAATAGAATGTGGGATGAACTAGGTTTCTGTAACAAGTGATAACTTTCCTCTTTCACTGGGCTCTTATTTTGGTGAGTGACTTGGATGTGGGTGGTATATCCGACTGGTATACCAGGAGGAGGGGCCATCTGACCTGCCAGGGTCTGCTTCTTCGGACTGTCGTCACTGATTTTTCTATTTGGGAATAGAAAAGTGTTATTTTCTCTACAAACTGACTTTTCTTATACTAGGAGTGCCCCCCCAAAGTGTACACACTGTAAGAGAGCTAATCTATGCATTATCTTTCGTTCACCATAATCAGAAGTATCTGATGCTGATGATTTTGGGCACCTCTTGTAATTGCAGAAGTCAAGCATGACTTATATGCATCTTTTGTTACCTGTACATATGTGTCCAGGGTATCCATAAAGTCAATGGATAAAGATTGAAGATAGTAGATCATATCAACTCTCTATGGATAGAGCTAATACTGGAGAAATTTAAGAGAGTTGGCTATTTTGAATCGCACATGAACTTGATGGACACCCTGTGTGTGTATATGTATATATGTAAATATGAAGAGAGAGTATTCCAATTTTAATACAGTTATTTTTCATTCTTCAAATATACATGCAATATTGGCACCCTCTGCATACCTTATCCATCTGATCTCAGAGAATAGCATAATCTTCCAGTCGTTAATCCACCCATCATTTATGATTCACCTCTATTGAAGGAGAACACTTATTCCTTGGTCTTGGTCTCTAGCAGCCTGACATTCCTGGTCTTTTCACCAACTTATTTGCTCCTTCCCAGGAGGATGAGCAGCACTGGCTTGTGGGTTTACAAGGAGAACCAGAGCATGCGCAGAGCTGCACCCTCACTTCCTCTTTTCTTTTTAGAGCTACAGATAAGATCTGGTGAACTGCTCATCGCTCTGGTTTCATGCAGGGAGGCCTGAAAGTTTCTAGGCACAGTTTATAATTTAGAGACTCTCTTCATTCCTGGGGTTCACATGTTTGAAGACCACTTGTGTACAGATATAGACCATTTTCTCCGGTATTAGCTCTATCCGCAGAGAGCTGATATGATCTACTATTTTCAATCTTAGTTCTTAATCACTTCAGAACTTGAGCTAAGAAATAAATTACTAATTATTGGAGTTGTCTCAAATCTCCTAACGAACTCATATCCCCAGTCCTCTAGATATTAGCTGTTGAATGTTGCTGAGATCTTTGCTTACCCCTCTAAACCATTTCTGCTTTGGTTTACATGTATTAGTTGCCTAGATTGAAGAAATAGCTTAATTGTTCTCTCTTCCCATGTCAGAGCTACCTGCAATCTGTTCTTCACGGTAAAGACAAACTGCTATTTCTTGAGGTAAAGAGTTTTTATCTTAGTATTTCTACACAGCTTTTGGTATTCACCTCCTACTCATCAGTTGGTCTCCTGTGGCTCTTTCTTACCTGGTAACTAATTACCCTCTAGTTCCCTAGCTAAGGACTCAATCACATGTAAGATATTAAAATTCCCTTAAATCATGAGATACTTTCATACCAGACTTTCACAGTATTTCAGAGAAAACCAAGTCAGTATGTTTCTGTGTCTTCACACACATTTTTAATCATTGGCCATAAAGACCTTGTATTCTTTGTCACCTAGTGAAATGACATCATCGTCCTTTAAAAGTACGTGTATGCATCAGCCTGTACAGATGTCTTTCTTGACTCCCATCTGTTGTAATTTCTTACTCTATGTTCTTCTGATATACTGTGATTGCTTCCATTTGTTCTTTAATTCATTCACTCTGTCATTCATCCACTCATATTTCCATTATCCATCCATCCATTCATTCATTGCCACTGATGTGTATACTTACCACATACCATGGTGTGAGAATTACTATGGATGCAGGTGAAAGGCTAGATGCCAGTCTTATGCTATGGAGCTATAATCTTTATTATAAACTTGTCCCATGAAAATGTAATGAAAGATACATTTGACCACCTTTTCTACTAGTCTGTAAGCTACAGAGTGTCTGGAAAGTTGCCCCTAAAGTGGCCATACTTTGGGAAAATGGGAAATTGTAGCTAAATTTACCTTTACTTACAAAATGTTCATTACAGAATTTTACAAAATATTTATAAAATATTCTTGACATTTTGGCCACCTCTTTATAAGAGTTTATAATGAATATTTTAAAACAAAAGGTACATTTAGCTACAGGTTCCCATTTTCCCTCAGGCTGACATTCTGTGTTTTATGGCCAAGGTGGCCCATTTGGCTTTAGATTCCAGGCATCTACCATGAGTGGCACAAATACATCCCCAGTGCAATCAGTGAATCTTTATTGAATAACTTAATGTATAAATTAATCAACCCTGTCAATGTCTTTCAACATCAGTCATTTCATAAATTGTAATCATATTTGTTCAAAACTCCTAGATAAAGACTTCTGGTTTGAATTTTTCCTGCAAGCTTGAATCTTAAATATATGAGAATATGTGGAACAAAGATATGAAGAAGTTAGATTCATTGTAGCTAAGTTTATTTACCTAGTGGACTAGCAGGTCTCTTCAGACCTTGACTCTGGTTGTGATACCAGCATCTGGAACTCCCATGGTTCCTGCTGGTCCTCCAAGCCCTGGCCTTGGGCCTCCCTTTTATTTGGTGAGTTCAGAGTATGTTTTTAATACTTTATATTTGAACCTTCACCTGTTTTTATGATCAGCGATATTCAGAGTATTGCTATTGCTAAGACCATGTGTAGAGGAATTTAGCAGATGAGCAAATACCCTCCAATATTTATTACTATTTTTTAATTTCAGATTCATATGAGGGTACAAATGTTGAAGTTACATTGTTTTGAATTCTAAGGTAAAGTTCAAGTTGTAGTTGAGCCCTTTACTCAGGGGGCGTGCTGAACACCCTCACATTGTGCACATTAGGTGAGATCCTGCCAATCACCTTCCCTCTTCCTCCTTCCCTACTCCCTCCTTTCCCCCCTCTCACCTCACCCTTTCTAGATTGTATTTGTGTTTTATCTTTCATCCATTTTTTTTTTTTTTTGAGACAGAGTCTCACTATGTCACCCTTAGGAGAGTGCCTTGGCATCACAGCTCACAGCAACCTCAAATTCTCGGGCTTACGCAATTTTCTTGCCTCAGCCTCCCAAGTAGCTGGGACTAAAGGCACCCGCCACAACACCCAGCTATTTTTGTTGTTACAGTTGTCATCGTTGTTTAATAGGCCCAGGCCGGGTTTGAACCTGCCAGCCTTGATATATGTGACCAGCACACTGAGCCTCATCCAATTATTTTTTATAATATTAAAGGCAAAGCATATTTAGAAAGCTTCATTGGTAAAAATCTTTAAAGGAAAACTTGCTAAATGACATCTGTCTATTATTTCTTACCAAGGTCATTTGCCAGTGGAACTTCCGACTCCTCCGGAAACTTCAGTCCCCATAACGTTCCCTCCACACAACTGCACCGACAGTGAATTTGTCTGCAGGTCCGATGGTCACTGTATTGAAAAAATTCGGAAATGTGATTTTAGATACGACTGCCCTGACAAATCAGATGAATCATCCTGCGGTAGGTGAATTTCTAAATTTTGTATAAAAATATGGCTATAAAATAGATAGGAAAGTACTCATCTTACCTGTCAGTAGCACAGCCTCGTGTCATCATTAGAAATTTACAACACAGTGTAAAGCAATTTCTTGGTAGAAGAGTGATTTGTATAGAAATCTGTAGAAGAGTCAGCGTGCATTTTTCTATCAGGTCCAGCAGGTAAGCAGCTTGAGATGAATGGTGTGGCTTCTGAGCTGTTGTTTTCGTAGACTTGATTTTACTGTGGGACTAGGATTTAGTAACCCTTCTCTGTCCATCTCCTATTGCTCTCTACTCCGCATCCCATCAAAGAGGGAGAAAGCATTATAATATTCTCAGATTAATTAACTCAAATTTTGTCATTGCCAAAACACGTAAGTAAAATGAATGCTGTGTCAACCAGAGTTCACACGAAAACCAATTTGAATACAGATGGGACCTTCAACCCCTGCGTCCTATTTTTAATTGATTGGTACCTGCCAGTCCAATGGCTTTTCTGAAATGGATCAAAAGCAGATTATTTACGGGCAGTCCCCAGGTTACAAATGAGATAGGTTCTGTAAGTTTGTTCATAAGTTGAATTTGTATATAAATTGGAAGAGGTGCATTTACCTGTTACCTGTAATAGTCCTTGTTTGTAAGTGCAGGTTTGTATGTAAATTGGATGTTTGTAACTTGGGGACTGCCTGTAATTTAAAAGTGGACATCTCAATCAAGGATGCAGTCTGAGAGGAGAGAAATTAATCTGGGTCTGGATAGGTGAGGCACCTGATCAGAAGGAACAAACATTTGGTAGGAGTTTTCCTTTCCCTGCTCTTTATGGAGTAGTTTGTGACTTTACTGTACCGCAATAGTGCTCAAGTGTCTTGCTAATGCTAAGGGTTCAGATCATATGGATAACACAGAACAGGGCTACTCCCATTTGCCTTATATCAGCTTTGGCAGGAAATCCTAGGACTCAAATTCAGTAAAGTTCACACTTGTTCTTTCAACCCAGGTAAAAATGCTTCTTAATGCATAGATATTCCATTAATTGACTATCAACTTTAGACCAAAAAAGTCATAAAATCAAGTTGACTCACTTCATGAAAGCGATGGAACTGTAATTAACTCAAGCTGGCCAGGGATGTACATGGTGCATCCCAGATGGAAAATAGTAAAACAGGAGATGTTAAAGTACTCAGACATTCTCAGGGAATGATACTAAAATCGTCTTATGGGGTGGCGCCAGTGGCTCAAAGGAGTGGGGCCCTGGCCCCATATGCTGGAGGTGATGGGTTCAAACACAGCCCTGGCCAAAATAAATAAATAAATAAAGATAAAAATAAATAAATAAAATCGTCTTATGATCATATATAAATTTCAGTTCGTATAAAAGTCTACATGAAACCTAAGCAATTACACCAAATGAGTATCTTTCATGAAAACTGAATTTCTTGATAGCCCAGCTTTGTTATTTTAGTAATGTCATTTACGAGTAGGTAGAAAGTTTTGATAAATTCTTTCAATATACTGAAGGAAACTCTAGGATCAAGTTATTTTAAAATTAGAGGTTCTTATTTCAAATAACTATAAATTGGATTATTACCATTTCATGTAAGAACTTGCTATGATCTCATCTCCTTCTCTTTGTAAGATGAAATATTATGATAAATATTCTTGGAAATTAGTCCTAAAATTTCTAATTTTTTAGAATTATGGTCATAATGCTTAATATGAAATGTACTTCTTAAAAAATTCTCAAGTATGTAATACACAGTGGTTGACGATAGATACAGTAGTATCTCACTTGACTGACACATTATGGCCTATAATTGTTTTATAAAAGCCTATAATTCTTATCTTTTTAATGATATGAAGAACAAGATGATATTGAATCCTAAGTCTCTTCACACGTTATTATAATTCTATACTTTATGTTAATATCAGAGATTAAATAATATACTGGAAAATCATGATTAAAGCAGTTTTTCCAATGATGGAGTGATTCCATTTCAGATTTTACATTAAATAATACACCAAGTTTCTACATGGCGGATATGGGTAGCTGTCTTTGTTAATGCCATTTAAAAGCTGGGTTTTCTATAGCATACCCCAGAACTCATTGAATTGAGTCCTTTTATGGGTTTAATTGAAGCAATGGAGGATTTAAGATCAACAGTCAAACATATTCAGAGAGAAGAGAGAGAATTCAGAAACAGTTTTGCACATAACTTGTATATTTAAAAATCACTAGACTTGGAATTTCCTGGGATATTAGAGTAAAATCACTCCATGAATCTTTAAAACTTTCAAGCAAACAGGTCCATTATAAAAGTTATTGTAAACCGCATTGCTTAGAACTTTGGTTTGACATTTGCAATAACTGCTTCAGAGGCTAAGCTAAAGTCAACCTTGCAAATCTGGTGGGAAAAGCACAACAGATCCTCAGAACATAGAGCTCAGGAAAGCTTTAGGAGCTAGTTAAAATCTCACCTGTGTGTGAAATCAATTAGTAAATGCATTTATTCCCTCATTTCAGTTGGTAATATTTGGATCAAACAAACCTAGATATCATTGTCATGCTTCTAGGATTTATACAAACCATTTGCCTAATTATTACAATGATGTAGATTTATCATTTTAAACAACTGCAAGAAAGCTCTAGGACTGACAAAAATGGCCACTTATTGATGTGTTTATTGTAATGAGTTCATTTTTGCTTTGTTCCTCCCTCCAAGTTATGGAAGTTTGCAGCTTTGAAAATGAAAGCCTGTGTAAATGGTATCAGCCCATCCCGATAGACGTACTTCAAGATTCAAACACATTCAGGTGGGGACTTGGTAACGGGATTAGTGTTCATCACGGAGAAGAAAACCACAGGCCGTCAGTGGATCATACAGAGTAAGTGAACATGTATTCGGATGTGTCTCTTTAGGAATATTCATTACATGGCTCTGAAATGCTGCCCCATCACTTTATCTTAGGCAAGTTTTGTTGTAAAGATGAATGTTTACATTAGAGAGTGAGAAGCCTGAGTGCGTGCTTTAATATAAAATTAAAACAAAACTAAAAAGCGATGAATGGTCTCTTCCATAGAAAATAGAGAAAGGCATGAATAAGTATTCAAAAATAATTTGTAACACCATTCCCTGGAAAGTCCTGTTAATAGGTTGTTTTTTCCTCCTCCACCTCCTCATCCCTTCCCTCTTCCTCTATCTCCTTTTCCCTTCCTCTCTCTCTCTCTCTCTCTTGCCTTATTCTTACATGTTTCTGTGATACACATATGATCACAGGTAAGGGTGCAGATTTGCTACATCAATGAATGAAAAGGTATTTCTACTTTGCAATAATGTACGCCATTAAAGCATCCTAAGGAAATTCAGTAATTTACTAATCTGTTTCCAATTAGTGGATTTCTCAGTAAATTTCATTTTATACCAATATTATAAAGTTGCTGCAAAAAACCTCAAATAGACCAATGTAGTACCTCCTGCATGAGAAACACTGCTGTGAGTGCTGGAGGTAAACCAGTGATGGGAAGAGGTGATCGTTGCTCTCTTAGGCAGAGGGCCAATGAGCCAGTAAATAGAAAGTGTTGCAGGTGGCCGTCAGTGCTATTCAGGAGAGTGGAAACTTCTCCGTGCATGAGTTATGGCTGAATTCTTTCTGATTGGAGCCCGAAGAGAAAGGCTCCAGGCTGGGATCTTTCAGGAAGACCAATGTGGCTGGGATGGGATAAACAAGGGCAAAGTGCACAACAAATGTAATTCTTTTTTTTAATTGAATGGGCTATTAAAATTAAAAAAAAAAACTTTTATCTATTGTTGAATGAAGATATCCATGATATTTGGAATCTGAGCTTTATAGTTCAAGTTTAAATATGCTTAGGATACTGTAGATTTAGAATGGTATGTATTGATTTCTTTGAGTGTATGGTTTTGTCTGATCTCAGAAACCTGTACTCTGACCTACACACTCAGTTTAATTGGCCAAGTCTCAGCCCGAGCAATATTTCCATAGTCTGTAAATCGGTTCATTGCTAAGCACCATAAATTTTATGATCATTTTTATCTCATAAAAAAAGCCTTTTTTGACCTACTTTATTCATTTTTATTGCTGGAAGCTAAAGAGAGCAAAGTTTGAAGTTCTTGATCTTCAAATTCATTTTATTTGATTAAATGCCCATGTATTGGTTAAACAAGGTTTAGTATGAAGTTTTTTTCTTTAGGAGTATGAAATCACCCCCTTAAGCAAAATTAAGTTCTTCACACTTCATCATTCACTTGAAATGACATCTAGTAGAACACCTGGGCATAATCTAGGTCACCAGTTTTTACGTATGCTCATAGAAGCCTTGGGCGAATTTTCTCAAAGCGTGGATCAAAGACCACTGAACATTTATATATAAATGTATTTATAAATATTTGAATGCAGATTCCAAAACACTTGTATCAGAATCTTGGAAAATAGAGCTGGGAATGTATATACATATATACACATATACATTATATTTTCCTATTGAAATTGGTCAAATTTCTATTTTTAGTATAATTTCTAGATGGTTATAGTTTGCAGTTTGTTTTTATGTCACTCATTTGCAAGCTCTTTTAAATCATTAATTTTTGTTACCTATTATTAAATTTGCAGAGGATTTTTCTAAGTGTTGTTGGCCTTTTGGTGCTATTATATTTTCACATTTCACTACAGTGAAATGTGAAAATAGTTTCACATGTCTTAGTTTGTACATCACTATATCTGCCAACCTTCATTTTTCTTTGATTGTGCTTAAAAAGACCTTCCCCCCTCCAAGTTTACATACAGTTCACCTACATTTTCTAGTATACTTCAGCAGTCTTGGTGTTTTGCAATTGTATCTTTAATTCATCTGGAAACTTATTTTGGTGAATGAGACAGGAAAAGAGCCATATGGAACCAGAAATCTCTTTTATGTTGCTGGTGTTCACCAAGAAAGGACTCATATGACTACCCTAATCCAACATACATCACTAGCTCGCTACCACATGGGTACCTCTCCCTTAGACATATCCAGTGGCATCCATCTTGCAAGACTCACCTTGCTCCAAGTTCTAGGACTAACTCTTCCAGAGGAACCTAGGTGTTCAGAACAGCTTTCAACTTAAATCTTTATTGATGGTTCTTCTATTCTGACTTGGCGACTTATTTTGGAAGAGCACTCCCAGCACTTATTTTGGAAGAGATATCCCAATTCCTGCAGCATTAAAGTGTTAAAGCCAGGATTAAAGCCAGGATCCTGCAGGCTTGGAAGTCATGACCTTGAACACAATTCTGTGTCAATTACCCTCCAATTCCTACTTAAGTTGATTTTGATTTGGGAACCAAGGAATAGGCTTGTAGGTGGCAGCATACAGCAGAGTTTTAGTCTATATTAGTTTCTAGTGGTTGCTATAACAAATAATCACAAACATGATGGCTTTAAATAGCAGAAATGTATTTTTCTCTTGGCTTTGGAGGCAAAAAGTCTGAAATGAGCATCATTGGCTCAAAATTAAGGTATTGGCAGGGCTTTGTTTGTGTATAGAGTTGTCCTGATGGTCCAGAATAACTTTGCATTTCAAGATTGTTAATCACATTTGAATAGACTTTTTCATATAAGGTAACCTTTACAAGTCCTAAGGCTTAGGACCTGACAATTCTGGGCATCATAACAGTGTCCAAGTTCTGGAATCAAATGGCATGAGGTCTAAATCCCATATCCAGTGTTTGTTAGTTGTACAGATTTAGGTGATGACATAAACTCTCTGTGCCTTCATTTCTTCCTCTGAAAAAAATTGCATTAAAGTATATATTTCATATGGTTATTGCCAGCCATAAGTAAGAAAAATGCAGGCAAAACAATTGTCAGAGTACCTGTCTCATAACACGATGTTAAATGTTAGTTACTGTCTGTGACATAGATTGAAAGGATATATTACCTCAAACTCCAGAGACCCTTGTAATACCATATTAAGGAGATTTTATTATGGGGTAGGGGTGGGGCATTCAAGAACCATTGTAGGTTCTTAATGGAAATTAATCAGAAGATAATAGAAGTTAGTTAAATAGATATTCTGGTATTTGTGTATTGACAGGATAGAGAAAGAAATAAAAGCTGGAAATAAAAAAATAAATTGAAATTATTGAATGGGTTTTATTGACATGAACTAGAAATAAACAATACCTTTGAAGAGGAAAGCTCTTGTATATCTCCTCTAGATGACAAGCTCCAGAAGGGTAAAACCAACACTTGTTTGTAGCCCACATGCCTAACAAGGCAAATTCCATCTATGCTGTGTTCCTAAGTCTGTTGGAATTACCTGGGGAGCTTGTTAAAACACAGGAATCTTGGGCTCACCCCAGAGTTACTGATTTGGTAGTTCTGGAGTGGACCTTATGCCTGGGAACTTCACTTTGAGGGTCTGGTTCTTGAAGTTAGTAGCATATTTGAATTACCTGTAGGCACCATTAAAAGATACTGGTGCTTAGGCCCCATTCTATTTATCGAAATCAATGTTGATGGTGGGCCTAGGGGTGAGGATTTTTATAAAGCGTTTCAAGAGTATGCAGCCAATTCTTCAAAAATGCCCATCTGCACTAAGTAGTTATCCAGAACATAAACTCTGGGAAATATTTCTTGCTCTGAGTCCCATGTAAGAATGGCTCTGAGAAAATGGGATTCATTGTTTACTAACTTTTCCCTTTTATTAGCTTGGATATGCACTCACAGGACTGTGCTAATTTAACACCTTTCCCCCCCAAGGTAGCTATTTCCTTTCCTAGAAGCATAGCCTTTTAATATTTCTAAGTTTAAAAAAGAATCTTTTTTTTTTCTGAAGCACTTGACAATTTCTTATTTGGCAAATTGCTATTCTGACTGTCCCAACTATCTTAGATGAGGAGCAGGCTTTGGCCTGATTTTTTTTCAATACAGAAAAATGCTGAGGTCTTCATCATTTTGTGGAGAGATCTTTCAGGAATAAGACTATTCTTCAATAATAACTTATTAAATCTTCAAAGATTATTTTGAGCTTCTATTGACTTATCCTCAGCATTTAAACATTAGAGGGTTTAGATTTAAGGCTTATGCTCACTGATAGAGACCTGCCAGCATTAAAATATCAAGATAAGTTGGAACTGGTTTATAAAAGATGCAGTTAATTATCTTATTGGTTACTCATGGATTCTCTTCTTGCGTTGATATATGTGGGTATTTGCTATGAAAACCTTTCATTATTTATCACAAAAAAGTTACACCTATTCTCTTTGTGAAAATATTTGTGCAAGATTAGTTTCTACACTGTTGTCAGCACATGATATAATTTTACTGAGTAATTGGTTTGGTTTGGTGTTTTGTTAAGGTGTATTATCAAGGAATGAATACCTCATGTATTCCCTCTTCATATTGGCCCCTACAAAGCTAAGAACTAGATTTTTGATCTAATGTTAGTCCGTCTAAGAAATTTTTATGATCCATTTTTATCCTTGAGTCCATTTAGTGTTTCAACTGCTATTTTCTCTTGGTCTTAACGTCATTCATATATAATATGTGTGAGAAGCAGTGCCTGTGGCTCAGGGTGCCAGCCCCATATACCAAGGGTGGTGGGTTCAAACCCAGCCCCGGCCAAACTGCAACAAAAAAATAGCCAGGCATTGTGGCAGGCGCCTGTAGTCCCAGCTACGCAGGAGGCTGAGGCAAGAGAATTGCCTAAGCCCAGGAGTTGGAGGTTGCTGTGAGCTGTGTGATGCCACGTTACTCTACTCAGGGCGATAAAGTTTTTTCTGTCTCTACCAAAAAAAAAAAAAGAAAAGAAATATATATATATATACACACACACACACATATATATATACACATATATATGTGTAATATGTGTGAGGGTGTATGTGTCCTTTAGTTTATGATATTATAGTATATTGTATTTATTTTCATAAATAGTATTAAATTTTGACAACAAGGTGAGTTTTAAATAAATAACAAATTAAATTTAGGAAGTGCAAGCGAAATCAATGATCTCACTAGAAATATACTAGTTCTGTGAACTTTGTTTTAATTGAAATCATTTATTATTTACTTATCATGGTTTTCATTTTTATGAAGTGGTTCTAGTTTCCTCATTATTACTATTCACCATGAAATAATTTAAAAGCATTTTTAAAATTCTATAATCATATGATTAAAAGAGGGAGTATGTATACATCATGTTTTCTTCAGGTAACTAGAATTATTTACAGATTTTCTTTCTAGCGTGATAATAAAAGTAATGCAGTTTCTGGAATAATAAAGTTTGGGGTAAGATTCTACCATGAAGACTATTCTTTATAATTTTCTTTATATCTCTAGTTACATTTTTATAAGAATGTAGTCACTGCATACCCTGCCTCATAAATGTATAAAATATCTTTATAACATTTATGTTCTCCAAGAAATATTACTTTGGGAGGTATATTAAAATGCAATTTAATAGCTATTTTGCATACCAATTAGGAGAAATACTTTATGCAAGTAACAGAGGAAATTATAAAGATCTTAAAATTCAGATAAAACAAAAAAGTAGTTATCCTTTAAAACAGGATGTAAGAACCCTAAAGAGGGTACAAAGTGTTATATGGAAACATGAGGGAGGCTTCAGGGTACACAATGTCAAAAAGCATTATGAGAAAGGTGATTTTTGAGCCACCTTTAAAGATTTGCACAGAATTTTACTCAGTAAAGAAATGGCTATCCCCAGCATGCAGGAAAGATAAATGATAGTTTTATCCTATAAAAACTTAGCAACGAAGTGTCAGGGCTTGAAAGGTATCTTAGCCTGTTTTGTGTTGCCATGAAGGAATATCCAAGGCTAGGTAATTTATGAGAGAAAGATGTTTCTTTGACTCACAGTTCTATATGCTGCATAAGAAGCATGGCGCTAGCCTCTGCTCAGCTTCTGGTGAGGGCTTTGTGCTGGGTCAAAACATGGCAGAGATCAAAAGAAAGTGGGTACCAGCAAAGAGGGATAAAACCCAAGGAGTGTCCTGGCTTTGTAACAGTCCACCGTCCTGGGAACTAATCCAGTCTAGTGCTAGTGAGAACTCACTTCCCACCAGGAGAGTGGCACCAAGCCACTTATGAAGGATCCACTTCCATGACATAGACACTTCCCACGAGCCCTCCCTCCCAACACTGTCACACATGTGATTTGTTGGAGAAAAACAAACCACATCCAAACTATAGCAAAAGGGAAATCGGTGAGCCTCAGGTTCAATGCCTTTGTGCTTGGAGAAAACAGGAACTGAAAATAGCCATGGAGTTCTTGCCCCTGGAAATGGTAAGAAAGGAAGAAAAAAAGATATCCAAGGGGAACTCGTTTGTGTGTCTCTCCACCAAATGGATAATGAGATCACTTATCTGTAAGAGAAGCGTGTGATGGTAGAGCCTTGGAGTGTACCTTTTTTAGCCTCAGCAGGATGATGAGGAACTAAACAGGGTTGTAGCAGAGAGGCTGACATGCCCATCAATATGAATAGCTACAAGTTTAAGAAGAGTGCAGACATTTATGCCCTAAAAATTACAAAAATTAAAAATGTTTTCTTCAAAAAGAAACACGAAGTTTACAGTGCCTGTGGCTCAGGGAGTAGGGCGCTGGCCCCATATTAGAACCTGGCCCTGGCCAAATGGCAACAAAGAAATAGCCAGGCATTGTGGTGGGCGCCTGTAGTTCCAGCTACTTGGGAAACTAAGACAAGAGAATCTCCTAAGTCCAAGAGCTGGAGGTTGCTATGAGCTATGATGCTACAGCACTCTACTGAGGGTGACAAAATGAGACTGTCTCTAAAAAAAAAAGGAAGAAAGAAACACAAAGTTGGAAGACTCATACATTTTCAATTTTAAACCTTACTATAAATGTAAGTAAATCAAGATGGTGTGGCACATGAAAAGATTAGATATATAAAATAACAAAATAAAATTGATAACCCAGAAATATACTAATTTGTCAAGGTTGTGAAGTTGATTCAATGGAACAAGAATAGTGTACTCAGGCAATAAAGCTAAGGCAACAGGATATTTGCATGCAAAAAAATAAAGTTAGACCCCTACCTGATACCATATGTAAATATTAAGTGAAACTAGATCAAAGAGTTAAATTTAAGAGCTCGAACTATAAAACTTTTAGAAAGACATACAGGTGAAAGCTGTGTAACCTTGAATTAGACACCCATTTTAAGATGTGATAACAACCATGAAGGCTATGTTAAGCAGTTTGATGAAAATATTTCAATTTGTGTATAAAACCAGCACATTGTACCCCATGATTGCATTAATGTACACAGCTGTGATTTAATTTAAAAAAAGATGTAATAACAAAAGCACAAGCAATCTGTAAAACTAAACGTCACAAAAAATAAACCATTTATGCTTCAAAGGACATGATCAAGAAAGTAAAAGACAGCATTTCTTTTTTTTTTTTATTAAATCATAGCTAGACAACATTTCTAACGGGAGAAAATATTTGCAAATCATGTATCTGTTAAGAGCATAGTGTTCTGAATAGATAAGAATATATAAATAATTCTTACAGATAAACAGTAAAAAGACATGTAACACATTTAAAAATGGGAAAAATATTTGAATAGATTTTCATCCCAAGAAAAATATACAAGTGACCAAAAATCACATAAAAAGATTCTCAGCATCAGTAGTAGTTAATATACATAGGAAATTCAAATAAAAACAATGAGATATTAATTAACACCCACTAGGATATCAATAAGGGTAAGGAGAAAAAGAATTGGACAGTAACGGGTATTTCTGAGGATGTGAAGATGTTGAAACCCTAATATATTTCTGTTGGGAATGTAAAATTATCCAAGCAGCTATGGAAATTATATGGTGGTCTCTCAAAAAATGAAACAGAATTACCATGGGATTCAGCAACTCTACTCATTGGTATATACCTAAGGAAGTGAAAACATATGTTCAAATTTGTATATGAATACTCCTAAACAGAATTATTCATAATAGTTAAAATATGGAATCACCTCATGCCCATCATGTTATGAATAACCATACAGTGTTATATCCATATAATGAAATACTATTCAGACGTTAAAAGAAAGTAGTATTATTCTGTGCCATAATATATAACACATAGTAAAATGTGTTGCAATGTGATTAAACCTTGAAAGTGTTAAAATACTAAGTGAAAGAAACCAAACATAAGGACACATACATTTTTATTCCATTAATTTAAAATATCCAGAAAGGACAAATCCATAGAGATAGAAAATCCTCCCAAGGATAGGGGTGAAAAGAATGAAAAAGTTACTTGGAGAGATAGTGAAATATTTTGGAATCAGATAGAAATCGCCAACTCTGTGAATATATGAAAATCCTGTGAATTGTGTACTTCAGAAACTGTGTGAAATATTAACTGTATGGCATGTAAATTACATCTCAATTAGGCTATTGTTCTTTTAAAAAAGGAAGAGAAGTCAGGTTTACAAGCCTGTAATTCTAGCACTCTGGGAGGCTGAGGTTGGTGAATTTCTTGAGCTTAGGAAGTCCAGACCAGCCCAAACAAGAGCAAGACCCTGTGTCTAAAAATAGCCAGGCATTGTGGTGGGCGTTGTGGCAGGTGCCTGTAGTCCCAGCTACTCAGGAGGCTAAGGCAGGAGGATTGCTCGAGCCCAAGAGTTTAAGGTTGCTGAGAGCTATGATGCCACAGCACTCAACCCAGGGTGACAAAGTGAGACTCAGTCTCCAAACAAACAAAAAAATGAGGCAAGATAGTAGTAATTTTATTTTAAGCTCCAATATTAAGTGAGGAATGGATTTTTTAGATTCTATCACATCAAAGATGCATGTTTTAATTTGTAAAATGATGTGAAAATTAAATAAACTCTTCCAGGTAGGAAGTAGAGGGAAAGAGAAAAAAGGTTTCAGCTAACTCATTAGAAGGAATGAAAGGAAGAACAAGAAGTGCAAAACAGTAAGAACAAAGAGTAGAAATGATAATACGATATACTTAAACCCAAAGGTAGCAACACTTAGATTAAATATATTAGGATTGAATACCAAAGTAAAAGCCAAAGATAGACTGAATGAAAAGTAGTATACACACACGCACACACACATGAAAGCCCAACTATATGGTGCTTACAAAATAAACACAGAAAATCAAAGTACGCAATAAGTTTGAAAATCATATAGTAAAAAAATTATACTTTTCCAAGACCAAAACAAGAAAGCTGGAGTAACAATATTAATACCTGAGAAAAAAGACGTTAGATCAAAAGTACTACTGGAGACAGAGGATCATTTTATAGCCATAAAATAGCTATTGTAGCAAGTATACATTATATTATAATTTATCCTTGAATAAATAAAAATTTGATAGGATGATTAGAAGACTCTGATGTGAATAGAAAAATTCTAATTAAAATGAGAGGTTTTAACACACTTCTCTCAGAAAGATAAATCAGTTAGGCATAATAAGTAAGTGCATGGAAGAATCAAACAATATAATTAACAGACCTGAACTAACATACACATATACAACTCTACACTCATGCTATCCATTAGAAATATAATTTTTGCTTTTATGTTGACAAATTTGTAATTTATATTTTTAAGTATTCTGTTAGGTAAATTGTATAAAAACAAAGAGGTAAGATTATTTCTGATAATCTATTTACATCAGTATATACCACTTCATTTCAAAATGTCGTGAATATCAAGTTGAGGTATTTTATGTTCCTATTTATATAGTCCTCAAAATCTAGTGCTAATTTTAAGCTCGATCTTAGCCAAAAGGCTGAGAAGCGATCTAGTGTGACTTTTACACATCACATTGCAACTCAAATGCTAAGTTCCCATTGGAAATACTTGTTTCTTATTTAGACTTCATAAAATTTACATTTGAATAGGTAGACTCATATATTCAAGTATTTATGATAGACTTATTTATGGAAATACTTGTTTCTTATTTAGACTTCATAAAATTTACATTTGAATAGGTAGACTCATATATTCAAGTATTTATGATATACTTTATTTATGATATACTTATACACAATACCAAAAATGTTGTTTTCCTGATGTGAATGCTGTTCACACCATATCATAAAACTGGTTCATCTTTTTCGGAAAAATCATTTTGACATTGAAGCAAAACCATATGTGGTGGTTCAACTTGACTGGGTTAAGTGGTGCCCAGATATCTTGTGAAGAATTATTTCTGGATATGCCCATAAGGATGTTTCTAGAAGAGACTGGCATTTGACTTGATGGCCTGAGTAAGGAAAATTTGCCCTCACCTAAGTGGACAGGCACCATCTAGTTGGTTGAGGAGCAAAAAAGCAGAGGAAAGGAAAATTCAGCTTGAACCCACAGCCAACCAGGTTCTCAGTCCTTTGGACTTGTCCTGAGTTATGCCACTGGCCTCTCAGGTTTTCCAGCTTATAGATGGCATATCATGGGACAGTTCCCACAATAATTACTCTCATCTCTGTCTCTCTATCTTTTTCTTTTTCCTATGGTTCTGGTCCCCTCTCCTCACTGGAGACCCTTAACTAATACAGAGTTATCACTTTCAAAATAACAAGTTAAATAAATTCCCTAATTTCTACATCACCTTAGAATTGTTGACATCTATTTCAAAGGGATATATCACAAATTGAAAAGCAAGTCCAAATGTACTTAAATTAGCCTGCATGGTGATTTATGTTAGAAAAATATGCGACATCAATATTATTGATTTGTATTATGAAAAGTTTCAATTTCAATGTAAATTTTTTGTACCTGCCACCTTTGCGACCCAGGTCACAAGTAATGTTTTCGTTTTTTAAATTTGTTCTCGAAGCTTCCAATTTAGCTTGTTCATCAGCATTGCAATATCAGTGAAAAATGATAAATCACAGTGCCAGTTTTGTTTTCCTTGGTTATTAATGCTATGACCAACATTCCTTTAAAAAAAAAAAAGAAAAAATCTCGGGTTTAATAGTACAGTAAATATTTATAGAAGCTTTCCCTCATTCAACCAGTAAGTATTGGCAAAGAGCCCACAGTCATTGAAATCTTTGCCTTACATTTCCTTGAATGGTTCTGTGAGTTAGACATGCTACGTAGCATTAGTGTATATACAGAGAGTGTCTTTAACAACTGCATGAATGGAGCCTTTTATAGATTCTTCTTCATAAATGTGATCTCAGCTTTCTTTCCACTTACATAGCTAAAATATTTCTTTAAGAAATACATACTCCCAGATTGCATTTTTCATTTTATGATTGGCCGATATTTAAAAAAATTTTTTTGAAGTACTTTTTTTTCGTTTGTGAAGTCATTTGTACATAGATCGTAAATACATTTATGCCATTATAGGATTCAATGTATTGAGTATTTGTACAAATTTGAAGTACTTTAAAACTTCCTGTGCCCCAAATCCTGGGTGGCATCATTTATAGAGCATAACTCAACGTGTGTAAAGTGAAGAAAAGTATTTGTAACTTTTCCCTTTTGAGCCAATTTGTCGTTATAAAGGTCTTGAATTCTGGTAAATGACTAGGTGGCTGAACGGATAATCTTTCATTTCTTTTCCAGTTTATGTCTTCCTTTCATTGTTTCTGTATTAACTCTATTAGAAGGTAACACATAGCTCCTTGAAGATGGAATAACTTGATCCTGATATTCTCTGTCCTCAGCACACTGCTGGACATAATGAACATTCAACTCATTCTAATTAACATTTGACCATATTTAATATACTTAAAATGAAATCCCATAGAGGAGAACCATCTAGTCTTGCTGAACAGAGGGTATATGACTTTAGTTTGGAGGATGGGAACAGGGAGTTGTAAGGGAATAACATGTTTGCAGTTCCATTGCACGAGTCCTGCATTTATGATAAAAACAATGTTATTTTTTCTTGGTAGAACAGAACAGTTGTCAGATACACAAACAACAAACTCTATCATCTGAGCTAGAGATTTTTATCTGCATCTTATTAGTTTGTCCTTAAGAGGAATATCTGATGAGCTATCTCTGCTCTATACTACCACCTGGTCTCTGTGCTGTGATTTTGTTGGAGTACGATTTCTATAAGCCACTCAACAGTCAGAAAGGAGATTATTCATCAGATTTGGAAGATTGGAGCTGAACACAGCCAGTAATTCTACCTTTTTAGCTCAGGAGATGTGGAAAATTAAGAATTTGATACATTCAGTCAAAAAATACAATTTTAGTGACACATAACTCACTAGTAGTGCAGATAGGATATTACCACAGAGGAAGATAATTTCCTAAAGAACAGACAAGCGTGCTTTTACTTGAAAACTGCATGGCATGGCTCTTAAATGCAAAATTATAATGAAAACAGTATGTCAAAGCTAATGACAGGGTCACAGTCACTCTCCATAGTTTTATACTGGGGTAGAAAAATATTGGACAGATATTTGGGTGTGGAATGAGAAAGAACTGAGTCAGAATTTTACCATCTACCACCTGCCTTTAACTTTAAAGTTCAGGTTTCTTTTAATTTTTAATGGACAAACAATAATTGTACATATATGTGTGGCAGGTAGTGATGTTTCAATACATATAATGTAAAGTAATCAAAACATAGTAATTCTAGCTATTGAAACTATGATCTATTATTGTTAGCTCCAGTCATCCTCTAGTGGTATAGAACACTAGAACTTCTTTATACACAAAAGAAAATCAACTTTGTCTCACTTTTTGTGATGGTAGATGTAGGTTCAGGAAAAAGTGTTAGGGCTTTCTCTCCCAAGGCCTTGGGTAGTAGACAAGGTGAAGTTGTCTGGCTTTCTTCCCAGGGGAAATTGCCTTGTATTCCTAGGTAGACTTAACTGTGTACAGTGAAGCCATTCTTACATAACTGATGCTTGATGTGTTGCCACTTTTATTCCCTGGGTATAAAGACGCACAGATTGTGATGTGTAACTTAGCTTCCCGGCCACCAGAAGCTAGGGCAGACTTGCATTGCTTCCTCCTCCGGCTGCCTGTGAGCTGAATAACGTAGGTTGCACTTGCCCTCTGTGCATGAGTTTCGCTGTGGTTTGGCCAAATTAGAACACTGACATTACAGTTGGAAAACAAATGCACAGTGTTTACTGTAACTGTTGGTACTTAATATGTGCTCCATATTCTAATTAAAAAAAAATTATTCTCAGATTTTTTGCTGAAAATCGAAGGCATCTGATTCAAAGCCCACCCTCTCCAACTCAGTACCCAACTTTCCCAAATGAAGTTGTCATCTTTCCTTTCTAACTGGCTCTAGCTATAATGTCTAGTTATTTTCTGTAAATTTGTTAAAGCTACAGTTAAATAAAGTAGGGAATTACTAGTAGAAGTGGACAGAGTAAATAGAACAAAACTGGACTAGTGAGAGTTTTAAACTTAGTCTTAAGCAGATAATGGTGTCTGCAATCCTTCGTATTCTTCTAAGATGTTGAGATTCTATCTTTATGCCAAGTTGAGTTGCTACCACATTTGATTTCCCAGGTAGAGTTTATCATGATGGCCTGGAGGTGGCAGTATCCCTGGCTGTACTTGTTCTGCTATAATTACTGGTTTAAGGACAATTTTTCTTCCTGCACTGTCAGCTGCTCTTGGAACGAGGTATACTTTCTTTTCAATCTCAGGTCCCTCAGGGTTAGTGCAGCATTCGGAACAAAAGAGCTGACCTGAAGTAAATTTCCAAATTCAAAGAAAGAAAGGAACATAATTTAATCCTAATAAATGAATTATTTTATACTAAGAATGTGACAAAGAGCAACTGAAGTGAAAAGGCAGAATAATAGACCATTATTTTATGGAATATGATTGCTTCTGGTTATTTCTAGATATTTTATAAAATGATGCCACACTTTGCAATCTCTGTTTCGAGCTTAAATTGCAGTCAGAATAATGAAAGATAAATGCATCAGAAATGATAGGATTTGAAGTTTGTTCTCTTACATAAATCTCAATTCAACAGTAGTTGTATCATTCTTAAATGAACCAGAATTTTTTCCCCAGTGTTTGCTTGCTAGTTGAATTTCAATGGACATGTGTCCTTACAGGAGTGGTGTGTGTAGGGTATAAAATTTTCTTTAGTGAAGAGATAGCAGTCAGATTTGAAACTTTCTGCTTTCTCCAATATGGCGCCTTTAACTTTTTGACTAGCTCCTCCACAGAACAACAGTTACCAATATTTACCACTTTATAATATGTCTTATCTTTATAGTCATTTCATTTTTATGAAAGATGAGGGGGAATTTTTACCAAAAATATATACCAGGTCAATCACTATATGTGATCTATGTCTCAGATGTCATTTATAACCACTTAAATTGAAATTTATTGCATATGAAGTTCTTTATAGTATATTTGTTGTAGTGTGACTGGCTACTATTGCTAAAAGGCACGACATTGACAGGTGTTGTTCTTGATGTTGGATGAAATAATAAATGTTTGCTTGTTTAATCGAGATAGATGAAGACAGATTGAAGGTAAATATAGGCTGTGTGTGAACAGGTGAAAGTGTTATGTTTAACACCGAGAAGTGTACTAGCTGAACTAGCAGGTTTAAAAGTATTCAAAAAGAGTTAACAGATTGTACATAAGCTGAAACAATGGAATGGCTAAGCTCATCTGTAACTCACTGTTAAGTAATATGTGATTGAATGATCAACAGCTTGGAAAAAATACAAAGAAACAAGATCAGTAGAGGACAGGATTGGGGGTGGTATTGGTTAGGAACACAGGCAGGAAAATAGTTGGCATAAAGAATTCAACTAAACAGAGTTTACTGGGAATGTTGCAGGAAAGTGAGGCCTGATGGAGAGACAGATTCACCTGAACACCTGTGTTTGAAAGAGGAAGGGGAAGGGGCTTTATTCAAGCCAGTGGGGCTTTGGTAGACTGATGGCTGAGATGGCCTAGCTCCCAGATCAGCTCTGTCTCTGATCTTTTATAGGACTCACAAGTAGGCAGACAAAGGTATTATTATAGAGTCCTCCACTGGAGGGTTTGAAGCATGTGCAGGGTTTACAGAAGCAGAAGCAGGCATTAGTTTCAAGGTTTCAGGAAGCTAAGTTTTTGTAAATCTTAAGAGCTAAGTTACCATGGGGAGAACGTTGCAAGAGTGTCCTTGAGTTCCTAAGAGAAGCCTTTTGTCCTTTTAAGAAGACTACCAAAGTTTGAGTGATGTACTAGCAACAGAGGGAAGCCTCTACATCTGAAGGGACAAGCAAAGGAGCCTGAATTATTGAACTACAGGAAAAGTTTAGCTTAGAAGCAGCATTCCCCCAAAGAAGAAAAGAGACAGCACCCACAGTGAGGGCTGGAGGAACAGAGGTGGAGGTGTGGGGATGGAAACCCAGAACCCACAGTGAGGGCTGGAGGAACAGAGGTGGATGTGTGGGGATGAAAACCCAAAACTCAGAGTGAGGGCTGGAGGAACAGAGGTGGAGGTAAGGGGATGAAAATCCTGAACTCAGAGTGAGGGCTGGAGGACTAGAGGTGGAGGTAAGGGGATGAAAACCCAGAACCCACAGTGAGGGCTGGAGGAATGGAGGTGGATGTGTGGGGATGAAAACCTAGAACCCACAGTGAGGGCTGGAGGAATGGAGGTGGAGGTAAGGTGATGAAAATCCTGAACTCTGTTCCTTCTAACCCCACCCCCCAGCCCCCAAGTTTCCTGCTAGTATCTTAAATGGCCAAATCCAGTCAAATTCCATGGAATTTGTTTTCCTCTGTGTACCCATGAGTTAGTTCCAATTTATTAGAGAGTAAGTACATGTGGTATTGGTTTTTCCATCTTGAGTTACTTCATTAGGATAATGGGCTCTAGTTCCTTCCAAATTGCTACAAAAGGCATCAATTGATCCTCTCTTAGGACTGATTAGCACTCCATGGTGTACATCCACCATGTTTGGTTAATCTACTCATGAATTGATGGGCACTTGTGTTGATTCCACAGACAGCAAATGGGAACTGGGTGATAGAATCTCCAAAGGTCCTCGGAGTTGAGACTATTTTGCAAAGAGTAGGTAGAAGAGACAGTCAATGAAGGAAAGGTTGTGCTTTTTGGACAGACATCATTGATGACAGAAACTGATTGGAGTAGGGCATCTCTTTGTGCATGGGAACCCCTTCATTGCTGAAATCTTCTAAGTAATTATGAATAAAGAGTGGCATTAGGAAGGATAAGAAAAGGGAACAACTACATTTATACATTAAGTTGTGATATATTTATGATATAAAGGCTGTATAATTTCATGATTAATTGGATGCATGTTGAAAAACAAAGAGCTAAAGAGCTCTCTAAGTTTTAAACTTGGAAACCTGGATTGGCAGAAGTCCAATTAAGAGCATTCTGTGGACATAGAGGAAGATAATCCATCCTATTTTTGAATTTTATAATTTAAGGAATCAAGAAGTAATCCAAGTTAAATGTCCTTCATCTCCTTAACTTGTTGTGAGATCCTTCATAGTCTTACCCACGCTTCTTGTTTTGACCTCATCCTTAGCCCACTGCCCCAATTCACCTATTTGTTCTCCAAACATGACTGTCTCCTGCCATTGTGACTTCATTCACCAATTTCTGATCATCACTCCAAACTTATTTGGAGATCAACCCTTCTGGAAAACTCGCCTTCAGTGCTCTCTCTAATCCGATACAAATGTCCTCTAGGCATTGACTATATTACAGTGCATGTCCCAGGACACCATCAAGATTAATTTATGTGCCCGATTCCTTCATAATTCTGCGGGCATTTGAAAGGAAAGGATTCTAACTAATGTGAACAGTCCAGTCACTATCTGAGAGCCGATCTCATATCATGTGACTCTGAGAAAAGAAGGACATCCTGAAGGATAAAAAGAAACCAAAGTTCCCACACTTAATATTTGGATGAAGGAGAATAGTTTTTAAATAATAAAGAGAAGCTGAAGACAAAGGCATAAGAGGTAAGGCAACAATAACAGTTTGAGGATAAAATTCTCATTTCTGAACTGTTGAAGGTATATTATTTCTTTATGAGTCATAACCTTCACTCAGGCACAAATATGTTACTTTTAATAACTTTGGTTTTGTCTTACAGTGGTATGTAGGAAGTTTCTTGTGAAAAAGAAGAAAGACATTGAAAAATGTCTTTATCTCGAATTTCCTTAGGGAAATCACTAGGTTTGAAATTAAATTTTCTCATATTCTCTTTAAAGCAAAGATCTAAATTTCCTGTCGGGGATTGCTTTCTATTCTTTTTTAAATTAAATTTTAAAGTTTTCTAACCAAATATTGGCTAAAGTGTCGTGAACTCAAAATAGTATTCTGAGGAATCGTTTAGTTAATTAGAAAATACAGATTTTTAAAAGTGAATTATTGTTATTTATTTACTGTTAAATTATTATATAAGCCAAATCAAATGATCACATTCAAGAATTTGGTATTTTTTATTAGCATTTCTAGAACATATAAATAAGAGTACCCTATCCATCAGGAGAATCAACATTATTTCAAAGCCCAGGGTAAATGAAAGGAAATGATATATTTTTTGTGAGGTGGAAAAATCTGCTCTTAAGTTATCCTGGATTAGACCTATTCACCTGTTCAAGTTCAAATAGAAAAAAAAAAAAATTCCTTTCCATAGTGTTTAAGCTGCTGAAGTTTGTGCCATTTCTATCTCGTTGCTAGCCTCGCCTTAGAAGAGATTCCAGTTGTGACATTTTCTACTCCTATTATTACAGACACAGGGAATTGGCCACAAAACACTGTGGTGCTGTTTGTGTACTTTCTAAAATACTTCTAACGTGACCTCCGTCTTTTCTATATTCAGAATTTAGATTGGCCTTTCCATCACAGTCCGCAGTGCTATAAATAACCGGTAAAGGCGGTCGCTGGTGAGCAAGGCCTTGGAATAATGTAAAGGTCAAAGAGTGCTTGTTCATGATCATCTTTATCAAGTGCACAGACAGGGACTTGACATCCTGATCTTGAACTCTGTGGGCAAAACGCAGGGCACACATGGCATGACATGATTCCCTGACACACATGTGATTGTGAAGAGGTTAAAGATGATAACGAACTTGTTCTTTCACTGAATGCATAAATCCGAGACTCAGCTTTCTGTGTACAACACAGTACAGTGGATGGTTTTAGCTACTGCTGTTATTCTCCATTATTAATCTCTGGTTCCGTATGGGGTGGTGGTGTTTTTATAAAATATATATATGTAAATATATGTTACTTATAACACATTGGTATTTTATACACAAGGTGTCCATGAAGTTCGGATGCAATTTAAAATAGGTGCTATATATACAAATGCAGGAGTGTTGAAAATTTTAAAGCAGCGTGGTTTTTAATATCTGGAAAGGTGTTTCGATATCGAAACATCAAATTTTAAGGGTATGTGTGTGAGAGAAAGAGAGAGACAGTGGTGCTGTGGTGCTTAACAGAACTGTGTTGGCTGCAATCCCCCTGTGTCTCTAACTCTATCATTTTTCTTTTCTCCCTTCCTTCCTCACTCCCTTTTTTCTTTTCTCCCTTCTTCCCTTCCTCCCTCCCTCCCTCCTTCCCTCCCTTCCTCCTTCCCTCCTCCCTCCTTCTCTCTCTCCTTCCCCCCCCTTCCCTCCTCTCCTCCCTCCTTCTCTCCTCCCTCCCTCCATCCCTCCCTCTTTCCTTCCTTCTTTCAACTTAGGAACTATTTCCTCTCTAGTATATAATGAAAAATGAGGTGTTATAAAAACAAGTATCAAAAAAATTCTTCAACCTCATATTTCTTTATTTTCCCTGAAGTGTTCATTTTAGGAAAGGAGTACATCTTAAATATTGATTTTCTTAACTGCTCATTTTGGATTAGCATCTTGATTTAGTGACTTAGAATGGGAAATACATACTATTTTAACTGTTAACATACTGGTTTGGAGCAGTGGTTCTCAAAATTTAGCCTGTACTGAAACAGAAAGTGTGTTAAAACAGTTTGCTGGGCCCTAATTCTAGAGTTCCTTAGTAGGTCTAAGATAAGACCTGAGAAGTGACTTTTTAATGAGTGTCTTAGTGATATTGGTGCTGGAGTTCAGGTATCACACATGTGGCATAAAACATGAACAGACCGTTTTAATTCAGATATTCGTTTCAGTACCTATCATGGAAATGGCCACTGGCAAATTATGTAATTCAATTTTCTTATCTAGAAAATATTCATGATTACCATGTATAATCATACCTTCTCAAGTTTGTTGGAAATATTCCATGATAAACTATATAATATTCCCTAATTTAAAGGCTGATCTAGAAGCATCTTTTTTCCTTACTTTATACATCTCAGATGCCAGTGTTTTTGGCCTAAAATCTGTTTTACAAAGATTATATTTACTTTAATTGGGACTTTGAAAGTGCCATTTGAAATCAGAAGATAAATAAACATGTTGTATGATTTTTTAGGCTTTTTTTTAATGTGTTTATACTTGCCTCATAAAGTCTTATTCTCCAGCGACTATCATGCGATATTGAAATAAGAACTGTGGGTGCTCCTAATTAAAATAGTTGGCTCTGAGACTTCGGTAATGGAAGTTTTAGTTGCTAAAGTCCTCGGGTGGTTATATAAAATTTCAACAAACGCTGTTCATTACTTCATTTTTATTTCATGAGACTAGGAAAGAGAAATCCAAAAGCACTCTGCGAAAATCGCAAATCTGTTTTCAAAATCCAGATGCCTTGCATTTGTGAAGTAGAATTTTATATAGAAAAGCAAGCATTAGCTGCCAATTTTATTTAGCAACAGATTTAGCCAATATTTATTGAGTACCACTTGGGTTTAAACCACTTTTCAAGACGTTCTACACACTGTAATAAAGAAGATGAAATGTGGGTCTTGGTGGGTTTATAAGTTAGTGGGGCATACACCTATGTAGTCAATGAATTAAAATCCATAACGATGAGTACATTTGAAAATTTACTTAGAAGATGCTATAGAATTCTGAGGTAAGGGAATAATTTTTGAATTAAAAATTGAGCCTTGAAATTGGAGTCTAGGAATCTAAAAAAGCTTAGAGATGACAATCGATTTGAAATATGTTATGGAATATGAATTTAAGCATTGCAGAGAGAGAACCAAGAGCAGAGGTTATACATGTGCCCAGAAGAAAGACCAATATGATGGAGACACAGAGACAAGGAAGTACAAGACGTATTTTAGTGATCGCGTGAACCCTTGAAATGGGCATATGTAGGTATCTGAGTAAAGTCATACATAAAAATTTTGAAGCCAGATATTAGGCCGATTAGTTATTCCTCAGATCTTCATAAGTTGAGACTTTATCCATAGATGAGCAGTGAGCAATCGATATCCTATGGCCAGAATCTGCTCTGATGCCTGTTTTTCTGTTTTTGTAAATATGGTTTTCTTGGAACATGACCATTACCATTCATTCATTCGTGTTATTCATGGCAGCTTTTGTATCACACCTGAGGACTGAACAGTTATAACAGAGGCCCTAGTGCCTTCAAAGTGTAAAATATTTTCTGTTCAGACCCTTACAGGAAAAACAAACCACCAACAAAAAACAAATGACCAAAAAAAAAAAAAAACAAACACCCTATACTCTCACTTTCAGCCCAGGGCATTAGGAAACATCAGTCTGCTGACTTTAGTTACAAGTACTGCATGTGCTAAGATAAGATTTCATCAGAAAGAGGATAAATTCACTGCTTCCTTTACCAAGAAAGTCTTGCCATGAAAAAAAAAAAAGTCAGCTGCTCCAGACTGTGTGCTTAAGCAAACTGATACACATTCTAGTGAAACTTTTTATTTACCTACAGAAAGTGCCGGGTAGTCGAGTTCAAGGACCTCACTTTGGGAAGTGAATATATATTGAAGATTTCTGAACAGGGTGATAGAATCAGATGCATATTTTAGAAAGAACCAATAGGGCAAACAGAAGCCTTTTGTTTGTTTGTTATTGTCTCTTCTGGAATACTACGGCAGAGTGTGGAGGGCACATGAGGGATTTGAGTCAGCTGGCGCTGCTTCTAAACCGTGAGGAATCAGCCACTGGAGATTTGATACCCAATAGGAAATGTTATTTTTTCTATAAATTTATGTTCTAAAATCCTACATAAGTCCTCTGATGGATCTGGCTTATTTGTGAAGGCCGCTTACTCCCACTTGTTTGTCACACACAGTAGAGTTGGTATCAGCGTTGGGATGCAGTTCCACACGGCCAGTGATGGTCCGCTAGAGGTGCTAGGGTAATAATATGGATTAGAAAACTAGTTCTGTTGAATGCGGCCTTAGTCCATTCAGCTGCTATAACTAAATACTACAGACTGGTTTGCTTATCACAACAAACAATTCTGAAGGCTGGTAAAGCTCTGATCAAGATGCCACCAGTGCCAGTCTGGTGAGGGCTTTCTGGTTCATAGATAGCACTTTATAGCTGTGTCCTTCTGTGTTGGAAGAGCTGGGCTAGTTCTCTTGGGGTCTCTTTTATAAGGACTCTAATTTCAGTGATAAGGGCTCTGGCTTCATGACCTCATCATGTCCCAAAGACCCCACTCCCTAATAACATTGCTAAGGTACTGCAATTTCAACATATATATTTGCATAGGGGGACAAATATGCAGACTGTAGCAAATTCTTTATATTTCCTCCTGTTTATGGGTGAATGTTTTTAGTAGATCATATCTCGCAAGGTATGCTAACACAGCCTGCAGTATCTCAACGAATCAAAGGACAAATCTTAATCTAAAGAATGGTCTTGGAGAATATGTCTTTCATACCATGTGTGTATAGGCCCAAAGGTTAATTGACCTTATTAGCACTATTTTGATTTTCCCATGCAAAGTATTTTTTTCCCTCCTAACTTAATTAGGGCAACTACCCAGAAGATTCTCAACTAAGGGGGGGGGGGAGCCCGTATCATAATTACTTAATCTGTGTAATAATAAGACTTTAAAAATTGATTATCCTCTAAGACCTAGGCAACTTTCTTTTAAAATAGCTCAGGGTATAAATCTTTTTATAAAGCCTTTTTTAAAACGCTTGTACATTGGCCAACCTAACCAAAAATAGAAAATTAAAGTCCCTAATATCAATCAGAAATGACAAAGGTGAAATAACAACAGACACCTCAGACATTCAAAGAATCCTTAATGAATACTACAATAAACTTTATTCCCAGAAATATGAAAATCTGAAAGATATTGATCAATACTTGGAAGCACGCCAACTTCCTAGACTTAATCAGAAAGAATTGGAAATGCTGAACAGACCTAGATCAAGTACAGAAATAGAATCAACTATACAAAATCTCCTAAAAAGAAGAGTCTAGGACCAGATGGCTTCACATCAGAATTCTACCAAACCTTTAAAGAGGAACTAGTTACCTACATTACTTAACCTTTTCCAAAACATCGAAAAAGAAGGAATACTTCCCAACACATTCTATGAAGCAAATATCACCCTCATCCCCAAACCAGGAAAAGACCCAACAGAAAAGAAAATTATAGACCAATATCTTTAATGAACATAGATGCAAAAATGTTCAATAAGATACTAGCAAACAGAATCCAGCAACATATCAAACGAGTTATACATCATGACCAAGTGGGTTTTATCCCAGGGTCTCGAGGTTGGTTCATATGTAAATCTATAAATATAATACATCACATAAACAAACTAAAAAAGAAAGACAATATGATTCTCTCAATAGATGCAGAAAAAGCTTTTGCCAGTATCCAGCATCCTTTCCTGATCAGAACACTTAAGAAAATTGGTACAGAAGGGACTTTTCTTAAACTGATAGAGGCCATCTACAACAAACCCACAGCAAATATCATATTGAGTAGAGTAAAATTAAAAACATTTCCACTCAGATCAGGAACCAGGCAAGGTTTCCCATTGTCTCCACTACTTTTTAACATTGTAATGGATGTCTTAGCCATTGCAATCGGGCAAAATAAGGTGATCAAGGGTATACAAATAGGGTCAGAGGAGATCAAACTTTCACTCTTTGCAGATGATAGGATTTTATACCTGGAAAACCCCAGGGACTCAGCTACAAAACTCTTAAAAGTGATCAAGGAATATAGCAGCATCTCAGGTTACAAAATCAATACTCACAAATCAGTAGCTTTTATATATACCAATAATAGTCAAGCTGAAAAAATAGTCAAGGACTCTATTCCCTTTACAGTAGTGCCAAAGAAGATGAAATATTTGGGAATTTACCTAACAAAGGATGTGAAAGAGAATTATGAAAGTCTGAGAAAAGAAATAGCTGAAGATGTTAACAAATGTAAAAACATACCATGTCATGGCTGGGAAGAATCAACATTGTTAAAATGTCCGTATTACCCAAAGCAATATACAAATTTAATGCAATCCCCATCAAAGCACCACCATCGTACTTTAAAGATATGGAAAAAATAGTACTTCATTTTATATGGAACCAGAAAAAACCTTGAATAGCCAAGACATTACTCAGAAATAAAAACAAATAGGAGGAATCACGCTACCAGACTTCATACTATACTATATATCTATAGTGATCAAAACAGCATGGTATTGGCACAAAAATAGAGAGGTAGATGTATGGAACAGAATTGAGAACCAATAGATGAACCCAGGCACTTATCACCATTTGATCTTTGATAAGCCCATCAAAAATATAAATTGGGGGAAAGATTCCCTATTAAACAAATGGTGCTGGGAGAATTGGCTGGTGACTTGTAGAAGACTGAAACTGGACCCACACCTTTCACCATTAGGAAAAATTGACCTTCATTGGATAAAAGATGTAAACTTAAGACATGAAACTGTAAAGATTCTTGGAGAGAGTGCAGGAGAAACACTTGAAGAAACTGGCCTGGGAGAATACTTTATGAGGAGGACCACCTGGGCAATTGAAGCAACATCAAAAATACATTACTGGGATTTGATCAAACTAAAAAGCTTCTGCATAGCCAAGAACACAGTAAGAAAAGCAAATGGACAGCCCTCAGAATGCGAGAGGATATTTGCAGGTTATGTTTCTGACAAAGGTCTGATAACCAGAATCCACAGAGAACTCAAACTTATTAATAAGAAAAGAACAAGTAATCCCATTTCATTGTGGGCAAAGGACTTGAACAGAAGCTTCTCTGAAGAAGATAGGTGTGTGGCCTACAGACACATGAAAAAATGCTCATCATCTTTAATCATCAGAGAAATGCAAATCAAAACCACTTTGAGATATCATCTAACTCCAGTAAGAGTCACTCACATAACAAAATCTCCAAACTATGGATGTTGGCGTGGATGTGGAGAAAAAGGAACACTTCTGCACTGCTGGTGGGAGTGCAAGCTAATATGTCCCTTTTGGAAAGAAGTATGGAGAATACTCAGGGATCTAAAAGTAGACCTACCAGTTGATCCTGCACTTCCTCTACTAGGTGTATATACAAAAGACCAAAAATCACTTTATAACAAAGAAATTTGCAGCAGGTTGTTCATTGCAAATCAATTCATAATAGCTAAGTCATAGAAGAAGCCCAAGTGCCCATTCACCCATGAATGGATGAATAAATTGTGGTATATGTATATCGTGGAATACTATGCAGGCTTAACAAAGATGGAGACTTTACCTCTTTTATGTTTATATGAATGGAGCTGGAACATATCCTACTTAGTAAAGTATCTCAAGAATGGAAGAAAAAATATCCAGTGTACTCAGTACTATTATGAAACCAATTTACAACCACTCACACTTTAATGAAGAATAGATCACAACTATGGCCCAAGATGAAGGAGGGAGGAGGGGACTATCGGAGGGGAGGGGTGAGGTCAGATCGAGGGAGGGTGAATGGTGGGATCACACCTATGCTGCATAATGCAGGGGTACATGTCGGATCTAATAGTATAGAGTATAAATGTCTTAACACAATAATTATGTAAACGAGATGAGGTATATATTAACCAGTGTGATGCAAGCATTCCTAATTGTATATGAAATCAGTACATTGTACCCCATGAATGCATTAATGTATACATAATCTATGTGTTTTTGATTTAATTAAAAAAAAAAAGAAGAAAATACATGCAAAAAAATAAAAATTAAAAGACTTCTACATCATTACCTTGGATCTTTACTTTTGTAATACCTGAAAGTATAACAACTTTTTAAAGCCCTTTCCTACTGTGTGGTTTATGATATGTTTTATTAGGAAAAGATGTATTCCTATGAAACATCCTACCGCCTGCTCTGTGTGAGCAAAGATAATTTGAAGGTTGGTCGAGAGTTGCTGATATTTTATGGGTGACAGCGCTGTTAGGTGTGGTCATTACGGCTCTGCTCATTCCGGGAGAGAAGCTGGTTTCTCTGCGGGTACATGCTTGAATAGTCTCATCTCAGACACAGGCAAGTGTGTGTGATTCTTCATTTTTTCCATTAGAAATCACACATAAAACATCACGTGCCCTCAATTAATACCTATGAGACTGGTGACCGAATGATCTACTGCTACACTTGGTACTGTGTTCACAGTTTAATGTGAAAACACAAATGCAGTTTGGTTGTTTACATTTTTCAAACTGCTCTCCTGACATATCTCCTTTTTTGTTTCTTTACTCTGTATGTGAAAGGGACATTTCAGAGATAGATAATTTTTTTAGAGAATTGTTTCCATGAGTTTTTTCTTTCCTTTTCCTTTTTTTGAGACAAGAATATCACTTTGTGGCCCTCGTAGAGTACGGTGGCATCAATGCTTATAGCAACCTCAAACTGCTGGGTTCAAGCCTCAGCCTGTCCAATAGCTGGGACTATAGGTGCCGGTCATGACACCCAGCTGGTTTTAGAGACAGGGTCTTGCTCTTGGTCAGGCTGATCTCAAACTCCAGAGCTCAGGCGATCCACCTAGCTAGGCCTCCGAGCGTGCTAGGAATACAGGCATGAGCCACCTCCAGTTTCTGGGAATTGAATACAGAGATGAGTCTTTGAAGAACCATTGACTGCATGCTTTTATTGTTGTCAGAATTCTGCCCTTTAGTCAGTTAATTCCTCCATGACCTCCAGACCTATTAGCTTTGTTCCATCTACATTTATTTTTGCCCCAGCCTGAAACAGTTATTGACTTACAAGATTTAATTGTATCTGAGTCTACAATTTCTATCATGCCTTCGTTCCTTCTGATTTACACATGTGCTCTACTAATTTTAAACTCACTTATTTATTTTAGCTATTTTATGAAGGTCCACCAGGCACTGTGAAACAAAGTAGATAAGGTCCCTAAATGCAGCAATAAACGTATTAAGATTTGGGAATATTTTACCCAGTGCTTACTTTTATGAATTTAGCTAGATCAGTGGTTCTCAGTGTTCCTAATGCCACAACCCTTTAATACAGTTCCTGTGGGTCATGACGCACAGGTTGAGAACTGCTGAGTTAGGTAATACAGGTACAAAACAAAATACACATACAGGTCATTGACTAACTGGCAAAATGCACCATTTGTTAGCATGTTATAGCCATAAAATATATTTTCTCCCATGCACCAAATGGCTTTTTCATCATATTGATATCTAGGATAAACATAGATACCACGTTTTTTGGTAGGTACACAATAAATCACTTTTACTAAATTTTTTTAATTATGTGTGCATAATGGTGGTATATCTTTGTAGGGTACCTGTGATTTTGATACAGGCATACAATATGACCTAGTCAAATCAGAGTAATTGGGGTATCCATGACCTCAGGCATTTATCATTTTTTTCTTTATGTTATGAACATTCCAATTCCATTCTTGGGGTTATTTTAAAGTCTACCTTATTATTGATTATAGCCACTTTGATGTGCTATCAAATACTGTTCTTGTCTCTATCTCTGATAATATTTACTTTATATATCTGAGTGGTCCAGTTTGAGGTACATGTCAACCCCTTCCTGAGTTGACACCTTCATTATTATGTAATGATCTTCTTTGTTTAGTTTTATCCTTTTTGCCTGGAAATCTATTTTATATGAGAGAAGTTTAGCCCCCCTGCTCTTTTCTGGTTTCCATTTGCATGAAATGTCTTTTTCTATTCCTCCATTTCCAGTCTGTCCACATCTTTATGGGTGAAGTGTATTTCTTGCTAATAACATATGGTTGGCTCTTGTATTTTTATCCATTTTTATCCATTCAGCCACTCTCTGTCTTTTGGAGAGTTTATTCTATTCACATTCAATGTTGCTGAGAGGTAAGGATTTATTACTGGGAAGTTATTGTTTGATTTCTGGTTGTTTTGTGGTCTTCTCTTTCTTATTTCCCTTCTGACTTCCTTTGCTAAAAGTGATTTTCTCTGGTCTTGTGTTTTAATGTTTTGCTTTTTAAATTTTTGTGTACCTATATAGATTTTTTATATTTGAGGTTACCATGGAGCTTGCCAAAAAACATTTTATAACCAGGCTCGGCGCCTGTAGCTCAGTGGCTAGGGTGCCAGCCACATACACCAGAGGTGGTGGATTCATTTCCTGCCTGGGGCCTGCCAAACAACAATGACAACTACAACCAAAAAATAGCCAGGTGTTATGGCAGGTGCCTGTAGTCCCAGCTACTTGGGAGGCTGAGGCAAGAGAATCACTTAAGCCCAAAAGTTGTAGGTTGCTGTGAGCTGTGATGCCACAGCACTCTACCGAGGGCAACATACCAAGACTCTGTCTCAAAAAAAAATTATAACCAATTATCTTAAACATGTGACAACTCTTGTTACAAAGCAATAAACCAGCAAGAAGAATGCTAACAGAAATTTTACCTTTTAACTCAATCTCTCACACTTTTTAATTTTTTATTGCTTCCATCTGCGTCTTATGCTATCCATCATGCAAAAATTACTACAATGGCATAGTTAGTTTGGGTAAGTGTGTCTTTTAGTCTTCCTACTCAAGTATGAGTGATTTGTGCGTTGTTGCTATAGCAATAGAGTATTTTATATTTGGGTATTTATTGTCACCAGTCAGCTGTGTACCGTCAGATGATGCCCTATTGTTCATTAATGTCCTTTGTCCTTTTCTTGAAGATTAAAGGATTCTTCTAATAATTTTTGTAGGAGAGGTCTGGGAAAGTCTTTATTCCTCCTTCTAGTTTGAAAGATTTTTTGCAGGATCTAATATTCTAGGGATAACGTTTTGTTTCTCTCTGGACTTTGAATATATCATGTCACTCTCTCTTGCTGAAGGGCTTCCTCTGAGACTTCTGGGATTATTCTCTGTGTGTTAGACTAAATCAACAGTAGAATTAAATGGCCACTTAGGAGGCTTATTATTTTAAGAAAGAGACAATGAAATTTGGACTCAAGGTGGTGGCATTAAAATCGGGGAGAGGAATGGACAATGTAGGCTGTACCTTGGTAGTAGTACCCAATCTTGAGTGCATTTAGATGTGCTATAATAATAATTATATGATAATTAATTTTATGATAAATTATAATAATATTACAATAATCCAGACAGCTGATTAAAGAAATATTTGCGGAGAAATAAATCATACATATATAGAAATGTGCATGCTTTTTTTTCTTGTAGTTTCCACTCTTGCTCTATATACCTGAATCTATAAATATATCCATGTATTTTCTGCGTATCTTTGCAATAGTGGGATATCAAGTGTACAAGGAAATAAACTGGAAGTGCTTTTTCATTGATACATCTTTCAGACAAATTAGTAATTCTGCCTCTTAAATATCTAAACTCATGCTCTGTGTGGTTTATAGGACCCTAAAGTTCTTATTTCATTAGCAACAACTACAATGACCATTTATTTAATATACATAATAGGCCAGGCACTGTGTTAGATGCTCCACAGATTTGATTTCTAGTTCTCATTTAGAGTGTACACAGAACTATCCAGTTTTACTAAGAGAAGAAACTAATCTGTTCAGGGAAGTTAAACAACCTGCCCAAAGGTTGGGAGCTACCTAGTAAAGGCCAGCCGCCAAACCCTTGTGTAATTTGCAGTTACATTCCCAGGACCTTGGACAGCAACTGACAAGCCTCAACATTCACTAAATACGTGGTGTCTAAATGAATACTTCTATCTCTCTCTGCATCTACTTGCTATTAACAATTCACGTTCTTTGCTCAAAGAATGTGATACAATTTTCAGAATAATGTGTACTTAGTAATGAGCAAATTTATACTCTTTACTTCATAGCATTTAACATGAGGTTATAATGTGGCACAACGTAAGGTTAATTAACAAACAAAAAACAGTGTGCCAGAATGGTCACACCGAAGAGTCAGCTCTTTATTTGTGCTTCAAAAGCTGTATGGAACCTAGCATGTCTTTAATGTTTTATTATTTTTTTTATTGAGTTGATAATGTAGGAGCATGAATTCTTTGCATTTGGGGGGAGAATGTATTGTTATTTGATTCCATCATTGTTTTTACTTTTTAAAATTGGGCCTAGGGAAGAAAAAGATACTCTTTAAAATTATCTCTAAAGTTGTTAAAATATGTTGAAGTGAAGTTGAACTAAATTATAGAATAAATTTCAACTGAAAGCCATTGAGACCTCAGAGTTGAACCCCAGACCAGTTTTCTTTCTGTTTTTCATGCCTTATTTATTCATATTTTTTCTTATTTTTATGCTTCTTCTAAAGCCAATCAATACTTCAGAGCCTTATTTTACCCATATCAGAAAAATCTCTCAAAATATGATCAAGGTATCAGTAGCATCATTGTAAAGGAAAAAAAAAAAGTATTGCTTGAGGCCTGATGTTTAAGACCAGCCAGGAAAAGCTGTCTCTACAAAAAGTAAGAACAAAATTATCCAGACACATTGGCGCATACCTGTAGTCATAGCTACCCAGGAGGCTGAGGCAGGAGGATCACTTGAGTTCAGGAGCTCAAGCCTGAGTGAGCTATGATGACACCACTGACCACTGCACCCTAGCCTGGGCAACAGAGTAAGAACTCGTCTTGGGAGGTGGGAGGAAAAAAAAAAAGAAAATAAGTAAATCAAATTTTAAAGTTTTGTCATTAATTTCTACCTATTATACAAGTTGATGTCATTATAAGGTGTGTGGATTCAAAAATAAAAATGGTAGAAGTATTATTTCTGAGAAAAGTTAGGGACATAATTATACTCTAGAGAAAATGGTTTTAGGAAAAAATACAGAGCAATGACAAAATATTATGTTTCACAATATTATTCTTTTTTTAATCTGACAAACACTTTCCCCAGAAATACCCCAGATGGCTGGTACCTCTATGCTGATAGTTCCAATGGGAAATTTGGTGACACGGCTGACATCCTCACTCCTGTCATTTCACTCACGGGGCCAAAATGTACCTTGGTGTTCTGGACACATATGAATGGTGCCACAGTCGGTTCTCTCCAGGTACTGCTTAGGAAATAATATTTTCTGAATTACCCTTATGAAAATTTATGCTGCATAATGTAGTGCCATTAAAATATAGTCTGTTAATAAATTGAAATGGACAAGTATTTCCATTTGGACAATATTTCCATTTTCCATTTGGACAATATTTCCAAATGGACAATATTTCATTATGGTATGATGGAGTAAAAGCTTTAGCAGAATTGGACACGAATCACTAATATTTAATTTTTACTCTAATTTATTAATGTTATCTATTCTGAGGTTACACCTTCTGTGTAATACTATTTTATGTGTGAGACATATCATGGAGGTTTCAGCATCAATGATCTGAGTATAACACAATCAAAAGAATATATATACTTTGGAATACTTGGATGTGTATTAGTGTTGCCTTTGATGGGAGTGGGGGACAGATTCTGCAATCATCTTTTTCAAATATTTGTTTATTTGTTAAAATAAAGCAAATTGTTTCAAATTCACTAAATACTGCAAGAATATCACAACCAACCCCAGTACACTCTTTACTCAAAGATCATATATATATATATATATATATATATTTTTTTTTTTTTGTCAAAAAAAAGTTATTACTCCCATAACTTTCCTAATACAACAAATATCAGGCAAGGATACCTTTTAGTAGTAATACTTTCTATTCAGTTTGTTGATCATTTCCTTAGCTGTGCAGGAACTTATTAATTTAATAAAGTCCCATGATTTGTTTCTGTTATTTCCATAATTTCCATTGCAGTCTTACTCATAAATTCTTTTCCTAGGTCGATGTCTAGAAGAATTATTCCTGCGTTTTCATGCCTTACATTTAAGTGTTTTATCCAGTTTGAGATAATTTCTGTGAGTGGTGAGAGACATGGACCCTGTTTCATTCTTATGCGTGTTGTTATCCAATTTTCCCTGCACTAATTATTGAATAGGGCTGGTTTTCCTCAGTTCCTATTGTCTGCTATGTCAAAGATCAGTTGGTTGTCTGTGGATGGTTTTACATCTGGGTTCCCTATTTTGTTTCAATGTTCCATGTCTCTATTTCTGGGCCAGCACCATGCTGTTTTGGTGACTATAGTCTTTATTTAATAGTACAGTTTGAAGTCTGATAACGTAATACCTCTAGATTTGCTGTTTTTGTGTAAGATTGTTTTGGCTATTTGGGTTCTTTCCTGGTTCCAACTGAAACACAGAATTATCTTTCCAGATCTGTGAAATACAGTGTGGTACTTTCATGGGGATTGTATTTAATCTGTAAATAATTTGGGGTAGTATGGATTTTTTTTAATGATGTTGATGCTATGAGTCCATGAGGATGATATATTTCATTTATTGTGTGTGTAATCTGTGATTTTTTCCCTTACTGTTCTGTAGTTCTCTTTGTAGAGATCTTTCAGTTGGTTAAGAATATTCCTATAATATTGAGTCTTTAATTTGACTCTTTGCTTGACTGTTTATGAAAGTACTACTGATTTGTCTACATTGATTTTGTAAGCTAAGACTTTGCTGGATTTATTTATCAATTCCAGGAGTCTCTTGCTTGGGTCTTTGGGGTTTTCTAGGTAATATGATATATCATCAGCAAAACCAATCAATAGTCTGACTTCCTCTTTTGCACTTTGGATACCCTTAGTTCATTTTCTTGTCTGCTGTCTGTGTCTAGGCCTGCAGCACAATGCTGAACAGATTTGGTGATGCTGGGCCTTCTTGTCTTGTTCTAGTACTTTGGGGGATGCTTTCAACTTTTCCCCATTCAGTATGATGTTGACTATGGGTTTGTCCTTTGTGCGCTTTAAAACTCTGACCTATGTTCCTTCTGTGCCTAGTTTGTTGAGGGTTTTTGTCATGAAAGGGTGCTGGTTTTTGTCAAAAACTCTGTTCACATCTATTGAGATGATCCTATGGTCTTTATTTTTGCTTCTGTTTATGCGGTGAATCACATTTACTGATTTATGTATGTTGAACCATCCTTGTAGCCCTGGGATAAAGCATACTTAGTCAGGGTGGGTTATGTTTTCTTTTATGAGCTTTTGAATTTGGTTTCCTAATGTTTTACTGAAAATGTTTACATGTTCATCAGGAATATTGATCTATAGTTTTCTTCTTTATTGGGTCGTTTTCTGGTTTTGATGTCAAGGTGATAATGACTTGATAGAGTGATTTTGGGAAGATTCCCACATTCTGAATGTTATGGAAAAATTTCTGCAGGATGGGTACCAGATCTTTCTTGTAGGTAAAATTTGCTATGAATCCATCTGCTTGAGGGCTTTTGTTTGTTTTTGATGGAAGATGCTTTATTACTGCTTCAATTTTACTGTGTTTCATTGGTCTGTTCAGCAGTTCTGATTCTTCCTGATTGAATTTTTGGAGGTTGTGTGTTTCCTGGAATTTGTCCATTTCCTTTAGGTTACCTAATTTATATGTGTAGGAGAGTTTTACAGTATTTATAGATGATATTTTGCATTTCTATGGTATCACTTGTAATGGCTCCTTTTTCATTTCCAATTGAGCTTGTATGGGTCCTTTCTCTTCTAGTCCTCATTCCAAATTGTCTTATGAGTAGAAATTTTTACAAAATGTTCATTACAGGCTATTTTACATTTTTCACTGGTAAAATGAGAATTATAGCCTGGTATATTTTGTGGTGAAGATTAATGGTATGAAATATGCTTTCAGTTTTTTCAAAATGAAATTTAGTATTATTAGCTGAAAAATTTATAAAATGTTAAACTTTATAAGTAATAATAAAATATATAAAATGATATATATGATACTTATATTCGTTTGTGGATCTACGAAATAACCTTAAATGTTTCATTAATATGTTACTTGAACTTTTTTTAGTTTTAGTTATTGGTATATATTTTGGTGTTCATACAAAGAAGGCTTATTTCCCATAGATCTTCCAGTATCTTTCATAATGATTTTATTTATTTGTTTAGAAATTATATTTTCTTGACTTTGGTAATATACTGGATTCATTTAACATTTTTTAGCCCTATAATTTGATGGTGTCTTTGCTAGCAACATGTTACTTTTCTCATCATTCTAGAATCTAATTCTATAAAAACAATTCATCTGAATTTAATTTTCAAAACAGCCAACGAAACCACTGAAAGTTATCTTCATTTAAAAAAGCCAAAACCTAGACAACCCTTTATCTGAATAATTCTTGGGATGCATAAATTGTATTTTTTAAAACATCGTGTTGCGAGATGATTAAATAAACCACCTATGTCAATTATTTTGCAATGTGAAATTGTTCTGCTTTCCCCGTAATGATCCATTACTCTCTTCATGGCTCATTTTCTGTCATTATAAAAGAAGAGACAGGATAGTTTGTCTTCGGAGAGTAATCCAAATTCTCCTTTGGAGTTAGGCTGCAATACCATTGAGGATTTGTTAATGTCAAAACCGTTGGGCAGGAAGCTCTTAGTGCCACAGCAGGAATGGGTGCCCACTTTACCACCTGTCTCTGCTGTTACAATTAAGTGGGCTCACATTGTAACAATGCTGCTCTACTAAAACCTATCGCATGAGGAAGTTCATTTTCAAAAGACTGTTTTAGGAAGTGATGCTGTTCTTTTGACCATACAAATACTATTTAATATATGCAATGTCAATTGTTACTATTGTCGGATTTTTAAAAAGCCAATGTAGTTGAGTTCTTAATTACATGGTGTCCAGGTATTTTAGGATTAACTGACAGTCATATGCACCTTTATTGCACAAAGCATTACCCTGGGGACACAATGCTTTATAGTACGGAACAAAGACATCTAATGACGAATGTCTCCACTCTTCAGGGACTTGATGTTGATATTAACATTCAAAAAGTAAGATCACTAGCAAAACGCTACATGTTTAAAATTTCTCCAGGTAAAACAATTCAATTTTTTTATTTATCTTTTCAGGTACTCATCAAGAAGGATAATACCACTTCTAAATTGTGGGCTCAAAGTGGACAGCAAGGTGCCCAGTGGAAGAGAGTAGAGGTGTTTTTAGGAATTCATTCACACATGCAGGTTTGTCGTCCAGTTATGTGACTCAGGGTTCATTTTGTTTTTCTTTTATCCTGACTTACTTCTTTGTCTCAAAGTCTTCTGGGGTCCCCATTCCCTGTTAAATGTGTTGTATAAATGTACAGACACCAAACTTGACGTTTCATGGTGCGTTTTCCATGGGTCTTTCCAATTCCAGAATGCTCTACTTTCTTCTGATTAGAAACTCATCCTTCTAGGAAGCTTTAATTTGAATAATGACCTTCTTCCGTGTCTCAATCAGCTTCCCACAAAGAAAGAATACCTCTCTCAATTTTGCAAACATTTTCTCAGAGCTTGTAGGATAATTAAATAAGTTTGAACCTGATTAAAAGGGAAGTCTTTTGAAAGCACATTCTATTGCCGAATCTATTATAGGTAATAGATTGACCTAATTTAAAAATATTTTGGGAGGGCACACTATTGGGTGATGCTCTATTTGTCCTCATGTACATTACAATAATATTAAGAGGATGAGACCTAGATATACCTAACAATTAAAGCAAAGTAGTAATCATAGATTAAAATGTTTAAGCTGAAAATAATGATGTGCCAAAATATTTGGTAGGGATTTTATTTTTTATGGATTATCAAGAAAAAAAAAAAAGAACTCCATAGGTGGCAGTTGTTTTGGAAGATGGTACTTGGCTATGAAGATTTGTTAAAAATTTGGATAAGCAGAGTGAGAACACACAGTCATTTACATAGGAGAACATTTTCTTAGTCTTGCTTCCTGGGGCTTAATTCTATGAGTTTGAAGTATTTATCTCTTGTTAGAAAAAGTGAGATCCTTGGTAAATGCTGTTCTTCCAGTATTTATTTATTTATTTATTTTTGAGACAGAGTCTTACTCTTTACCCTAGGAAGAATGCTGTGGTGTCATAGCTCACAGCATCCTCAGGGCTCTAGTAATCCTCTTACTTAGGCCTCCCTAGTAGCTAGCTGGGAGTACAGGCATGCACCACTACACCTGGCTTGTTTATCTAGATTTTAGTAGAGTCGGAGTCTCACTCTTGCTCAGGCTGGTCTCGAACTCCTGAGCTTAAGCAATCTGACCACCCCAGCCTCCCAGCGTGCTAGAATTACAGGTGTAAGCCACTGAGCCCAGCCTATTTCCAGTTTTCTGTATGTGAAGCAGGGGCAGCCAAGTTAGTGGTAAATGTTCAAGTAAAAATATCTACAATTATGTCCTTTCTCTGATAAATCAGCCCCTCTCAAGTCCAATGGACTCACTGTCTGGATACAGCACTATGCCCATTTTCTTGGAAGGATAGCTATAAAATAAATCACATATATATTTGCTTCCCACTGAAATCCAGTTTTCTTATGAATCGCTTGTAGAGAATTTAGTATATAGATAAGAAATAAGTTCAACCTGAAGACATAAAGACCAGCCAGTGATTTAACAGCCTTGCACAATATGAGATTTATTATTTGGAAGGATTCCAACTGTCCAGCCTCCAAGGTTTTTAAACTGAAGCAAGAAGAATTTCCAGCAAGAACTTAGGGAAGGTTCTGCAGCTGCCAACACAGGCTTCCACCCCAGGCAATTAATTCTCAACTAGTTGTGTCCACATAGAATATTTGTGTAGCAAAACCATGTTCCAAGTAACATTAAGGGGGATTTCAGGAAGGGGAATCAATTATTAATTTAGCCTTCCAGACATTCTAATTTTTCACACATTGAAACTTGAATACAGAGAAGTCTACCTGTGTTGTTTTCACCTTAAAGCTAAATGCTAAAAATTTGTGAATGTTCCTATTTTGTGTGACTCACTCTTGTTTTTCAATAAAAAATTTCTTGTGCACTTACTGTGTGCCAGGCACCTAATATGTGCAAAACACATTACTCTGCACTCTCCGTGGGTGGTATAGTAATAATCCCAGTACACTGTCCATGATTCTTCCAACTCTCCAATATCAGTCCCTTTGGCCTCAGAAAGATGACACCTTTTGCCTTGAGTGAAAGTATATTATTAAAGATTGTATGCTGAAGCCGCACAGGGAAGTTTGCATAGTTTTTTTTGGAACCCCAAAGTCTAGACAAAATCTTTAATTATAATAATTTTTTAAATCAGAACAGTCACAGACATAATACTAAGTACTATTCTATGAATATTAAAAATATTTACACATTTTGTTTTCTTAGTAGCCTTAGGAGGCACATACTCTTATTATCTCCATTTTATAGATTAGAATATAGAAGTCGGGTAACTTGTTCTAGTTATGTAATTACCATATGGCAGAGATCGACCTGAAAAATGGGCAGACTTTCCACTTGTCCACCATCTAACTGTCTCCCACATTTCCCTTCAAGTTTTACAAAAAGTAATTAGCTTTGACTTTATTCTACCTGAAAAAAGATGTACCATAATCGCTTAAAATGCATTTTGTCACATTCAATATAAAAATCTATGGAATGCTAACCAACCCCGTATAGGGCATTGAGACGATGATTTCGTCATTTGGACGTGGTAGGCAAATGAGATTATATCTGGAGGATGGGAGACTAACAAATTGTTAGTGAAACATTCATTGCATTATCTTATTTCTTTTTCCTTTCCTTTTCTTTCTTTTTTTTTTTTTCTGAGACAGACTCTCACTTTGTTGCCCTTGGTAGAGTACCCTGGCATCACAGCTCATAGCAACCTCCAATTCTAGACTTAAGCGATTCTCTTGCGTCAGCCTCCCAAGTAGCTGGGACTACAGGCACCTTCCACAACACCCAGCTATTTTTTAGAGAAGGGTCTCACTCTTACTCAGGCTGATCTCAAACCCATGAGTTCAGGCAATCCACCTGCCCTGGCCTCTCAAGTGCTGGGATCACAGGCCTGAGCTACTGTGCCCAGCCATGTTATCTTATTTCGTTTTTGTTGTTGTTGTTGTTGCGGTTTTGGCTGGGGCTGGGTTTGAACCCACTACCTCTGGCATATGGGGCCGGCGCCCTACTCCTTCGAGCCATAGGCACCACCCTCTTATTTCTTATTCCCAGAGCATGTGTCATATATTTAAGTTTAGCTATCCAAATAGTGGAGCATCATTTTTAATTTTGCATATCAATGTTTTCCCAGGGCTCAATTTCCCTTGTAAGACAGTTGTAGTCCGTGTTTTTCCTTCTAGTTTCACCTCTTTGGCAGCACTTCCCTGCTCCTTTATCTTTCAGACTTATTTTTCTTTTCTAGCTTGTCTGCTATGAAGAATAATTTATTTCTTTCATACAAATTCACCATACAGAAACCATTATAGTTTTCTTTGATAACAGGAGAGGCATGATTACAGTTATTCTGTCCTCTTACACTATTGTATAAAACACTCGGGATCACACAATAGTATAAAGGCCTAGCACATCTTAAGGAAAGACTGTAATTACTTCTTTTAAGAAAAAAATAATTGTCCAGTGTTGGTCTAAAGGCCTTGAGGAGATTGGGAACAGTAAATATTTTGTACAAAATCACTAAAGTAAAACTGTGCTTCTTGTTAACTCATCCCTAAATGTTCTAAATTTCCTTAGAAATATGTGAATATTTTTAGGGCAACATATATATGTATGTGTACGTGTATGTATAGGCTGCAGAGAAATTTAATAAAAATAATGAATTAATTGTATTAAAAAAATCTGAAGCTAGACAACATGGTTATTTATGTACCTATGAAACAGAGTTCATTGTTATTCCAAGAAGTGGTACTGTTACAAACAGAACAATGGAATTTCTACGATCATCAGTGACGCTTCTTACTCTCTGTCCTTCCTGATTCTGCTTAAGTCCACATATGTGGGAAATCATTGTCAAGCAATACATGTAGAGTACAGGCATGAGGATTCTGCTCATTACATACATTAACCAAAGGCAACTGAAAATCATTTCAATTCTAATGATATTGTCCCGTCCTGCGGGACACGGTTATTCGGGGGGCGAGGGGGACCCAGCCTGTAAAGAGAATGGGCACGAGAAAGAAGAGGCGAGACCAAGCAGATTTGTCAAGGTCTCCTTTAATGGGGGTGACAGATCAGTTTTTATAGTATTCAGAGAAGACAAGAGGTGGGGGGCAGAGGAATGCAGGAGTTAGAGCTTGCATCAATCTCCTGCTGGGAATGTAAACG
>NW_003852414.1:14340669-14350393 GCF_000181295.1 Otolemur garnettii | reverse complement strand
AAAAAAAAAAAACTAACAGTATTGAGAATTGATATCTTTTAGCTTCCAAATTGTTGAGGTGGTCATATCTGGGATCTGGTAGGAATTGAGCAAAATAAAAGTTATCCTTGTTATCTTCTTTCTCTTTGTACTGAACGTCTCGTGATGACATTCTGCTTCCGTGTGTATGATGAGATGCTGAGAAATGACCTGGTCTCATTTGGGATGTGATAGCTGGCAGAGGTGGCAAATCGAGTTGGTAACTCTTGGCCATGTTCTGGTCCCATATCCTAAAAACCTAGGCACAAAGCAGTGGTGTTGCCCTTCCCACATTCTTAGGTATTGAGGATGAACCAGATCTTAAACGACCTTCAGATTCCTGGGTCACTTTCATTATAGGGAAATTCTTTTTATCAAATTCCAACTTGATTTACTTAATATTTAGTGTTTGCCCAAGTTTTGAATCTCTTAATTGACAGCTCAGCTCAACTATAATTGGCTTTTCCTTTTTCCTTTTTTTCTTTTTTTTAAGATTATCTTCAGGGCAAAACGTGGTGTCAGTTACATCGGTGATGTAGCCGTGGATGACATTTCCTTTCAAGATTGTTCCCCCTTACTCAGCCCAGACAGAAAATGTACTGCTGAAGAATTCACGTGTGCTAACAAACACTGCATTGCAAAGGACAAGCTGTGTGATTTTGTGAATGACTGTGCTGATAACTCAGATGAGACGACTTTGATTTGCGGTAAGTAAAAGGGTTCTCTTTTCTTTCTTCAGCTTTACCCCCTCAGCCTTACCTGATGTGATTTTTTTCGTGGTTGAAACATGTAGTGTATATCTATCGCAATACTGGAGATAGATAAGGTGCTTTAACAGTATAAATACATCCCTTTTCCCCCCTCAACAATATATTTACAATCACAATTCTTTTTAAATTAGTTGTTGGCTTCTTGTGTGAGTGAAGTAATTGGAGACAAATTGCAAAACAGGTATCTTCAAAACATGGAAATAATTATTTACCATGTGAAAGACTTTTTTTTTGGATTAAGCACAATAATTATCAAAGCCAGTTCACATAGAGTTGGTAAGGTTGATAAGCCTCCATGCTTTGATGTTTCAGAGGACTATCAGTTCTCTGAGTAAATTATCAGATGTGATAAATTGTGAAAAACCTAATTTAAAAAATCAATATCCTGATAAGTACCTGTACATAAAATAGGCAAAGCAATCTCTCCAGGGAGATACATGTCTCCTGTGTAATATTGTTGTAGGACATCAACTCATAATAAGCAGCACCTATTAAAATATCTTTACCTAAATGGGCCATATGTAGTCATTAGGGTAACCCTGAAAAATGGTGCAGCAGCGTCTAATGTTGCTTCATTTCCTTGCAAATGATGTGAACATAAATTGTCAGAATGAAAGTTGACAGATTATTTTGCTACTTCTTATAATAATTTCTGAGCTAGAATATCCCAGGTAGATTTTATTTGCTTTTTGACACCAAACCTGGAAGGTTGGTTATATGGTTCTATATAATAAATATGAAGTTGCAACTTCAGTGGATAGAGCTCATGTTTCTATAGAACCTTTAATGCTCAAATCCCTTTTCCTCTTTATCTTCATGAAGTAAGTAGGATGGATCTTACCAGAACTTTCCATGGATGAAGCAGCCAGTAAGAGTGGTTAAAATTTTGTCAAAGTTTTAAACACGAGTACTGACAGAATTGGCCCAGAATCCAAGTGCTTTGATTTTTGATGCAACATTTTGTCCTAGCTACTATACCAATTCTGTGAAAAACCAATCCTTAAAAAAGGTTACATGTTGTCACGATACATGAACAACAAGTGTTTAAGGTGATGGATATGTTAATTTCCCTGATCACTACACAGTGTCTTCAAACACTGCACTGTACCCCATACATACATGCAATTTCTCTATCAATTAAAAACAAAACCAAGCTTACTGTCTAAAAAATTATAAAACTTGATGCCCTGTTTATATCCTATAACTATACATTCCTTCAATTTTGGATTTTTTTTTATAATATCCATTTTTATATATCTCAACCAAGCAAAAATACTGGCTCATCTGGCATTATCTATTAATATTTATCTTTACCTTATGAATATTTTCTGCTACACTTTTACTTATTTTCTGCATCAAATGCTTCTATATTTTCTTCATGGCCATTTTTATGTAAATATCGCACAAATCTATTAGGTTAATAGTTAAACAATAGTGTTCACAGAGAACACGTGAATTTATTCGGAATGTTTCCAATGTATCTCTTTCTCAGAGATATAATTTAATGAAATATTTTTAAGAATTCAATTATCAATTAGTTTCTGGCTAAACGTCTTCAGTTTGTTGTAGTCAGGCTCTAAATTCATGAATATTTGAGAGAACTTTCTATTTGTGTTTGAGGAAGAATGCTAATATACTAAATGGATGAGAAATACACTGAATATTGTCTTGGTTGTTCTTTTGTTGAAACCTAAAGGCAAAATTAATCAGAGGGTAAGTTTGGAGGGTAAGTTCTACCTGAAGGTGCTTTTTGGTGAACTGAAGGCTAAATCTCTTTGTTTTAGTTTTGAATGGGCATGTTCCTATCAGTAATAACAGACCAAGAAAGCTGAATGAGTTCCAAAAACTGCATAGGAAAAGAAAACTTTTTCAGCTCCTAGGATAAACAAATAAAAAAGTTAGAATGAACTTGAACTTAGCATTACTCCTCATTACAAGATTGTGATTTCTTTTTACATAACATTGCTTATTAAAAAAAATTCATCTATATTCCCAATCTCCTGATCTTAAATGTTATGTTTTAATTATAGAGTGGCTAGAAATCTGCTCTATGAATTATGAGTGGTATTATTATCCTGCATATGCTCTAAACTTTGATGCTCTAATTAAACCCAGAAGAATAGGAAGACAAAATTAAAGGAATTACCATAGCAACTATTTTCAAAAGTATAGCTGGCAACCAACCAAATGTCTGGGCTTAAATTCAAGTCTTGGTTACTTGTTTTGTTTTGAGAATTCTAAGTAAAAGGTTGAACATAACTCTAAGAAAACTTTAGGAATGTGATTATGTAGAAATGTGCCATCTAGGAAAAGCAGAAGAATGAAAGAAATGAACTCTTTACTAGCCTCTCTTTGATTATGGAACAAAAAATAATCTTTAATAATACAAGAGTACCTGGTGCTTTATCTTTCTGTACATCGGTGTAGACACAAAGCAAAATTTGTCAGAAAGAATGAAAATTTTATTTATGGTTTTGCAATCTGAATAACATTTCTAAAATGTAGGACATAGTCAAAGAAAGTGATTTATGTGTCTACAAACTCTAAAACCTTATTTAAACATCATCCGACCATTGTATAGAGCTCCTGTGGAGAACAACCATATATCTTTTTGTTTTGGGATATATTCTAGTTAGCATATATTTTGTTAATACATAATCCAAAATATCTCTGGCATTATGAAATAATTTAATTCTACACTGTGATAGATGAGGAATCAGGATATTTGATAAACATAATTAGTCAGTAATCTGAACCTATTGGGTATATGTAACACTTTTTACCAACTAGATACCTGTTCTGTTCTAGCACACATACAATATTTACTAAGAAACAAAAATGGTTGTATTTTTAAATATTCATAAATTTCTATAATTTTATGTACTAAAGTCATGCAGAGTATGCCTTTTCAATTAGGCTGGAAGTCCATTATGAGACATTACCTAGAAATCTCAATTAGTGAGGAGAAAGATACTTTTAATAAACCATATCCCTCCTCAAAAACTCACAACGAAATTTGAAAATGTTTTGAGTCCAAAAAAAAATCCAGATAATGCATAACACAATCTGCAGGATATTGCTAAGCCAGTACACAGAGGCAAATATTGTCTTAATCATAGTTAGAACCAATTAGTTGAAGATGCACATTAATGAAATAGAACACAAATCTGAGACAGAGAAGATTCATAAAGTGATAAAATTTGCAAAATGCTGTCACAAATGAAACAGAAGATAAAAATATTAAAGTTGTTTAATGTATATTTATTGAGGAGTCATATGTCAAGCAACGTTTGAGATGTGTAGTATATACATCATTAAATGAAATGGAAAAAAGTCCTATTCTTCATGAGCCTATGCTCTTTCTTGGGTTAAACAATGTATTCTCTGTTCTTTTTCTACACGCACACACACAGAAATAACATACAACCACATACAAGTACATATATGCATATGCAGGATGTTAACACTCAAAAGCAAATCATACAGATTGTTATAAGGTGATTAGTGCTCAGAGCAAAATGTAAAGTAAGGGAGATTGTGAATGGAGGAGAGAGGGAAAGTTGAAGTATGAATATTAATTGGCATGGCATGGGTAGGTCTAGATAAAAAGGTATTTAAGCAAATTTTTGGAGGAGGTTGGGACCTCTTGTTTGCCTTTTAAATATTATTTGTTATTTGCCATCCCAGTGGGTACATAGTAGAATCTCACTGTAGTTTTGATTTGCATTTCCCTAATGACTGATAATATTGAGCAATTTTCTAAGTTCATTGGCCATTTTTTTATCTTCTTTGGAGAAATATCTATTAAGGTTATTTGCTCATCTTTTATGGGCTTGTTTATCTTTTGTTGTTGAGTTATAGGAGTTCTTTAAAATCCTGGATATTAAACTATTATCAAATTTATGATTTGTAGAAATTCTGTAGGGGATCTTTTTATGATTTTTACTTTTAAAATTAAAGTAGACTTTAATTTTATAGCTGATTTTGAGTCACAGTATAATTGAGTGGAAAGTATATAAAGAGATCCATCTATCCCTTGATCCCATAACCCACAGCCTCACCCTGCTGACCATGACCCATATAGGAGAGGAAGAATTCATATAATCTTTGTGCCTAGAGTGACTAATTAACACCCAAAGTCCATAATTTACATTGAGTTTCATTTTTGATGTTGTATATTCTATGGATTTTGTCAAATAAGGAGGGTATCAAAAAATGTATACACATTTTAAGAAAGGAAATAACTGTTAAAATTATAATACTATATACCAATAACACAAGATGAATACAGGTCATGTTTGGGCACCTCTGGTAATTGCAAAAGTCAAATATGACTCGAGTATTACAAATGTAATACATTTCTTCCTTTCTTGAAATGGGTATGCATTTTTTGGCACCTTCTGTATATAGTAACGTATATCCTAGTTTCCTACAGAGTGGTTTCACTGTCCTAAAATTTCTGTGTTCGACCTTTTCATCTCTCTCTCCAAAATCCTGATAACTGATTTTTAGGGTGACCATAATTTTGCCTTTTTCAGAGCATCTTCCATAGTCAGAATCACATATGTGTTGCCTTTCAGATGGCTTTCTTTGACTTAGTAATATGCATTTAGGTTATCTCCACACCTTGATAGCTCAGTTCTTTTCAGGGATGAATAATATTCTGTTGTCTCAATATACTGTAGTGCATTTATCCATTCACCCATTGAAGGGCATCTTGGGTATTTCTAGTTTAAGCCTTATGCTTATGTAGGTTTTTGTGTAGATGGAAGTTTTCAGTTCATGTGAATAAATATCCAGGAGCATGATAGCTGGCTCATATGGTAGAATACTTTGATTTTGTAAGAAACTGCTACACTCATTGCTTTCCAAAGTGGCTCTACCATTTTGCATTCCCACCAGCAATGAATTAGAATTTCTGTTACTCCATATCTTTGCCAGCATCAGGTGTTGTCAATGTTTTGGATTTTTGTCATCTTAATAGGTATGTCATAGTATCTCATTGTTTTTTTGATTTCCTAATAGCATGATCTTGAGCATTTTTTTGGTATGGTTAGTTGCTATATGAGGTCAGATATTTTGTCCATTTCTTTATCAAATTATTTCATTAAATTAATCCTTTCTCAGATGTGTTTTTTGCAAATAATTTTTTCCTGTCTGTGGGTTATCTTCTGATTTTCTTTACAATGCCTTTCATAAAGCATCAGTTTTAATTTTAATGAAAATTGTGTGTATAAGTTTTTTTTCATGGAGTGTGCCTTTGATGTACTTAAACAGCTATGGCCATAGCAAAAGATCATATAGATTTTCTTGTATGTTATTTTCTAGAATTCTTACAGGTTACCATTTTGTATTAAAGTCTGTGATCCCTTTTGAACTGAAGCGTATAAAGTCTTCGTCTAGATTCATTGTTTTGCAGGTAGATGTTCAGTTTTTCCATCACTATTCATTGCAAAGACTATCTTTTCTATATTGATTTGTCTTCATTCTTTTATTGAGTATCAGTTGGCCATGTTTTCATGCAGCTTCTAGTCTCCATATTCTGTTTGATTGACCTTTTTTTCTCTCCATCATCGTGATTACCATAAACTTTATTGTAAACCCTGAAGTCAGGTAACATCAGTCTTCTACCTGGCTCTTTTATTGTTTTCCACTATTGTGTTGGCTATTCTTGATCGTTTGCCAATTTGTATCAACTTTAGGATCAGTTTGTGAATAGCTACAGATTTTAGGATTTTATGGATTGCTAGGATTTTATTGGCATTTCATTGAACATAAAGATAAAACTGGAAGCACTTGAGTGCTTCTAATCATGAACATGAAATATCTCACCTTTTATTTAGTCATTCTTTGGTTTGTCTTATTACAGCTTTTTTTTTTAACTTTTATTCTCATATACCTGATACATATTTTATTAGGCACATACCTGGGTATTTCATTTTGGGATAGGAGGGTGCTAATATAAATGGAATTGTGTTTTCAGTTTCAAATTCCACTTGTTAATTGCTGATATATAAGAAAGATTGACTTTTGTATATTAACTTTGCATCTTGCAACCCACTATAATTGCTTTTTTAGTTCTGGGATTTTTTTTTTTTTTGTCAATTCTTTTAGATTTTCTGAATGGATTAACTATGGCACATGTAACCAAAGATAGTTTTGTTTCTTTCTTCCAAACTTGTATAACCTTTACCTTTTTCGTTTTTATATTGTACTAGCTACGATTTATAATGTGATATTCAAAAGGAGTTGTCAGAGAAAACTTCTTTGCTTTGTTCTTGATCCTAGACAAAAAAAAAAAAAAAAAAAAAGGAAAAGCTTTCAACTGTGATGTTAACTATAGATTATTTTGTAGCTATTCTTTTTGAAGTTGCTGAGAGTTTGTGTCATAAACAGGTGTTGGATTTTGTCAAATGCTTTATTTTCATTTTGCTGAGTTTTTTTTAATCATAAATGGGTGTTGGATTTTATCAAATGCTTTTTCTCACATATTGATATGATTTTGTGATTTTTCTTCTTTTCTTGTTGTGATAGATTACATTAATTGATCTTTTAATGTTGATCTAGTCTTGCAAATCCAGAATACATTCCACTTAGTTATGATATATAATTATTTTTTTTAATTATTGGATTTGATTTGCTCATATTTTGAGGATTTTTACATCCATGTTCATGAGAGATATTGGTCTTTAGTTCTCTTTTCTTATCCATAGGTGACTATAAAAGGTTTGAGACAGACTGTGTTATGATTCATCATTTCACTTCCACCGTCCTTTCTGGTTCACCCGAGCAAGTTTCAACTTGCCCAGCTTATCAGTGTTGCTGGGAGGGCTTCCTCTGTTTCAATCCATACAAATTTCACATTGCTTGATTTCTGTGTATCTCAAACCTTTCACAAGCAATTGACTTGACCCACATAGAGGCTTTTTCTAGTTTTGGTATTAAAGTGACACTGGTCTCCTAGAAGGACTGAGGAAGTATTAATTCTCTCTGGTTCTATCTTCTATAAGAAATTGTAGAGAATTTTTAAAAACATTTTTAGGTTTGTTGTTTAGCATTTCATCACTTTAAACTTTTGACTGCTTTCCAGAGTTCTGACAAAATTGATTCTGACATTTTCTGCTTCCATTTTGGTGTTTCTATGGCTGAACAGAACTTAGAGCTGCCTCCCAGACCATTTGGCTGATGTCACTCCTGATTTTGCCGGCTTCCCACCTACAAGGTCTGCGAAATGTGATGCTTCTCACCCACTCAAATTCTTTTTGAGATGTGCCTTTTCCTCTAAACTTAATTACAGGTTTTTGGGCACATCAGACTTTTGTTGAACCATAAATAATAGTCTGTCTAGGAAGATATTTTTTTCCTATCAGAGGTCTGAAAAATGGTGTTCAGCTCTACACTTAATTTAACTTTACCCTGAGCCAGGACTTCATGGGGATTTGGTGGGGTTTTTTTGAGGATATATTTTAATAGTCACACTCTTGATGAAATAAAGATTTTTTCCCACATTTTAATAGCCCAGTATTTGTGAACTGTTTCTTAGCTGTCTTATATGTGTTTGCTTCCTGTTCAGTTCTTTTCCAACCTTATATTTTTCTTTCTTTCTTTTTTTTTTTTTTTTTTTTGGGGGGGCAGAGTCTCACTCTATTGCCACATGCTAGAGTGCCATGGTGTCATCACAGCTCACAGCAACCTCAAACTCCTGTGCTCAAGTCATCCTCTTGCTTCAGCCTTCCAAGTAGCTGAGACTACAGGCTCCTGCCATAATGCTCAGCTTACTTTTCTTTCTTTCTTCTTCTTTTCTTTTTTTCTTTCTTTCTTTTTTATTTTTGGTCCATTCTTTTTTTCTTTCTTTCTTTTTTTATTTTTGGTCCAGTGACTCAGGTGCTAACTGAATTTTTCTGTTTTTTATAGAGATAGGGTCTTTCTCTCCGTGAGGCTGGTCTCAAACTCCTGAGCTCAATCACTCCACCCTCCTTGGCTTCCCAGAGTGGTAGAATTACAGGCAGGAGCCAAGGCAACCAGCCATGAGTTTATATTTTTCTCATAGAATCTTATCAAATGCAGTGAGTAACAACCAATTTATTCTCTAATGTTTTGCCCAGAAATATCCTCAGACAAATTTGCAATCTAATTAAATGCATTTTCTGCTTTCCTCAGTCTTTTAGGCAGCCAATTTATCAAATATTATGATTTTATACAACACAGATGTCCGTATTTTCAATCTACTATAATAGTTCTTTGTGCTACCTGTCATCCTGGCCATTGCCACAAATTTTAGGTAACTTCTATGTCAGTACCCATTGTAGGTGCTAACTTCCTCGTAAGTTATCTATATGACAATAATGTTATGTAACAGATCACAGCAAAATTCAGTGTCAATTAAAAATCGTTTCTTATCACCCTCTAAATGGTGAGGTTCTTGGATTTGGGTTAAGTTTAGCAGGGTTTGGTACCAAGTTGCGAGTACATCTTAGGCCTGATTTCTGTTTCTGATCCAACTTTGTAGGCATGTTCTTGAGCAAAAAGTAAGAACACAGAGAACAAATTCAAACATGCATGTATATGTCTATTTTCTGCTTGTGCCTATTCTCCTCTATGGCTCCAAACACTTGCCTAGCCATGACCAGTCTCATACCCGCTTCACCAAATCAATGGGATGGGAAAATATAGTCTGCCTAGATTGGGGAGGAACAGAAAGAACACTTGATAAAAAATAAGCCATACTGTTACAATCCATTATGTAATAGCAATCTTACTAAAGTTATTATAAATATTTTTAAATGCTTTTTCCCCCTATTGCATGAAATATTCTTCAAAATATCATTACCTTTTTTATGTCACGTCAATGTGAAATTTAACACTGCTAAAAGTTAAACTCAACTACTCAAATCTTGGTCCACAGGTACATGGTATTTTTTTTTTTTTTTTTTTTT
>NW_003852414.1:14332174-14340428 GCF_000181295.1 Otolemur garnettii | reverse complement strand
TGAGCTATAGGCGCCGAGCCGGTACATGGTATTTTTATCAGTGCTCAGGCCCCATCCCAGACTCACTGCATCATAAACTTTATTTTAATAACATCCTCAAGTGATTTTATGTGCATTGAAATTTGAGTACACTGATCTCAATAATTCAAAAATTTGAAAACATTTTTTGATAAGAAGGTGGAGCTATTATTGTATTCTTTATCTCCTTATTAGCATAAACAAATATATCTGGATTGTGATCATTGGCAATAATTAGTGTTTTATTTATTTTTATTTTTTTGAGACAGAGTCTCAAGCTGTTGTCCTGGGTAGAGTGCTATGGCATCACCATAGCTCCAGCAACCACAGCAACCTCCAACTCTTGGATCCTCTTGCCTCAGTTTTTTGTATTTTTAATAGAGATCCGGTCTTGCTTTTGCTCAACTTGGTCTCAAACATGTGAGCTCAAGCAATCCACGCACCTTGGCCTCCCTGAGTGCTAGGATTACAGGAGTGAGCTATTGCACCCAGCCTGGTGTTTTATTTTTTAAATCATTCTATACATTTTTTTTGATAAATTTAGTTATTTCAAATGCATCCAATTCAAGATTTAGTGAGTATGTATGTGTTTGAGCACCTTATGTAATTTAATGAAGATTTTTAAGAAATTTGCAAAAAATGAACTAATTTAGTAAATATTTATTGAGTATCTATTATGTGCCAGGCTTTGTTCTAGCAACTTGGGATAATGTAGTGAACAATATATGGAAATTTCATGCTTTCATGGAGTTTCTATTCTCTTTGTTGGTGGTAGGTAGGACAGAAACAGAAACAAAATAAGTAAAATAATAAAGTGTGTTAATACTGTTTTTAATGTATCTGTGTATGTATATATACATTAAAAATGTGAATATAATGCTAGTTTATGCTCTGGTAGGAAGTAAAAAAGGGAAAAATGAAAAAGGAAATGTTTAGACTTGTAGGTTATACTCTTAACTATGGCAACCATATATGTTCTTCATATAAAAAATTGAGAAATTTCTTGAGAAATTAATGCATTGTGACCTCTGTGAGCTGACCACCTAATAGACTGTAATAAACTGGTCAACATGTGGAAGTGGTTCAACCTAAGGAAGTAGGCCTGCTGTATTGACACGTGCATGTGGTGCATAGCTGGTCTATGAAAATTAAGTCAGCTTAAGGAGGTGATCAAAATAGGAAGGTGGTCAACTATGGAGTTTCTACTGTATTGGAGTGAAGAGTAACAAACGATGGCTCAAGCCCAGTGATATGTTACCTATTTGGAGGAACCTAAAAACTCAAATATTTTAAATGTCAACAGTAATTTAAAAACAGTTCTTTTCATGCTATTACTGTGCCAATCACACTGTTCTCTGGTTTCTATAAAAATATACATCCTGAGTGCTTTCTCTCATTTGTCTATGCAGAATACTTTAATGTTCAGATAAGTAGATGAATTTTAGGGGAGCAGGGGCTCTGGTTTGTTGCTACAATTGTTAATTTTTATAGTAAGATTATAGGTATTATAAACATATATTATTTCTCTATTATATTCAGCACAGTGTTCTATCTGAAACTTTTTGTCACTTGGCTCTCAGTTGTGGCAGAATGAATTTGATAGTGTCAACTGCCCCTGCGGGAGGGTGTACACTAGTGTCCATTATGGGTACTGGGTACTGAAAACCTCTGACCTAGAGAATTGCTTTGTTCTTAGTCAATGATCATTTAAAATTCAAGCAAGCATTTTTTAATTAACACTCACATTACCTGACATGTTAGGGCCAGATTTCCTTTTCATTTATTTATTTTGTAAACATTAGGCATCTCCGATGTAAGTGGACCTGGAGCAAAAGCAAAGAAAACACAAGATAAGACAGGAATCATTGTGCAGATCCTTGTCTAGTAGAAGCAACCGCTACATAAACATTCACATTTCTTGAGAGTTAGGGTAAGTTCAAAGTGCTTTTATCAGGGAGTAGGGGAGATAATTTAGTCAACTGCAAATACTAATCTCAACATGGGCTTTCATGAAAACAATACACCACTTTGAAAACAACCAGGGTGTTTTTAGAGACTTTATTAACCATGGACTGTGAATAGCTTTTGTTTTCTTTGAGAAATTATGGCTGAAAGTAGGTCAGGTATCATGATGTTAAATAACGCAGGATCCGCTGTCCTAAGCTTCAAGAATTCATTATTACAGGCTGCAGCAACTGAGTGGGGCTCAGAACACACTTTCATTGTCTTTCCAAAATTATCAACGGTGGTTCCTGCTCTCACTAACACATGGTTTTAAGTGACACCTGTTAGGTTAACAGTTTCCAAATTGTAAAATCAGGTAGTTAACAAGGAAAAAAAACTATATGTGAAGGCATTTTCTGCATCACTGCTGGGATAAACCATATTTTCCAAATGTTTTACATCTAACATACATTATGCATTTTTAAAAGGTTGCAACAAATACCGTTATTTTCCAAATTTGTTTCCCCTCAAACCCCCTTTTATGTGTGTAGAAACAACCATATTCCTTATAGAACAGTTATTCTGTGAAACTCCCTATAGAAAGTATTAAAGTATTTTGTGTTATTACTTGATAGAATAAGAAAACACAAAAGAAATCACTAGATCCTAAATTCCTTATGATCATCAAAAAATTATTTGAATGTTTTTCACTTTGAATTTTGAAATGCTTGTGATTTCGTAGGGAGTTACGATAGTGCAGAGGAATCCCACGTGCTCTTTATGTGGTTTCTCTCAGCAGTTGTGTCTCTGTAGTACAGTATCAAACCAGGAAACTGATGTAGGATCAGTACATATGTATGGCATCTTATTACATGTGTAAGTTTGTGTAATCTTCATCACAATCATGATATGGTACTTTCACAGAGATCTCACCTGAGATAATCCTTTATAATGATACTTTTCTCCCATCGTTCCTAGCCTTGGGAAACCACTATTTTATTTTCTATCTGTATATTTTCTTATTTTGAGAAAGTTATAGGAATGGAATTGTACAGTATGTGACCTTTGAGACTGTCTTCCCTCCCCCAGCATAATCGTCTTGAGATACATCCAGGTTGGTTAATGTATAGATCCATATGTTCATTTTTATCACAAAATTATGTTCCAGGGTGTGGATGTAATATAACCATGGGGCTATTTTCCAAAGCAACAGTATCATGTCGGACGACCACCAGTGATGCGTGAGACAAGGTTTCTTCATGACCTCATGGTCATTTAGTAATGTAGCTATATTATTTTTATTTTTGCTATTCTTAAAAGTGTGGAATGATATCTCATCATGGTCTCAATCTGAGTTTCCTTGGTAACTCAGCGATGTGGGATCTTTTTTTTTTCTTTTGTGTGTGTGTGTGTTTGCCATTTGTATATTCTGTTTGTCTCTTCTGGCCCATTTCTAATTTGACTTTGTAACTGTTGAATTTTGCAAGTTTTTTACATAAACATGGACAGATGCGTGAATGTGGAAAGTGTCTTCTCCCAGGCTGTAAAGTGTTTTTCTCATTCTCTTAGCAGGATCATTTGCAGGGCAAACATTGTTCATTTTGATGAAATTTAATATATTGATCTTTCCTCCAGTCCAAGAGATTATGCTTTTAATATCATGTCTAGGAACATTTTACCAAGTCCTACTTCCTAGATTTTCTCCTATGTTTTCTTCAAAAAGTGGATAGTATTACATTTTGTGTTTAAGTCTATGATCTATTTTATTACATTTTATATAAGATGTAAAGTTTTGGTTACGATTCTTTATTATTATTATTATTTTCTTTTTCCCATATAGCGCCCCAATGGTTCTAGCATTGGTAATAAAATTGTCCTCCCTTCATTTAATTGCTTTTTCACCTTTGTTAAAAGTTGATTGAACTTGTGTGGAGCTATCTCTGGGTTTTTTATTCTGTACTATTGATCCAAGTGTCTGTTTCTCCATCAGAGTAACACAGTCTCAATAACTGGAATTATATACAAATCTTAAAATTGAGTGAGGAAATTCTCCTAATCTATTCTTCTTTTTCAAAACTGTTTCAGTTATTCTAATTCCTTTGGGTTTCTAGGTATATTTTATTAAAATATAACACTACAAAAAATTGATATAACTGTGATAAGAATTACTTTAAGCATATACATCTATTTTGGAGAAGAAATACTTTAATATGTTGAATGTTTCGATTCATGAACGTAATATGAACTCATCAGAGTTTTGTATTTTTCAGCATACAAATCTGGTACATATTTTATAAGATTTATACCTAAGTATTTTATTTTTGAATGATTATAAATGATACCAAATTTTAAATTTATTACTTGTGTTTATTTCTAGTATCTAGAAAAAAAATTTAATTATTTTTGTATGTCAATTTTGTATCTTGTGCCCTTTCTGACTTATTTATTTGTTCTCAAAGTTTCATTCAAAGCTTTCCTTTCTAATTTCTGTGCCTTAAAGATTTGTCAGGAATTTCCAGTGAGATAATTTAAGCCTGGAGATTGCCTTTTCAGACATTTTGAAATTATGGGCTCAATTTTCTTAATAGTTAGGATGCTATTTAAATTATTTCTTTTGCATTGGGTAAGTTGTGCTTTGGAAGGAATTGGTCCATTTCATCTAAATTGCAAATATTTGGATGTAGAGTTGACTGTAGAATTCTAATATCATGCTTTTGATATCCCAGGGCCACTGATATCCCGTTTCATGTATAGAAGGTAACATGCCTCTTCTCTCTTCTCTGATATTCTTTTTTATTACAGATGCCAATTAATTTACAAGAAAAGATGAGATATAATAGATATAGCTATTCACCTTTTATATAAAGGCACAAAAACGATTTGTTGAAATACAAAGTTCAGGAAATTGAATTATAAAATCAAAGAGTCATAGGGTTAGAAAGGATCATAGAATTTAAGTGGAGCTAAGCTGCTCAAAAGTTCGTATATTTTGCAGAACAATGTTAGCTCCATAAAGATTGTAATAAGGTAAGTGTACATATTACAACCTTAGACCCATCTCTAAAATAAAATGCAAGAAGATATAGTTAGAAACTCAATAGAGGAATGAAAATGAAATTTTAAAAATATTCAAAAGAAGGCAGAGAAAGATGAATGGAATAACAGCAAATGAAAAATATTAATAAAGTACAACATTGAAATTCTGCCATTACACTGATTATGTCAGTGTAACTAGCCTCTAAACACTAATTAAAATGCAGAGGTTTCTGCTTGGCATAAATAAAGGCATAATCCAATAATTTGGTGTATTTTATCCATTTACTTTAAACCCATCTTTGAAATTCAAACAATATTTCTCTCACATCACCAATATGAGAAATTTCCAGCATCTAAATTTGTATGAAGATAGATTTAAGATAAAGAACATTACAGTTGATAGAATATTTCATTATGATAAAGTAGTTAATTTATCAGGAAGGCATGGCAATCAGAAATGTATATGTAATAGGCCTCAAAATACCTGAAATAAAATCTAACAGAACTAAAGAAAAATAGAAAAAAAAATCACAATCATCGAGAAATCACTTCTCTCATCAATTCTTACCTGAATATTATGTAATACTCATAACTACCCTGATCTAATGTAGCTATTTATTGAAAAGTACACCTTAGAGCCTCAGTGCATAGTCTTTTCAAGTGTGAAGTAATGTCAACAAAAATAATCAGAAGTTAGGACAAAATGCAAGCCTAATAAATGTCAAAATATTAAATATTACTTAATATCTTATGTAATTGAACCATCTTCAGATGATATGTTAATAATATAAAATCTCTAAATAAGTCACTGAAAAGTAATCATTGCATCTAAAAAAGCGGTCAAAAGAGAAATGAGGAAAATCTTTTAAATTGATTAAATGATAATTGAAATTCACAGGTGAATAAAATATGATTATAAGTACTTCTAAATAAATAATTAAAAGGAAATTTATAACATTAAGTATTTATACTATAAAACAGGAAGTAAATCTAAAATCAGTGATCCAAGTGTCTAATTTAGAAAGTTGAGAAGGTAAAGAAACAGACTATTTACATGGAGAAAATATAAAGATTTAGGCACAAATAAAAAATAATAAATAGTGAAATAATAGAAAAATATTTAAACACTCAACTTGTTTCTTTGAAAAGTTAATAAATCTAAGAAATGCTGAGCTAACGTAATAAACTTTAAAGGGGGACTAATATCAGGGATGAAAGAAAAAATATCAACAGAAATCCTACTGAGATTAAAAATAAAATGTTTTAAAATTTAAAAATAATTGAAAGAATAGTAAGAAACAATTCTTATGAATAATAACTTTATTGTAAAAAAACTCAACATCTTGGAATACATAAGCAAATAACTTCTAAAAATCTTAAAATGGAAACAATTCTAAATAAAACTCTATTGCAGAAAATGGAATTATAATAAAATAGTGTTCCACAAACCCAAATTTAATTTCAGATGGCGTCACTATGGAAACCTAGCAAACTTTTAAGAAAGAAATAATGCCTACTGACATAAAAGAAAAGGGGTTCCTTCCCAAAGCATTTTATGACGCCAATGGAAAGCTGACACCAAAGTCAAACAAAAACCTACAAGAAAAGAAATTTGAAGACCAGTATCCAATCTTGAGCAATGTGTCTTGTTATGCAATGTGTTTGACTTAATGTTCAAAAATCAAACAATGTAGGCTCGGCGCCCGTAACACAGCGGTTATGGTGGCAGCCACATACACCAAGGCTGGTGGGTTTGAACCCAGCCCGGGCCAGGTAAGCAACAATGACAACTGCAACAACAGAAAAATAGCCCAATGTTGTGGCGGGTGCCTGTGGTCCTAGCTACTAAGAGGCTGAGGCAAGAGAATCGCGTAAGCCCAGGAGTTTGAGGTTGCTGTGAGTTGTGACACTACAGCACTCTACTGAGGGCTACATAGTGAGACTCTGTCTCAAAAAAAAAAAAGTATAAATTACTATCTTAGCAGAACAAAGGAGAAAAATTATATGATCTCATTTAGAGAAAGGTGTGATAAAATTCAACACTCTTTTATGATTCCTAAACTAGGAATACACGGTCACTTGTATTGCCGTTGCTTTCCATCTTCATTCATAGATTCAATATGATGATATCTGAAACCTCAGAAATCCTCCTTTTAAAATATGACATGTCTATGCTAAATATACAGACTTGTAATGAAAGGAGCATGAGACAGCTTTCTTGAGTGATGTGAATGTTCTATATTTGGGGGTAGATGTGTATGCATTTGTCAAAACATCAAATTGTGCACATAAGATTTGTGAATTTTATGCACCTGTATTTAAATTGTACCTTAAAAAATATGAACAAATACTGAATTCTAATTAGTTGGCTTACGTTTCACAGGGGGGTAGATGGGCAATTCTGAAACTAGAATACTTTGCGTATGTTTTAGATTTGAGCAATTATTACAAAATTTGATTAAATTTTGCAGTAGGCTTCATTGTGGTAGAATACAGTTACAAAAATTAATGTGTGGTGTTGGATTGAAATTGATGATATCCATACAAACTCTCAGTAGATAGGTAGGTAGAGAAATACATGTAGACACGTGTGTACACATGTATACTCAAGTATATATATCCTTGCTCTGTTCACTGAGATAGCCTAGGAGCGATGACATGTTACTAACTTTGATTTTGGTTTTTAAAATATCATTCTTAACCTAAGTGAATTAGGGTTCTTTAGAGAGCCAGTATAAAGTGTGCAGAAGAGAAAAGTTGAAAATGAGCTTGGTACAATTCGTTATGCAAAATTGTTGTGATGTTTTGTTTATGGAGTAGTATGTAACTGAACACACTGGATCTCTGAGTTATGCCTACCCGTACATATGCACATGCACATATAGACAGAAAATGGCAAAACTGTAAACCTTCATGAAGTAGGTTAAATGGTCAATGCAGAATACTTTTATTACTCCTGCAATTTTTCTGTAAGTTTGAAATTATTTCAAAATACAGTTGCAAAAATAATATCAAGAAGATCAGAAATAAGACATACTATCTTAAAAAACAAAAAAAAAATTCATAATGATTGTCAGGAGCCAAATGACGCCAGATGGCCGCCCATCCCCACCCCCAAGAGTGTGCTAACTTTTATCAGATAAGGAGCTGCTTTTCCCTTATCAGACAAGGAGCTGTTCTTCCCAGAGAAGCCATAAAATGTTTCAGACACATCGTTTACATTCCCAGCAGGAGATTGATGCAAGCTCTAACTCCC